>NC_086450.1:315523032-315885532 GCF_028390025.1 Pseudophryne corroboree | reverse complement strand
CCCGCGAAGCCCCACCTATTTATTCTCGCTGCCGCACCGGGTGTCACAGAGGTGAGTGACGCCTCTGGTCATAAGTCGCTATTACCAATTAACTCATATTAACCATTTTACAGTATATCAGCAATATGGATTTAGGGTACACAGACACTGCAACATCAACATTTCTACCTTATTACATATGTTTTAAAACCACTTTACAGGTCATATGCTTACTGTAATTTTTCTTAAGAGTTTAACAGTTTGATGTATCGAGCAATGAAAAGAGTGTAGAAGTGAACCAGTGGAGAAGTTGCCCATAGCAACCAATCAGCATCTACCTATCATTTTCTGAAATGCACTTGATAAATATTTCCTCAAAGCTTATTGGTTTCTAATCAATGGCTGAGGAAGAGGGCAAACAGTAGAAGATTGGCACCCGCTGACCGCAGCAGCACAGCTACCCAGGGAGATCTAGCACTGCCGGACCCTGTAAGAAGGAGTCGGACTCTGGCACGCTGTGACAACATAAAGCATTATGTCAGGTATAATGATGTCTAGCTAGTACTGACACGGATAAAGTTATATTTTTACATTTCTGGCAACCAAAAATTATTACTTAATAACCATGCTTCTCCACCTTGTTTCTGTGATTATTTCTGCCATACTGTATGACTAAGTGCCTCATCAGAAAGGAGTTACTGGCACTCCCTGGATCTTTGGCAACAATGCTACAATTGAAGAGAAATGCTTCACTTACAGTCTGTACATTGATGGGAAAAACCAAATTTTCTGCAGCAGGTTACATTGATTTCCACAAAGAAACATCGGGGTGTAGAGTGGATCTTGATCCAGAGTCACCAACAGGCTAAAGCTTTATGCTGTCCCAGAATGCAATGGGGCCTTCTCTATAACCCCGCCTCCAGGCACTGTGAGCTCAGTTTCAGTTGGTGTTTGCAGCAGCAGGTCACTTAACAGGTGGGCTGCACTGGGCAACCCTGAAAAGCTTTTTTGACAGAAAATGTCTTCAAAACTGAGCTGTCTGCACCGTATGTCATGGTGACACTTCAGGGCTGCAGCTCCATCACCTCCCAAGCGGCGTTGCATTCTCCCACGGCCTGTTCTCGGGTACTTGCGGCAGGTACTTGTGGCAACAATGCTACAATTGAAGAGAAATGCTTCACTTACAGTCTGTATGTACATTGATGGGAAAAACAGAATTTTCTGCAGCAGGTTACATTAGTTTCCACTAAGAAACATTGGGGTGTAGAGTGGATCTTGATCCAGAGTTAACAACAGGCTAAAGCTTTATGCTGTCTGCTACGGGGAGGAGGTAAGAGGATCCCCCAGACGGGACACGCCATTAAATCGTGTTACGTCTGCGACCTAGGGAGACAGGTCGCGGCGCTGGCGTGGACACTGTCATCAAGCAGGGAACCCACTAGACCACCAGGGCAATAGAGCACAGGTCGGGTGTACTAACGCCCCATTTAATAAGGCTCGCTAGTACCTGGGGTGGAAGTCCAGCATAGGGGAGCTGGCGCTTGACCTGTAGCCTCTCCCCGGCCCAGGGCGACATCTACTGCAGATTTTCCCACCCTGGAGCTGTTTCACATTCTCCCTCACTCCCTGACTGAGACACTGGGCACCATCTTATAAGCATAGTTGCGGCTAGTCTCTGGGACTGCAGGGCAAGGTCTCCCTTTTAAAGCTGCCTGTATACAGCGCTGTGACTTGAGCATTTTACATGTCTTATACAGACAGCGTTAGTTAAGAAAAAGTGTACCTATTACAGGATATATTGTATGAGTATTCTGATATATACCTCCAGTCTAGGACCATGCTGTGTTATATAAATATCTGTACATATACTAGTCCAGTGCAGTTTTATTGTCATAATAAATATCGGCATTGCCTGTGACTGTGTGTGTCTGTATCTGCTGTGTGGTTTCACTTTCAGTGTTTCCCAAATATATATATCACTATATTCTGTACCCTAAGGGACTAGGTGTATCAGGGTCATATATATAGTGCGTTACAGTATTTACCTATTACATGTATTCTACTGTGTACTCAGTCACATAATACCGGATTTATTCGCTAGTGTTATGTATGTGTCTACAGTCACATACTAATGGATTTATTTGCAGGTATTGTACTTTGGCTTTATCGTACTAATTCGCTCTGTTGTTGCATTTGTGTACAATGTCTAACAAGAAGGGCAGTAAGTGTGTGTAGGCTCCTGCATCATGCAGAGCATGCATCAAAGATTTACCACAGGGGGAAGCTGTGTATGATGGTCTGTGTACTATGTATCATACATCTCCCAGTCAGTCTGCAGCTCCTGTAACCAATCAGGAGCCACCCTAGGCTGCATTCACAAACCTACTGGGTACTCTGAGCGAACACCTTACGCCCCCTATGGGACCACCTGTGCCATTACAGCCACAAATTGTCCCTATGGTTAATCCGCCTTGGGTGGAAAACTTGTATAACCAGTTGCAGCAATTAAATCATTCCTTGATCAGACAAAAATCTACTCCAGGTCACTCTAGTGTCTCTGAGTCATCTAAGCGGGCTGCTTCCTCCTTACAATCCATGAATCTCTCAGATGTTTCATAAGAAGAGAAGGGGGAACATACTGCCCTGTCAGACACTGAATCAGGTGTTTCTGACGAGGATTCTCCATTGCAAATTGATGTCCCTGCCCTTGTGGTTGCTATTAAGCAAAGCCTACAAATCACTGATGATGAGGATTCCACTACTGTGGCTAAGAAAACTGATATGTTTAAACGGCAGAAGGTGGTTAAAAATCTATTACCCCATTCTGACCATTTGGTGGACATCACGCAGGAGCCCTGGCCTAATCCAGGGAAGAAATAACCTCTGTCTAAACGGCCTTGGCTTGCTATCCTCTCCCTGCAGAGTTATGTAACAAGTGGGAATAGTCACCACCGGTGGATTCTCATGTCACCCGCCTAGTGGTGTCATCCACTCTGCCTGTCACCACTGTCACTTCACTGAAGGAACAGACAGATAATTGTGTGGAGGGATGCCTGAAATCTCTTTACTCCCTTGCAGGTGCTGTACATAGACCCACTATTGCAGCCTCTTGGGCTGTAAAAGGAATTGAAGCATGGGTTCAGGCAATAGAGGAAGAGCTGCCCAAGGATATATCTGACAATGCCAGACAATACCTGTCTCACATCACCACCGCCACCTATTACATTCAGTAGGTGTCCTCTGAGGTGGGTGTGTTGGTAGCCAAGGCATCGACTACGTCTGTCCTGGCTTGCCATATTCTGTGGTTGAGGTCATGGAAGGTGGACCTAGACTCCAAACAGACCTTGGAGGTCCTCTCCTTTAAGGCAGGCATTTTGTTTTGGAAGACCTAAATAAAATTGTGTCTGAATTGGCGGCTGCTAAGACTGTCTTTCTCCCAAATACTAATCCTTCTGCACAGAAGGCTAAAGGTACTACTTTTCGTTCCTTTCAGACTCAAGGGAAAGCAAAAGATCAGGCATAACTGAGACAGTCTCGTGCTCCCAAAACCACTAAGCCCAAGGCAAAGCAGTCCTGGGCAGCCCATCAGCTTGCTTCTAAACAAGACAAGTCTGCTGCATGTCGGGGCAGGCCTTCCCTTGGGGGACCCCAGGGTGGGAAGCCGACTTCACCCAGATCTTGTTAATTACCACTTCAAACGCATGTGTGCGAGAAGCTGTCTCTTACGGGTACGTAGTCTCCTTCAAGAGACGTGCCACTCACCAGTTTTGCACCACGGTATCCCTTTGGATCCGTTAAAGGCACAAGCTTTGCAAAAGGTTGTGAGTTCTCTCCTGAATACAGGAGTGGCAGTGCCGGTTCCTCTGGCCTAGAGAGGCAGAGGTTACTACTCGACCCTGTTTCTAGTTCTGAAACCCAATGGGTCTTTCCGGTCTGTACTCAACTTCAAACCAATGAACAAGTCTGTGAGAGTTTCCAAGTTCCGTATGGAAACACTGCACTCAATAATACTGGCTATGGAACCCGGAGAGTATATGGTACCCGTGAATATACAGGATGCGTACCTGCATCTATTGCCATGTCGCATCAGCAGTATGTGCGTTTTGCTATTGGCAACCTCCACTATCAGTTCCAGGCTCTGCCATTTGGACTGACTATGGCTTCTTGGATCTTCACCAAGGTCATGGCCGTAATGATGGCCCATCTCCGTCGCCAGGGAGTCAGGATCCTGCCGTTTCTGGACGACTTGGTGATTCTGACAAACTCCCACAATGTCCTCCTCAGTCATCTACAACTGACAGTAAGCTTCCTACAAGCCCACGGGTGGCTCATCAATTGAAAGAAATCCTGGCAGGTCCCAGCTCAGAGCATGGTACACCTGTGGGCACTTCTGGACACACACAGTCGACGACTGTTTCTGTCTCCAGAAAAAGTCCTAAGACTTCAAGACAGGATAATATGCTTCCTTTGTCGCCCCAGACTGTCGATACACTCGGCGATGCAAGTACTTGGCCTGATGGTGTCGGCATTCGACATGGTAGAGTATGCTAAATTTCATTCTCGCCCTCTGCAGAGGTTAATCCTTTCCAAGTGGGATGGCCTAACTCATCAGATCAGATCTCACATGATCACTTTGACTCCGGAGGTTTGTCTGTCGCTGACCTGGTGGCTACAGGACCAGCAATTGAGCAGGGGCCGTCCCTTCTGGATCCCCGACTGGGTCCTGCTGACAACAGATGCCAGTCTGAGGGGATAGGGTGCGGTGTTGGAGCGACACTCTTTTCAGGGTCGCTGGACCAAGGAGGAGTCACTCCTCCCAATAAACATTCTGGAGATGTGGGCGCTGTTCAATGCATAGACTCTCGCCCTGCCTCTGGTACAGAACAGGCCGATTCAAGTACGGTCAGACAATGCCACTACGGTGGCATACATAAACCATCAAGGCGGCATTCAAAGCCGCATGGCTATGATGGAAGTGTCAAAAATCCTTTGTTGGGTGGAACGCCAACTGCCAGCAATATCTGTAGTGTTCATTCCTGGCGTACTAAACTGGTCATAAGGACGTGCACACCGGAGAGTGGAGTCTTCATCTTGAAGTCTTTCAAGTGGGGCCTACGAGACGTAGACCTGATGACATCTCAACACAATCACAAGCTTTCGGTCTTTGGCTCAAGGACCAGGGATACTCAAGCAGCGTTCGTGGATGCACTGGCAATTCCATGGAACTTTCGGCTGCCCTACATGTTCCCTCCAGTGTCACTCCTGCCCAGGGTCCTGCAGAAGTTCAAACAAGAAGGATGGTTTTTACTTCTAGTCGCTCCAGCGTGGCCCAGATGTCATTGGTTCCCATACCTGCAGGGTCTATCGACAGAGCGTCCTCTTCTACTTCCTCAGCGCCCAGACCTCCTCGTGCAGGGCCCTTGTCTTTATCCTGACCTGGCCAGGCTGGCTTTGATGGTGTGGCTCTTGAGGCATCACTCCTGAGAGCCAAAGGATTCTCTGAGGCGGTCATCCAAACTCTGTTAAAAGCCTGCAAACCGGCATCTGCTCGGATTTATTACAGGGTCTGGAATTCTTACTTCACCTGGTGTGCTGATAAGAAATATGATACATACAGATTCATAACTTCCAGAATTCTGGCTTTTCTGCAAAGAGTCCTGGACTTAGTCCTTTGTCTGGCTTCCCTCAAGGTTCACATATCTGCCTTGTCGATATGGTTTCAGAGAAAAATTGCATCTATACCTGACATTCATACATTCACTCAGGCCTTTCTATGTCCCTCCTTTGGCTCCATGGGATCTGTCTGTTGTCCTGAATGCCCTGCAAGAGTCTCCATTTGAACCTTTTGAGATGGTAGACCTTAAATGGCTCACGGCCAAGATCTTGTTTTTACTGGCTATTACCTCTCTAAGAAGGGTGTCGGACTTAGTCGCATTGTCCTGTCGTTCACCCTTTCTAATATTTCATTGTGACCAGGCAGTTCTTAGAACTTGCCCAGGTCATCTTTTCACCTTAACTAAGAGATTGTGGTCTCGGCATTTATCTCTTCGGACTTGTCTTCCAAGGAGTGGTCTTTGGATGTGGTACGGGTTCTTCATATATATGTGGAGAGGACTTCCTCTATCAGGAGGTTTAGTTTTGTTTGGTTTTCACAAACGTGGCTGGCCTGTAAATAAGCAAACCTTGGCCAGATGGATTGGAATGGTGATTGCACAAGCTTATGCATAGGCTGGTCTCCCAGCTTCTGCTGCTATTAATGCCCATTCTACTCGGTCTGTTGGACCTTCTTGGGCGGCCCGTGTGACGCGTCTGCAGAACAATTGTGCATGGCCTCTACGTGGTTCTCTGTGAACACGTTTATTAGGTTCTATGCCTTTGATACTTCCACACCCGAAGATGCTTCCTTTGGATGCCGGGTTCTCATACCCACTAAGGCGCATCCCCTCCCTTGAGGAACTGCTTTAGGACATCCCCGATTTTTCCCTCTGGAAACCAATGTAACCTGCTGCAGAAAAGGAGAGTTATGGTAGACTTATCATTGTTAACTCTATTTCTGTGAGATACATTGAGTTCCACAGGGCGCCCACCCTGATGCACCTAGCTTCTATGGGTTTGTATGGCATTAGCCGCTGGTCCCTTCTCCTGTCGTGAGAATGTGGTTCTATGTGACTAACATCTACCTTCTCTCTTACCTGCTCCTGCATTGGACTGGTTAACTGGTACAGCTTAGTAGGGGAAGTTTCTAAAAAAAAAAACTATATGCTTTGTTATGTGCCTTCCTTATAAGGTTGTTTTTGGTACGCATGTTTTGGTATTTGTTTATCTTTTTAACAATAAATGTGTTATGGTATACACTCTGGTCTTTCCACCTTTTTGTTTTGCATAATTCACCCTGAGAGGTCAACATAACAAAGGTGAAGGAACTTGGCTGAGTGGATGTATTCCTGAGATTGAAGGAACCATTGTGATAAAGTGACTTGTATCTTTGACTGACTGGATTGGTTCATGGGTATTTACATATTGCTTGAAAAAGACGAATTACTACCATCGTTACATTATTGTGCTATACAGACTGATTGATGATTACAATCATCTGATGAACTACATTTAAATGTACCTTTTGGAAAGTGCGCAGGAATCATTGTGCTATTGTTTTATCCATTCTAGAGAAGTCACAAATGTTAGTGGAAGATATTTTCCTCTCTACAATGCCCTGACCTTAGTCCGTTTTGACATTACTAGGCTTCCTTACCAGTATGTGTTTCATGAATTTAAATACAAGATATATACTGGGTGTCCCAAAAAAATGTATACACACTTTTATTTTTTTATAAATACAAATTTTATGTTGTATGACACTTTCTCCAGGACTCCCCAATTTCCTATTAGGGGATGTGTATTCTTTAGCTTATTTCAAGGCTCTTTCAAAATTATGTATAACATTGATTTTGACATTTTTATCTTAAATATGTAATGTGTTTGCTTATACACTGTTTTGTCCATACTTGGATGTGACTATTGTATAATATTGATGCTAAAATAAAGAAAATAAGAATAAAAAGAAAAGCTTATTAAGATATATTTAAGTATTATAATCAACCTGAAGAAGACAAGTGTACAATTTTTTGAGTTATCGCATGTGTTCATACTGATGACCGTTCTGTTTCAGACACTTCTGATAATACGGACGGATGGAACTGCAAACATCACAAATCATTTCAATTAGTATTTGGGTATATTCTCTTTCAATTGCTGCTCTTAACCCATTGATTGTTGCAGGTTTTGTGCTATAAACCTTATTGTATCCCCATAAAAAAAATGTTCACAGTGTGTATACATTTTTATGTTTTTGGGACACCCTGTATATAAGACTAGATACCTTGTAGCTCAGAAGCTCTAGTGTTAGTTGTTCTAGAGCACAGATATTTATCATTTTTATTATAAATGCTTGCATTTAATTCTTTCTAATCAAGACACATGCATGTACAAGGCTGCATAAACAATATAAGGAACATTTTTATACCGAAATGCTGCAAAAACACAGTGAGACATTATTATCAAATATGCAATACTGCTGGACAGCATAATATGCATTTATATGAACAACTTCTTCCTGTACTCAGACTGTTGGCCTGATTCAGAGATGTATACAAACCCAATGGTTCCTTACATCTCCATTGGTTGGAAATGTTCGCATGCACAGGATCTGCACTACGCAAGTGTAGGTCTCTTTCTGCGACTACAGTCGCAGTGCCCCTAAGCAGCAGCATGATTGACATACCACAGCCATTTGAGGGCAGGAAATGGGCGGCAACAGCCAGCATTCCCGAAAACAGGGGAGGGGGGGGAAGGGGGGGGTCAGCCCCATTTTGTTGGAGTAGATAGGCAGATAGGCCAGTCAGATGACTGATGCCACAACTGATGGTCGCATTGATGAGCCAATGCAGCGCTCATATCTGCTATGCCGATAGTGGGCGTATTTTGTCTCAGACACCTCCTGTGGCATTAGCATATTTTTGCATTGCTGCTGTGTCATGCAAATGAAGTCCATCTCTGAATCAGGCCCTATGTGAGATTGCACCCATCCCAGCTATTCAAAGAAGCAGAATCATGTGAATATGCATGGGCGCAAATTAATGCACTACTGTGAGCTTGTATGAGGCGAATCCACACAAAGGGGTCTATTTACTAAGCCTTGGATGGAGATAAAGTGGCTGGAGATAAAGTACCAGCCAATCGGCTCCTAACTGCCATGTCACAAGCTGTGTTTGAAAAATGACAGTTAGGAGCCGATTGGCTGGTACTTTATCTCCAGCGACTTTATCTCCACCCAAGGCTTAGTAAATAGATCCCATAGTATGCTATGCAAACTGGTGTAGAACTCAGAAAGGAAAAGGGGGTGTGCTCTCTCTACAATGGCGCTGGTCTCTCTTACGGTCAGAGGCGGATTGCCCATAGAGCTCACAGGGAAGATTCCCGGTGGGCCGACGCACCCGTGGGCCTGTTTTGTTTGAGGACATGTGGTCCTATTTATAGACATAATGAATAAGATACAAAATAATTTGCTTATATGAAAATTTCTTTGCCACTTAGCCTGTGATTGCAGATGATCTAATGTATGCTCTGTCTCCCTGCTTGGCTGACATATAAGATTGAGTGAATAGTGATTGGGATACGGTTGGTGTAATAAGCAAGAAAATATATCTTTCCAAAGAATTATATAGTTTCCTAAATTCTAAAGGTGTATCATATAATGTGCTCATAATATTTAATTTTATTTCCTTTTAACTTCCCTCTTGATGCTGGACATGCCCACTATCTGGAAAGTCTTGGGGGGAGGGTGCTGCTGCCATGGCCCATGGCTAGACCTTATACCTCTGGTGCTGCCCATGTGGGGTCACTAGTACAAATTTTTCCAGGGCTGCTTTTTGTTCCCAATCCGCCCCTGCTTACGGTCACCTATGTATGTGGATAATACCCAGGTGTGAAAGTGTATGTTGAAACACACTGGTATGGTAAATAAAATGGAATTTAATACAATACTAACATGCAATGTCTAAAAACAAGCAATACATTAAAAAAAACACAAGAGGACTGGGAACAGGCCATGGGGGGAATGTGATCCTACCGATGCAGGTGGAGGAGCCGCAGGTGTCAAATAAAGGCAGGGTACCGCGGGAAATACCCTGCTGGTGGCTCCTCTGATCGAATTCCCTTCCAGGCAATCAGGAAAACAGTCCGCCAAACGTCCAGGGGGTGGGCAGCGCCACAAGGTATCTCCAACGCGTTTCGGGACAGCCTGGTCCCTTCTTTAAGGCAAGAACTCACACTACATCTGCATACAACCATATTAATTTGTGCCACAAAAATTAATTTTTATTTTTATTTCTAATACTCTTTTTGTAAATGGCACAAAAATCCTTACTAGTGATGGTTTTCTATGAGGAGTGTTGAATACTTAAATTGTGGAGCACATGTATTAATGGAAGCATTCATTGCACCCTTTGGTGAACCTTCACTCTGCATACACTGGCACTTTCTGTGAATGCAGGGTGGTCTTTGAATGTGAGGAAACATCGCTTATTGTCTTATTGCTCATGATTCCTTAAATGCTTGACTTGGCATAATGGTGGCCTCATGCTGGCTAATATACTTTATGTTGGAAAGCACTTCTGTATCGCAAAGTTACTGATTCTACCCTGAAACTAAACCTCTCACAATGTGAGTGAACTGTAGCCAAATTTATTTCAGTAAAGTAAACGACTATAGTACAGTAGTAAAGACAGTGTAGAGGCCAGTAAATTGCCTGTTATTCTCTATGAGGGGGCTCAGCACCTGAGCAATAGCAGGACTTGGAGAAGTCAATGCTAGGTTTATGACTGTGTATTTTGGATTCAAGGCTGAATGTTGTACACATGCCACTGTATGGTGGATGTCAGTATGTTTATGCTGTGCACTGGCTGGAGTGGGGGTGGGGACTAGCCGGCCAATGGAGGTGCGGGGTATCATTGAAGTGTGACTGAACAGGTGGTAGCCTATGTGGTGACCCGGAATATGCCGAGTCCTTTTGCTTGAAGTTATGATTGAGGTTGATGATGAGAAATAAAAGAGAACAATGAGGGTAAAAATGAGGTATATAAGAGGGTGAAATGGCAGATGTGAAAAGGGGCAATGAGGGTGACTATAAGAGCAGTAAAAGCCGACCAACCAATGCAGGTGAGGGTGGGGCGCTTCTTACATATAAATATACATGTTATGCTGTATGTAATATACTGTATGTGCTCACTGGTTATTCTGGGTATCGGCAGCACTGTGTGTATTAAGCCACCGTGTGGCACCAGGGACTCAGCAATAGGCTTCACTCTCCTTCTAAGCCCACCCCTAGACTCCCATTGGCTAGTTTCACAGGTGTCTGCAGGGGCAAACGCAGGATTTTCATGGGGGAGGGTTTCTGTGTTTGTGTGTGTGTGTGTGTGTGTGTGTGTGTGTGTGTGTGTGTGTGTGTGTATATATGCAGTGCATCCGGAAAGTATTCAATGCACTTCACTTTTTCCACATTTTGTTATGTTATTCTAAAATAGAATCAATTCATTTTTTTTCCTTAAAATTCTACACACAATACCCCATAATGACAACGTGACTTTTTTTTGAGATTTTTACTAATTTATTAAAAATAAAAAACTAAGAAATCACATGTACATAAGTATACACAGCCTTTGCCATGAAGCTCAAAATTGAGCTCAGGTGATTCCTGTTTCCACTGATCATCCTTGAGATGTTCCTACAGCTTAATTGGAGTCCACCTGTGGTAAATTCAGTTGATTGCACATGATTTTGAAAGGCAACACCTGTCTATATAAGGTCCCACACTTGACAGTGTATGTCTGAGTACAAACCAAGCATGAAGTCAAAGGAATAGTCTGTAGACCTCTGAGACAGGATTGTCTTGAGGCACAAATCTGGGGAAGGGTACAGAAAAAAATCTGCTGCTTTGAAGGTTCCAATAAGCACAGTGGCCTCCATCATCCGTAAATGGAAGAAGTTCAGAACCACTAGGATTCTTCCTAGAGCTGGCCGGCCGTCTAAACTGAGCGATTGTGAGAGAAAGGCCCTAGTCAGGGAGGTGACCAAGAACCCGATGGTCACTCTGTCAGAGCTACAGCATTCCTCTGTGGAGAGAGGAGAACCTTCCAGAAGGACAACCATCTCTGCAGTAATCCACCAATCAGGCCTGTATGGTAGAGTGGCCAGACATAAGCCACTCCTTAGTAAAAAGCACATGGCAGCCCGCCTGGAGTTTGCCAAAATGCACCTAAAGGACTCTCAGACCATGAGAAACAAAATTCTCTGGTCTGATGAGAGAAAGATGAAACTCTTTTGCGTGAATGCCAGGCATCATGTTTGGAGGAAACCAGGCACCACTTATCACCAAGCCAATACCATCCCTACAGTGAAGCATAGTGGTGGCAGCAACATGCTGTGAGGATGTTTTTCAGCTGCAGAAACTGGGAGACTAGTCAGGATAGAGGGAAAGATGAATGAAAACCTGCTCCAGAGCGCTCTTGACGTCAGACTAGGGTGACGGTTCATATTTCAGCAGGACAACGACCCTAAGCACACTGCCAAGATAGCAAAGGAGTGGCTTCAGGACCACTCCGTGAATGTCCTTGAGTGGCCCAGCCAGAGCCCAGACTTGAATCCGATTGAACATCTCTGGAGAGATCTGAAAATGGCTGTGCACCGATGCTTCCTATCCAACCTGATGGAGCTAGAGAGGTGCTGCAAAGAGGAATGGGCAAAACTGCCCTAAGATAAGTGTTCCAAGCTTGTGGCATCATATTCAAAAAGACTTGAGGCTGTAATTGCTGCCAAAGGTACATCAACAAAATATTGAGCACAGGCTATAAGCACTTATGTACATGTGATTTCTTAGTTTTTTTATTTTTAATACATTTGCAAAAATCTCTAAAAAAACCTTTTTTCACGTTGTCATTATGGGTTATTGTGTGTCGAATTTTGATGGAAAAAAATAATTTATTCCCTTTTGGAACAAGGCTATAACATAACAAAATGCCTAAAAATAGGATTTTAATTACCTACCGGTAAATCCTTTTCTCGTAGTCCGTAGAGGATGCTAGGGTCCACATTAGTACCATGGGGTATAGACGGGTCCATTGTTAGCCATGGGCACTTTGTAGTATGGGCTGGCTCCTCCCTCTATGCCCCTCCTACCAGACTCAGTCTAGAAACTGTTCCCGAGGAGATGGACATACTTCGAGAGAAGGAAATACACAGATAGTGGTGAGATTCACACCAGCTCACACATAACAACAGAAAATCAAGCAACCATCTTGAAACAAGTCAGCAATAGCTGAACAGCAGTACTTAACCAAGTAACAATGCAGTACTCAACCAAGTAACAAGGCAGTACTAAACCAAGTAACAACAGCAAGAAAACGAAGCGCTGGGCGGGCGCCCAGCATCCTCTACGGACTACGAGAAAAGGATTTACCGGTAGGTAATTAAAATCCTATTTTCTCTTACATCCTAGAGGATGCTGGGGTCCACATTAGTACCATGGGGATGTACCAAAGTTCCCAGCACGGGAGGGAGAGCGCGGAGGCTCCTGCAGAACCGATTGACCAAACTTTAGGTCCTCAGAGGTCAAAGTATCGAACATGTAGAACTTAGCAAACATGTTAGATCCTGACCAAGTAGCTGCTCAGCAAAGCTGTAAAGCTGAGATACCCCAAGCAGCGGCCCAGGAAGAACCCACTTTATGAGTAGAGTGGGCCTTAACAGATTTTGGACGCGGCAATCCTGCTGTAAAATAAGCATGCTGGATAGTAAACCTGATCCAGCGAGAAATCGTCTGCTTAGAAGCAGGCCACCCAACCTCGCAGATGCCAATGCCAACAGTGTGAGTCTTCCAAGTAATAAACTTGACCTCAACCTCCTGTAAAGGCTCGTACCAATCCAATTGCAGGAACTACAGTACCACGTTAAGATCCCAAGGTGCCGTAGGAGGCACAAAGGGAGGTTGGATGTGCAGAACCCCTTTCAAGAAAGTCTGAACCTCAGGGTGGGCAGCCAATTCTTTCTGGAAGAAAATGGACAAGGCCGAAATCTGGACTTTTATGGAGCCCAGGCGCAGGCCCACATCCACTCCTGCTTGCAGGAAGAGGAGAAACCATCCAAGTTGAAACTCCACCGTAGGAAACTTCTTGGATTCACCCCAAGACATGTTCTTTTTCCAAATCCAATGGTAAAGTTTTGACGTTACTCCTTTCCTAGCCTGAATCAGGGTAGGAATAACTTTGTTCAGAAATGCCCTTTCGAGCTAAGATCTGCCGTTCAACTTCCATGCCGTCAAACGTTGCCATGGTAAGTCTTGATAAGCAAATGGCCCCTGTTGCAGAAGGTCCTCTCCAAGAGGAAGAGGCCTCGGATCTTCCAGCTGTAACTCCAGAAGATCCGCGTACCAAGCCCTTCTTGGCCAGTCTGGAGCAATGAGGATCACCTGAACTCTTGTTCTTTTGATTATTTTGAGAATCCTTGGGATGAGTGGAAGTGGAGGGAACACATACACTGACTTGAACACCCATGGAGTTACTAGGGCGTCCACTTATACTGCCTGTGGATCCCTCGACCTGGAACAATACCTCCGAAGCTTCTTGTTGAGGCATGAGGCCATCATGTCTATTTGAGGTACGCCCCAAAGACTTGCAACCTCTGTGAACACCTCTGGGTGAAGGCCCCACTCTCCCGGATGGAGATAGTGTCTGCTGAGGAAGTCCGCTTCCCAGTTGTCCACTCCCGGAATGAAGATTGCTGACAGCGCCACTGTGTGCTTTTCCACCCAGAGGATGATTCTTGTTACGTCTGACATTGCAGCTCTACTCTTCATTCCGCCTTGTCGGTTTATGTAGGCCACTGTCGTTGCATTGTCTGACTGAACCTGAATGACCTGATCTTTCAGAAGATGTGCCGCTTGTAGAAGACCGTTATACACGGCTCTTAGTTCCAGAATGTTTATCGGAAGGATGGATTCCAGATTTGACCACCTTCCTTGGAAGTTTTCCCCTTGGGTGACTGCCCCCCAAACTCTGAGACTTGCATCCGTGGTTAGGAGGATCCAATTCTGAATCCCGTACCTACGGTCCTTTAGTAGGTGAGAGGTTTGCAGACACCAGAGAAGCAAGATTCTGGCCATCGGTGACAGACGTAGCCTGTGGTGCATGTGAAGATGAGATCCCGACCATTTGTCCAGGAGATCCAGTTGAAAAGACTGTGCATGAAATCTTCCGTACTGTAGAGCCTCATAGGAGGCAACCATCTTCCCCAGAAGATGAATGCACTGATGAACCGATACCCGGGTTGGCTTCAAGACATCCATGACCATTGCTTGTATCACCAACGCCTTCTCTTCCGGCAGAAACACCCTCTGAACTTCCGTGTCGAGGATCATCCCCCGGAAGGACAACCTCCTTGTCGGTTCCAAATTCGACTTTGGAAAGTTCAGGATCCATCCATGATCCTGGAGCAGTTGAGTTGAGAGAGTAATACTCTGCAACAGCTTTTCCCTGGAAGATGCTTTTATTAGTAGATCGTCCAGATAAGGAATTATGTTCACACCCTGCTTGCGGAGGCGTAGCATCATCTCCGCCATTACCTTGGTGAACACTCTTGGTGCCATGGAGAGGCCAAACGGCAGTGCCTGGAACTGATAGTGACAGTCCAGCAGCACAAATCTGAGATAAGACTGGTGAGGCGGCCAGATCGGGATGTGAAGGGACGCATCCTTGATATCCAGGGAAACCAGGAATTCCCCCTCCTCCAGACCTGAGATCACCGCTCTCAGAGATTCCATCTTGAATTTGAATTCCCTCAAGTAGGGGTTCAATGACTTTAGGTTTAATATCGGTCTAACTGAACCATCCAGTTTCGGCACCACAAACAGGTTTGAGTAATAACCCTTGTGTTGTAGGAGAGGTGGAACTGGAACAATGACATTTGACCTTAGCAATTTTTGAATGGCTTCCTGTAGGATAGCACTTTCTGTCAGCGAAGCTGTCAAGCCTGATTTGAAGAATCTGTGAGATGGGAGTTCTTGAAACTCCAGTCTGTACCCCTGGGTAACGATATCTTGTACCCAGGGATCCAGGCATGAGGACGCCCAGATATGACTGAAATTTCTTAGTCTTGCACCCACCTGCCCGATCACCAGGCTGGGAGGTCCACCGTCATGCCGAGGATTTTGAGGAAACAGAACCAGGTTTCTGTTCCTGGGAACCTGCGGGTGCAGGTTTTCAGGATTTCCCCGACCACCTCTAAAGAAAGTGGAGGGGGATTTGGACTTTTTAACTTTACCGGTCCGTAAGGACTGCATCGTAGACGTAGGATATGCTTTCCTAGTCAGTGGTGTAGTAGAGGGAAGACAAGTTGACTTACCTGCAGTTGCCGTGGAGATCCACGCATATAACGCTTCCCCAAACAGAGCCTGACCTGTGAAGGGTAGGTTCTCCACACTCTCTTGGATTCCACATCTGCAGACAATTGGCGCAGCCAGAGTCCTCTGCGTGCCGAGACAGCCATGGAAGAAGCCTTCGCATTCAGATGTCCAAGGTCTTTCATGGCTTCCACCATGAAACCTGCATAATCCTGTATGTGACGTAAAAACAATTCAATGTCACTTCTATCCATAGAATCTAACTCCTCAAGTAAAGTGCCTGGCCACTTTACTATGGCTTTAGAAATCCATGCACAAGCAATAGTGGGTCTTACAGCTACACCATTTGCTGTGTATAAAGATTTGAGTGTAGTCTCAATCTTGCTGCGGGCCGGCTCTTTTAAAGCGGTGGACCCAGGGACAGGCAAAACCACTTTCTTAGACAACCTAGAAACAGAAGCGTCTACTACCGGCGGGTTTTCCCACTTTTTCCTATCCTCCACAGGGAAAGGAAAAGCAATGAGAACCCTTTTAGGGATCTGGAATTTTTTCTCCGGATTTTCCCAGGATTTTTCAAACAATGCATTTAGTTCCTTGGATGCAGGGAAGGACTTCTTATTGTCAGTAAAGTAAGCCTCCTCAACCTGCTCAGGTACCTTCTCAGAAATTTGTAAGATGTCCCCAATGGCCTCAATCATGAGTAGCACCCCGTTAGCAAGGGATGCCTCACCCCCCAGTATATCTCGCTCACCATCTCCTGTATCAGAGTCGGTATCCGTGTCGGCTTGCATTATTTGGCCAAGAGCACGTTTTTTAGGATATATATCAGGGGTCTTGGATGAGGAGGCAGGATCAGAATATGACAAAACCTCTACAGATCTTTTCAAAACCTGTTTTTCAGTCTCATTATGAGCTATCCTAAATGAAATCTGGGATATCATTCCCTTAATAGAAGCCACCCATGGGGGTTCGGATTCAGAAGGCTGAGACAGTATATTGCATTCTTAAGTACATGGAATAGACTCCTCTGGAGAAGACACACACTCTGCAGCACAAAATACAGAGTCCCTAGACATGGTAATGCGAGATACATACACATACACACAGGAAAATTTCAGACACAGTTTCCCACAAAGTACCTTCAGAGAGACACAGAATATAAGGAGCCGGCACACAGCGCCCCAGTAGGCAGTTACTATAATAAATTCCTGGCGCTGACTGAGTAACCTTAATAGATTAAACAGTGAATAACAGTGAATAACACTCTTCCCCCCTCCCCCTTTCTATAACACCCTGGTACCGCAGAGGATAACTGGAGTTAAGTGGAGGGCAGCGCTCCTTGTCAGCGTCTCTGTAGTGTGATCTGCAGGGAGATAATGGCGCTGGTGAGTGCTGGATCCACTCAGAGGAGAAGCCCCGCCCTCTGTAATGGCGCGTCTTCCCGCATTTATTATTTTATACCGGCCTGAGGTGTGCTTGCTGCTAACAGTGGGATTAGCCCCTATTAGCTTAGTTGACCAGTGTTAGCGTATTGCGCTGGCCCAGGGCGCCCCTCACAGTACCGCACAACATGTACCTCTGAGCCCTCCGGAGGGCAGCTTCAGAGCTGCGCTCCCACCCTTGTGCCGGCATTCCTGCCGGCGACCCTGCTTACCGGGGCACCGGCATCATACTCACCACTGCATCTTCTGGCTCTGTTAGGGGGTGCGGCAGTGCTGCGGGAGTGAGCGGTCACCTCGGGGTCTTGCGATCATCACCTTCAGGAGCTCAGTGTCCTGTCAGCAGAGATAGGAGCCATTAACCTCTAGGGTTGGATGCTACTCCCCCCTTTAAGTTCCACGAAGCAGGGAGGCTGTTGCCAGCAGCCTCCCTGTACCTAACATTTCTTAAATAATAAAACTAGAAAAGCCCCTAGGAGATCCCCTAGCTGTGACCGGCTCCACCGGGCAGACTTTCTAACCTGAGTCTTGTAGGAGGGGCATAGAGGGTGGAGCCTGCCCACACTATTTAACTCTAAAGTGCCCATGGCTCCCAAGGGACCCGTCTATACCCCATGGTACTAATGTGGACCCCAGCATCCTTTAGGACGTAAGAGAAAAGTGAATTGCTGTGAATACTTTCCGGATGCACTGTATATATGTAAATAGTGCATGTTTGGAGGGATATCACTCCAGGACTACAGTATATAATGAATTGTAAAAAACAGACAGAAGTCAGTAATGTTGTCAACATTTCAGAGCATTGGCTCTTTCATCAAGACATGTCTGGTTTCTACAATTCATTATATAGGGGGTCATTCCGAGTTGTTCGCTCGCAAGCTGTTTTTAGCAGCTTTACACACGCTAAGCCGCCGTCTACTGGGAGTGAATCTTAGCATCTTAAAATTGCGAACGAAAGATTCTCAAAATTGCGATTACACACCTCTTAGCAGTTTCTGAGTAGCTTCAAACTTACTCGGCATCTGCGATCAGTTCAGTGCTTGTCGTTCCTGGTTTGACGTCATAAACACACCCAGCGTTCGCCCAGACACTCCTCCGTTTCTCCAGCCACTCCCGCGTTTTTCCCAGAAACTGTAGCGTTTTTTCACACACACCCATAAAACGACCAGTTTCCGCCCAGAAACACCCACTTCCTGTCAATCACATTACGATCACCAGAACGATGAAAAAAACGTGAGTAAAATTCCTAACTGCATAGCAAATTTACTTGGCGCAGTCGCAGTGCGAACATTGCGCATGCGCACTATGCGGAAAATCGCTGCGATGCGAAGAAATTTACCGAGCGAACAACTCGGAATGACCCCCATAGTCCTGGAGGTTCAACACTCCATACATGCTATATCGTATTAATGGAAAGGCACCGGATAAGTACTTACAGTTGTTAGGACATACTCCTTTATTACATCCCTCACTCTCTCTCTCTCTCTCTCTCTCTCTCTCTCTCTCTCTCTCTCTCTGGTGAGTGCTCCTGACTTGTTTGGCTATAGTGGAAGTGATATCAACAGTGGACTCGCTTATTCCAATATTGTCACCCCAGTGATTGTACTCTTTAAGTGAGTGTGGATATATATGCAATGATCTTTTTATATATCTGTACAGATATACACACACATTATATACTAGATACTTCATCGCGCCCTACGGGCGCTCTTCACACCATCGCAAGGGGCTACGCCCCCTTAACCCTTGCATGCCTTTCTGGGGTTCAATAATTGTATTATATGGAGTATTACCTGCATTCCTTTGTTAGTGGTTAAATATTGCACAATGAAAGGGCGTGCAATGGTGAAGGAGGCGCAGCCCCTTGCGACAGCGTGAACAGCACCTGCAGGGCACGATGTACAGAATGTAGCGGGTGCGGGGGGGACTGCGGATGGGGGAGGGTGTCTGTAGATGCTGCTGGTGGAGAGTTGGCATGGCTGACTCTCTTAGGCTGGAGTCCTGCTTCCTCTGCCCGTCCGCATCCCTCCCCCCTCCTCAGTCACACACCGCAGACCTCGCGCAGCTGCCGAGCACTGTGGTAAGGGGAGACTGGGAGTGACTGGTTAGCCCCCAGGAGATGCTGCGGCTGGAGGGAGGAGGGGGTCATAGCATGCACGTGGGGCGGACCTCGCGGCTGCTTGGCACTGTGTTAAGGGGAGACTGGGAGTGACTGGTTAGCTCCCAGGAGACGCTGCGGCTGGAGGGAGGAGGGGAGCCTGCAAGCAGCTCGGACTTCTGCAGCGCTACCCGCCGGCTAAAGTGTGTGAAGGAGCTGGGCGCACCTCACTGCGGGTGGCAGCGCTGCAGCTAGCGGTGGGGTTGCCGGGGCTGGAGATAACAGAGGCAGTATGGAACCTGCACAGCGGCAGGTGCCCCACAAAACTGCAGCTAAGAAGCGTGGAGTGTGCCAGAAAGGGACGCTCCTCCGCGCCAGAGAGGCCCTGCTGAGTATGCTGATGTGGGAGGTCAAGCACACAGTGAGCCGGTGCCCATCTGTCTGTATGGCATACCCCCTCACACACCCCCATACGTCCCAAATGTCCCGATTTTCGCGGGACAGTCCCATTTTTGGGGGTCTGTCCCGCTGTCCCACCCGCGGGTCGCAGTGTCCTGCTGTGGGGGGGGGGCAGTTGGAAAGCTCCTGTACTCGCTGTTCTGCTTAGCAGAGCAGCGGTGAATAGTGGAGACAGAGGGAGAGGGGGTATCAGGGGGTACGGATTAAGGGGGGGTTCCAGCAGCAGAGCCGGATTAAGGGGGGGCAGGGGGTACGTACCGTTGGCAACACAGTTTTAGGGGGCCCCCCGGCTCGAGTAGCTCTGTCCCAGCTCAGAAGCTCCTCCGTCCTGCCAGCAACAACGGCAGCATTGTGCTACAGTCAGCACACGCTGCTGCGTATTGGCAGGTCTGTGGTGTTGCAGGGAGGCAGCAGTCTCCCTGCTTTCTTCTGCCTGTGCGGGTGTGTAGGGGGGAGCGACCACCTCCTCTGGATTTAGCCCTAGCTGAGGGGCCAAAATTCCATTAAAAAAAAATCCCGGAATTTGCATAAGGGGGCGTGACCCCACAGCAGGCACAGCAATGAGTTAGGGCTCCCCTGTCTCAAGTGCCCTGGGCCCCCCGGACTCATAATCAGCCCCTGGGGGCATGCCAGCAGCTCACTTGGAAAAAGGGCTTAAATTTGCCCCTAATAGTCGTTCTGATAAATTTGAGGTATTCTTAGACTTACAAAGATTTGTTAGAAAACTAAGCTTAAAGAAGTTCTTTTTGGATAAAGATAAAAATAGTGCTGATATATCTATTACCACTCCAGAAACCACTATCCCAGTATTTAGGCGAAAGTCCAATTTTTACCCCAAATACAAGAGGGGGTGTTTTGTGGAGGCTTTCGAACACTTAGTTAGGGAAGATTTAGATCATATTGTTTTCAAAAAGGAAAGAAATAGCAATCTTAGTCGAGATGAGATAAAAACGATTATATCACTAAGAAGTAATAAAAATATAGTGTTGAAGCCCATCGTCAAAGGAGGGGGAATTGTGGTTTTATATATTGAAGATTGCAATGGTGAAGTTTTAAGACACTTAGGTGACACACACACTTATAAAAAATTATGTGGTAATCCCACAGAGGAGATTGGTAAGAATCTAGATAAATGATTGGCCTTGTATACTAACAAACAAATATTTACAGATGACGTAAGGCTGTATATCCAAATTGATAAATCATCCATCCCTGTCCTTTACATCTTACCCAAGGTCCATAAGTGTGACAAAAAACTGCCAGGTAGACCCATTGTGGCAGGCACCAACTCTGTCACTTCTAACTTGTCACACTTTTTAGACCATTTATTGCAACCATTAGTTGTCTAAATGCCAGCTTATTTGAAAGACATCCTGTCAATCATTGAACGTTTATCAATAATTCAGTGGGAACCAGGGTGGTTCCTAGTCACAGCAGATGTGACAGCCTTATATATGGTTATTCAACATGATAGGGGCCTTGAAAGTGTTAATTTTTTTATGGAGAAGGAACAAATGACAACAAACCTTAAATCATTCATCCTGGAAGCAATTGAATTTATTTAAAAAAATAATATTTCTTTTTGTTTTTAGACTCCTTCTACTTGCAGTTCAAGGGCACAGGTATGGGTACCAGGCTGGCCTCAAGCAATGACAACCTCTTTATGGCCCCTTGGGAGGCCATTTCGGTGTGGGGAGGGCATAGTTTTGAGGATAGCATGGTATCCTGGGCCCTTTACATAGATGACATTATTTTCATCTGGAAAGGGGACAAAGAATCGTTAGACTCTTTCTGCACTTACATTAACAGCAATTCGAGGAACATCTTATTGACATATGATATAAGTAATGTAGAGGTCAATTTTTTGGATCTTACAGTTTTTTAAGGACAATAAGATCTGTACCAAGAACTCCAAACCTACAGATTGTAACTCATATATAAATTATGACAGCAATCACCACATTATTTGGTTAAAGAGTATTCCAATGGGGCAATTCCAATGCATTAGGTGGAATTGCACTGATGTCAATGATTACGATACACAATCATGCCTTTTGAAACAACAATTCATAGCAAAGGGATATAAAGAAAGTTAAATGGAAGATGTATGGATCAGGTTAAAAGACACAGATAGACAAAGATTTTTTAATAAAACTGGAAACAAAAAAGAAGGAATATATGCCAGGGATATGTTTTTATTACCAAATGTAATAGTCAATGTAAGCAAATATTTTGTATAAACATTGGAATGTGTTACTTCAAGATATTGATATAAAGGAAACTAGATTGAAAAAAGAACTCAGCTGCGCAATGAAATTGGAAACATGAACAAAAGCTGACGTATGCTGAGATAAATTATAAAGAAGAATTTAATATAACAATAAAGAAAATTTCATACAATAAAACATATAGTCTGGACTTAAACCTTGTAGGGAAAATAGTAAAATACCCTGTACTGGATATCAGATAAAACAAGCACTTGTGATGTGAGCGGTAACAATATGCAACATTTGTATCCAACAAGTAGAAACAGTATCGTATCCTGGATATGAATGAAATGTTAGAATGTAGAGTAATTCATATGTTTTAGACTGGTAACTGCAGTCCCATGAATGTATTAATGGAGCTCCGGTATGTAGAAATACTCCGATGTCAGATAAAGTCAGAATTACCTCTCACGTGGGCTGGTTTCTAACTGAGCGTCCTCGGTTATATTATCCTGCGTTGCCCACAACGTAGCTGTCAATGGGAGGGAGAGTGCAAAGCTTGCACCGGGCGGAGTCCTACATGGAGACGCTGCTGGAGGTATGAAGGAGCCGCTATGGAGACTGAGTTGCCAATGCCGCTCGGCGGGCCTCGATGTCAGCTGCGGCATGCAGAGAATAATAAGCTGCTGCAGGGGCTGCAAGGCCAATATCGGTCTATAAATATAGATGAAAGTGCTTGTCGTGCAAAATGCTTGTTAGAAACCAGCCCACGGGAGAGGTAATTCTGACTTTATCTGACATCAGAGCATTTCTACATACTGGAGCTCCATTAATACATTCATGGGACTGCAGTTACCAGTCTAAAACATATGAATTACTCTACATTCTAACATTTCATTCATATCCAGGATACGATACTGTTTCTACTTGTTGGATACAAATGTTGCATATTGTTACCGCTCACATCACAAGTGCTTGTTTTATCTGATATCCAGTACAGGGCATTTTACTATTTTCCCTACAAGGTTTAAGTCCAGACTATATGTTTTATTGTATGAAATTTTCTTTATTGTCATATTAAATTCTTCTTTATAATTTATCTCAGCATACGTCAGCTTTTGTTCACGTTTCCAATTTCATTGCGCAGCTGAGTTCTTTTTTCAATCTAGTTTCCTTCAATTAGGCAAATACACAGTGCCTACACACAGGGCCGGATTAACAATGGGGCTGATGGAGCTGCAGCTCCAAGCCCAGCATCAAAATAGGCCCACAGCATCTTTAGACTGCTATGCTGCTGCAGACAGGAAAAACAAATTCCTGCTACAGCAGCTTGCCAGTGAGTATTCCAGGACCTGCCGTTTTCTGGCTTCAGAGACATCCCCTACATCCACCGGCCGCCAGTCATGGGGCATGCAGGTACCCCCCACTCCCTCCATAGATGAGGAGAGAGCATTCTTTTATTAAGCCCCGCCCCTCGCAGCAAAATGTCGCGATTCGCGGGTCCATCGGGAGGGGGCGGAGCCAATATGAAAGATACCTCTAATATCATCATGTCCTTTTGGCCCCGCCCCCTCCTGATGGACCCGCGGAAAAGTGGGTTTTTGTCGCGATGGTGCCTATGTCTAGTTCAGTAACAAGTCTCCACTGGGCCGGCTCAGAAGTACCTCCCTGACAATAGGTGTTCCCTGGCCGCCCACAATGCGATCCTTGGCCTGCCGCTGATGAGAGCCGGAATGAGCAAGCCTATGCCGAAGCGCTGACAGAAAATGCTGCTTTGATGTGTTTGTGCTAATCAGCAGCTTTGCTTATTGGAGCGGAGCTGCAGCTGTGCTGACTGGCAAGTAAGTCTCACAGCATGCAGCGGCAGCCTTGTGGCTCTGCCTCTTAGCTGCTGCTGACAGAGAAGTGGCACTTTGCAGCATTAGGGCTACCTGCTGCAGCTACAGAGCAGACAGCACTGTACATCACCAGCTCACCAATGAATGAGGAACTGGAGGATTGGGAGTGGAGAAGAGGAACACTTGGTAATTGAGGTATGGGCCAGAGGACAAGATATACATTTATGATGTCATGAAATTCGTTCACAGCTTTTAAGATGCTGCATTTCCATACAGTGCGTTTGTAGACGTATCATCAACATATCATTGGTCACACCTTCGAAACTTGCACCAACCCTATGGCAGGTGCTTTTTCTCAGTCTATGGGAGTATTCAATACGTGCCGTTTCTTTCGACACATTCAAAGCCTGGCCTGATTTTTCGACTTGTCAAAAACCACGTGGATCTGCGAATTCGCCACTGATCCACGTGTTTTGTCGAATTTGCGGATGTTTTCTACAGTTGTTTGGTCCGTTTTCGACTATGCCGATTCGACACACTAAAAATTGAAAAGGCATGTTGAAAATTGAGCAAAATCATGTTGAAAACGCCCGCGATTGAATAGCCAATGGTTGAATTAGTGCCGGTTTTCTGACTGTCTGAAAACTCTGCACGAATTGAATACCCCCTAAGTCCTCATATGTAAGCTACTGTGTGTCTTTCAGAGACATGCCCCCGACACTCCCATAATACACATTAGCATGCGTCAGTTTTGCTACCTGTTACCTCACAGTTGCCTCCCAGGAAGTCCCATAAAAATTCCCAGAATTCCCTGCATCCAAATCTATACTGTGGCTCTGCACAGACAATCGGGACACGTGTGACAAAATATTGCACATTTGCGTGCATATTGCCACTTTGTCCACCTCTGAATTAGCTCAAGATTCAGCCCATGGCTAATTGTTGGGTAATTACCATGAGGGGCAAGGAAAAGCTATTCAATTAAATTGCCTTTTCACTGTGCCTAAAATCGGGGATTACGGTGTGGAACTCACTTATTCCGCGTAAATAGTAGAATCAATGGGTTTAACCCACGCATGAATCCCTGATTGTGCCATTTTCTCAGAATTGTTTCCTCAAAGCTCCTGACGCATCCCTGGACATTCTATGACACTCCCTTCCCCCCATTTAGGATGAAAACTGGAATTTTTTTAATGATTTTCATTTTGGGAATTTTTCTATTTTTTCTGTATGTAATGACGTCCGAGTTCATAGGCCGTGCGGGATGTCGGCCGAATTCAGACATTTTTTTAAAGGGGCAATCACTTACAAGGCATGGTTTTGCCTTTAAAAAAAATGGCCCGCGCGGCTGCCAAACTCTGGCGTCATTACATCCGGCCCTATGTCTTTGTTTCAAAAATTGATTTGTTGCAGATGTAATTTGACATTCCAGTGCTGAGATCTTTCCATGTTTCAAACACACACACACACACACACACACACACACACACACACACACACACATACACACAATTATATATACACCACTGGTTACACCCCCATATCAATATCCACACCCCGCCATGCTGGTCACACCCCTTGCAGCGGCACACAATAGGCCCTTTATAAATTTCAGCTCCAGGCCCACAAGGACCTTAATCTGGCACTGCCTACACAGCAGCGCATTGAAATGGGGGGATTTTTTATAGAATCATTTATTACGAGCCGCTTTCAGCAGTTTTTGTTTGTTTTAGATTGATATAAAGGATTTGGTTGGTGATAAACCACGATTTATATATAGACGGGCTGACAATCTGAGTCATAAATTTGTACATAGTGTTCATTCGCATCCTTGTCCACCAAAAACCATCACTTCCAAGGGTTTTTACAGGTGCGGTTCTTGCACTCTGTGTACAACTGTGAAAAGCACTACAAATAAAATAATAGAATACAAAGCAAATGTTACAGGAAAAAGCTATCCAATTAGGGATTTTGTAACTTGTCATATGAAAAATTGCATTTATTTGTTAGAGTGTTCCTGTAAAAAACAATATGTAGGAAAAACCATCTGCATGCTAAAGGTCCGATTAGCGGAATATCAGAGACACATTTTAAAAGCATTAGAATCACATAATGTTTCTCTAGACTTTAAGAAGAAACATTGTTGTAATATAAAAGAACAAGTATCCTTCCGTGGCATGAAAACAATAACCCCAAATTGGAGGAGTAATGATTTGGAGGGAGAGTTAGCAAAAGCGGAGATGTGCACTATATATGAACTACATACTTTAATCCCTGATGGTGTCAATGTTAACTTTGAAACCAAGTGTTTTTTTTTTTTTTTAAATAGTAAGATCTAATAAATGATGCTTCCTTGTTATACTTATAAATAATGTTTCTCCTTTATACATTTAAAGTCATTTGTGTGTTTAGAAAATAATTTTTCAAGGCATTTCTTAAATATCCCTTTTTCTTGTTATGTTTTATTGTCTGTTTTATGAGCTCCGTTGATAATATACCAGATATCGACGTTGGAATGCATCTAACCAGGAAACATGCGTTCCAGTGACGACTTCCGGCCCACAGATGGCTAATAGAGGATCCCGGAAGTGCGTTCCATTACAGATCTCTGGTTGCGTTTCAAGCACCGGGAGTGACTGCGGACATGAACAGATAACCCATGCGGCCACTCTAAGTGTGGTAACAGATTTGGGGGACGCGCACTCTCACCTTAAATGGACTTTTTGCAATCAGGAACTCTCCAGTCCAGATTTTAGATGTCATCTTTAGTTAACTATGGCAATTAACCGAATATGCTGTTTATATATTTTTTTACATAGTTTGTGAAAGAATTTTCTTATTCAATATAATGACTGATTTTTCTGTACTACTGAGTAGCACTTTTAATAGTAAGGTATTAACATTATTTCCAGCTAATTGAGACATGGGTGAGTCTTGAGAGGGACTTACATCACATGACCCATCTTAGGGTATAAAAATGTCAGCCAGCCAATGCTCCTGTACATACAAAATGGGGAAAAGTTTGGTGCTTCAAAGCAGAGTGCAGCTCTATCTTATAGCCCACCTGTAGGGCAAATGCATAGGAAAATAAAGAAAATGTAGGTAAAGCTCAAACTCCTATAGGGGTGCAATGAAATATCTGGATTCAATGTGACGGAGGTATTCTTCACATTCAAATGTATGTGGTTTCAAGGTGATCTAATAAAAGTCAAATGTCTATGATGAATGTTCTTTCTTTCAAAATAAGCCCAAAAATTATTTCATATCCTCAAATAACAGGCTGTAGAACTTCTCCTCCCTCTGTTCCACTTATCTCTGGGACTATGTATCTCAGATGGGAAAAACAGAAAGGGACAAAATAGTGTAATACAGTTTTATTGAGGATAAGAATTAAAACATAACTTTAGCAGTGTACTTCAGGCTAAGGTGTATAATGCACACCAATTCTCATAAGTAGTATAGGGTTCTTTTCTGGTACCTCCCAGGAACAGGAATCCACCCTCAGAGTCCTAGGTAGGCAGAAGTCAGTGTTCCTCACCAACGCGTTTTGGTTCCTTGGAGCCTTTATCAAGGCTCCAAGGACTATTAGTCTTTGAGAAAGCCACGTGGAGCGTGACGAAACCGGTTAGGACTCCTCAATTCTTTTTTACCTACTGGACTTTTACACTCTGCCTAACAAGCATTTTGCACGACAAGCACTTTCATCTATATTTATAGACCGATATTGGCCTTGCAGCCCCTGCAGCAGCTTATATTTTCTGTATGCCGCAGCTGACATCGAGGCCCGCCGAGCGGCATTGGTAACTCAGTCTCCATAGCGACTCCTTTATGGGATCCGGTCTGAAGATCGACAGTGTCTAGGTCGACAATGTTTAGGTCGACCACTATAGGTCGACAGTCACTAGGTCGACATGGATGGAAGGTCGACAGGGTTTCTAGGTCGACATGTGCTAGGTCGACAGGTCTAAAGGTCGACATGAGTTTTTCACATTTTTTTCTTTTTTTGAATTTTTTAATACTTAACGATCCACGTGGACTACGATTGGAATGGTAAAGTGTGCCAAGCGAAGGCACCATGCCCGAAGCATGGCGAGCGAAGCGAGCCATGCGAGGGGAGGCGGTGCACTAATTTGGGATCCCGGTCACTCTACGAAGAAAACGACACAAAAAAAATAAATCCTCATGTCGACATTTAGACCTGTCGACCTAGAACATGTCGACCTAGAAACCCTGTCGACCTTCCATCCATGTCGACCTAGTGACTGTCGACCTATAGTGGTCGACCTAAACATTGTCGACCTAGACACTGTCGATTTGATGAACCACACCCCTCCTTTATACCTCCAGCAGCATCTCCCTCCCAGTGACAGCTACGTGGTGGGCAATGCAGGATAATCTAACTGAGGATGCTCGGTTAGAAACCAGCCCACGGGAGAGGTAATTCTGACTTTATCTGACATCAGAGCATTTCTACATACTGGAGCTCCATTAATACATTTATGGGACTGCAGTTATCAGTTTAAAACTTATGAATTACTCTACATTCTAACATTTCATTCATATCCAGGATACGATACTGTTTCTACTTGTTGGATACAAATGTTGCATATTGTTACAGCTCACATCACAAGTGCTTGTTTTATCTGATATCCAGTACAGGGTATTTTACTATTTTCCCTACAAGGTTTAAGTCCAGACTATATGTTTTATTGTATGAAATTTTCTTTATTGTTGTATTAAATTCTTCTTTATAATTTATCTCAGCATACGTCAGCTTTTGTTCACGTTTCCAATTTCATTGCGCAGCTGAGTTCTTTTTTCAATCTAGTTTCCTTCAATTAGGCAAATACACAGTGCCTACGCATTGAAATTGGGGAATTTTTTATAGAATAATTTATTACGAGGCGCTTTCAGCAGTTTTTGTTTGTTTTAGATTGATATAAAGGATTTGGTTGGTGATAAACCACGATTTATATATAGACGGGCTGACAATCTGAGTAATACATTGGTACGTAGTGTTCATTTGCATCCTTGTCCACCAAAAACCATCACTTACAAGGGTTTTTACAGGTGCGGTTCTTGCACTCTGTGTAAAACAGTGAAAAGCACTACAAATAAAATAATAGAATACAAAGCAAATGTTACAGGAAAAAGCTATCCAATTAGGGATTTTGTAACTTGTCATATGAAAAATTGCATTTATTTGTTAGAGTGTTCCTGTAAAAAACAATATATAGGAAAAACCATCTGCATGCTAAAGGTCCGATTAGCGGAATATCAGAGACACATTCTAAAAGCATTAGAATCACATAATGTTTCTCTAGACTTTAAGAAGAAACATTGTTGTAATATAAAAGAACAAGTATCCTTCCGTGGCATGAAAACAATAACCCCAAATTGGAGAAGTAATGATTCGGAGGGAGAGTTAGCAAAAAGCGGAGATGTGCACTATATATGAACTACATACTTTAATCCCTGATGGTGTCAATGTTAACTTTGAAACCAAGTGGTTTTTTTTTTAAAAATAGTAAGATCTAATAAATGATGCTTCCTTGTTATACTTATAAATAATGTTTCTCCTTTATACATTTAAAGTCATTTGTGTGTTTAGAAAATAATTTTTCAAGGCATTTCTTAAATATCCCTTATTCTTGTTATGTTTTATTGTTTATTTTATGAGCTCCGTTGATAATATACCAGATATCGACGTTGGAATGCATCTAACCAGGAAACATGCGTTCCAATGACTACTTCCGGCCCACAGACGGCTAATAGAGGATCCCGGAAGTGCGTTCCATTACAGATCTCTGGTTGCGTTTCAAGCACCGGGAGTGACTGCGGACATGAACAGATAACCCATGCGGCCACTCTAAGTGTGGTAATAGATTTGGGGGACGCGCCCTCTCACCTTAAATGGACTTTTTGCAATCAGGAACTTTCCAGTCCAGATTTTAGATGTCATCTTTAGTTAACTATGGCATTTAACCGAATATGCTGTTTATATATTTTTTTACATAGTTTGTGAAATAATTTTCTTATTCAATATACAGTAATGACTGATTTTTCTTTACTACTGAGTAACACATTTGCACTTTTAATAGTAAGGTATTAAGATTATTTCCAGCTAATTGAGACATGGGTGAGTCTTGAGAGGGACTTACATCACATGACCCATCTTAGGGTATAAAAACGTCTGCCAGCCAATGCTCCTGTACATACTGTACAAAATGGGAAAAGTTTGGTGCTTCAAAGCAGAGTGCAGCTCTATCTTATAGCCCACCTGTAGGGCAAATGCATAGGAAAATAAAGAAAATGTAGGTAAAGCTCAAACTCCTATGGGGGTGCAATGAAATATCTGGATTCAATGTGACGGAGGTATTCTTCACATTCAAATGTATGTGGTTTCAAGGTGATCTAATAAAAGTCAAATGTCTATGATGAATGTTCTTTCTTCCAAAATAAGCCCAAAAATTCTTTCATATCCTCAAATAACAGACTGTAGAACTTCTCCTCCCTCTGTTCCACTTATCTCTGGGACTATGTATCTCAGATGGGAAAAACAGAAAGGGACAAAATAGTGTAATACAGTTTTATTGAGTATAAGATAAAAACATAACTTTAGCAGCGTACTTCAGGCTAAGGTGTATAATGCACACCAATTCTCATAAGTAGTATAGGGTTCTTTTCTGGTACCTCCCAGGAACAGGAATCCACCCTCAGAGTCCTAGGTAGGCAGAAGTCAGTGTTCCTCACCAACGCGTTTTGGCTCCTTGGAGCCTTTATCAAGGTGTTTGATAAAGGCTCCAAGGAGCCGAAATGCGTTGGTGAGGAACACTGACTTCTGCCTACCTAGGACTGAGGGTGGATTCCTGTTCCTGGGAGGTACCAGAAAAGAACCCTATACTACCCTATACTACTTATGAGAATATGACCTCAATTCTCTCATCTTTTGTCAAAGCCATCTTCAGTTACCTATAACTACAAAGTTTTGTAACTTTTGAACCATAACTGCTATTTCAAATATTTATTGCAGCAATAAACTATTCAGCAATTCTGATGTTGTTTGACATGTTACATGACATGTTACACAACCCCCTTTCCATTTGAAATAACTGACTTAGATTCAAGATGGCTGATTTCAAGATGGTGCCCAGGTTCGGTACATACCCACCTCACCCATACCTTACTGGAGTATTCAGTTTTCTCATTTCCTGCACAGTTTTTGAAACAAAACGGTGTACTGTGACTTTTGAGACACTCTGTATAATAAAAACTAGCGTTTGTCCGTGGCTTCGCTCCTGTGGATGTCTTTTATTACTTAGTGGAACTAATTTTTGCAAAGACAGTAGTGCCATCTAAAATTATGATGTATATTCTAAACTGTACACATTGATCACAAAATTTCTTTGTAAACAATATTTGCAGTTTTTGGTTTGGGGAATAACACAAAAAGATGCTTGGAGCTACTAACTTGTGAGCAAGCTGCCATTGGAAGAAGCAGCTAGCCCTGAGATCTACGCTTGCAGCCCAGAGTGTTTTCCCCTTTGACTTGATCTTCATAGCTAAACACCTGTGCCACATCTTGTCAGAATCTCTGCCTCAAATAGGTTCCTCTGCAGAGCAGTCACTTTATGTCTGGTTCCGTTGCATAACTTGGGCGGAGTACAGTTCTGCAGAAGCATGATCGGAATACTAACTTTCAGTACACCGAATGTCAAGCATCTGGTTTTCCCTTTATTGCTCCTCTACCTGATGTCACATTGAGATCATATATTCCTCAGTTTCTTAACCAGGTCAGTAAGCTGTACAATAGTAAAAACACAATCCAAATTCATCCAGTAGATTTTGCGTGATGACGAAACGTACAGATAGACAAACAGACAAAAATTCTGTAATTATATTTTTTAAAAATTGCTATGTACAGACACAACCATTACAGTTGTATTACATGAGTAGATGATGCCTTTAACCATTTATGAAATAAGTGTAGAAAAGTGTACGTGGTAAGCCTGGAATGTAACATTGCATCGGAAATATTTTCTCCTAGTAAAGTAACCTTCTGTGAATCTTGCTTGGAGTCGCTTGATACTTGTAAGGGAGACTTTGGTCATGTACTTTCCCATAGTAAAACCTGGAAGCAGCAAACAGGAAGAGATAAGTAACAGCACATCCTCTTAGTCACTTCTTGGAGAAATGCTAAAAGTAACAATGATGATACACAGCCTGCTCCATAATGGCACTGTATCGTGGTTCATATGGAGACTGCAGTTTTAGCATACATACCGACATTCGACCTGGCTGATCAAGGAGAGAGCAGCCAGGTTGGCTCAACATGGGGCATGGCTTCAATAAAGGGGGTAGTCCAGGGGCAATCATGTCATCGCAGCCCCGCTTCCGCTATACAATACCCCTCCCACTTTCACTGTGGTAGTGGGAGGCTGTGGGGGTGAAAGGGGTACGGTGGGGGGAGTGCGGAGAGTGTAAGATGTATGTGGGAGACTTACGCACTTTTCCGGGTGGCCGGGAGTTCCACACAATTTTTAGGACACCCCCGGCCATTCTGGGTGAGTAGCAAGTATGTGTTGTAGTCAGTTCTATTGCTGCATTTGAAATCACATTATGATTAGGGCCAGATTAATGGGGTTAGAAAGGGGTGGTTGTCCTGGGGCCCACACACATAGAGGGCCTCCAGAGGCAACTGGGGCAATGGCACGGGAGGCGGCCGGCGATGTGCAGGAGAAGCAGGAGTATCCAGTGCTTTGCTGCTGCATTGTGATGGTGGCTTTCAGACACTCCTGTGAGCTGCTGCCACGCATCGAGAGGGAGGGGCAGTGTGGATCCTGCTGGCAGGGAGCCGCTGTGGTAGACAACGCTGGCAGCAGGGATTGCATGTCTTCTCCAAGTATTCGGCACTCACCAAACTGCAGGTAGACAACAGGCCTGGTGCCTTCCTATGTATCAGATAACAGGAGCAAGGGGTCGTCATCAAGGGTGACAGCAGGAGAATTGTGCACAGTTGGTGATTGGTGATGGGCTCCATATTGGTAAGTTGTTTCTGCTTTGTTGTATTGAACTCCTGACGAAAATTTCTAAATGAAATTGAAACGTTGAGATACAAGGTTGTTTGCCCCTTTCTGATCTCTATATTGAATTGCTGTGAGTGCTGCTGATGCCCTACTCCTGTTATATATATATATATAAAATGGGTGCCCCCACAACTTTGTTGCTCAGTGGTCTCCCACAGACTTTAATCTGGCCCTGATTGTAATGTATGCTGTATTGTTCTTAACATTCAGCAAGTGATTACAGTCTAAGTCCCGGTGGAGGGACGGATATGTGGCATTGGGGGGCCTCGGTCCAGACATTGTAGGCGTGTCTGGACCGTTTGTGGGGTGGGCCGTGGTGGCTGAGTGACATCACACACAGCCGCTGCAACCCAAAATATGGCGGCCCATCGACTGCTTTCGCAGCTAGGCTGTGAAGGCAGGAGGCAACCCTTGAGATGCGACTTGCATTTCAGTGGGGGGGCAGGATGCTTGCCCTGTGCTGGGTGGCCCCACGCATGCTAGAGAAATGAGCTGCAGTTTTGCTATTTCTGGCAAAACGACAACTCATGCTGAATTAGGCCCATTGCCATGTAAAGCATGACCTGACCTTGGACCACTGTTTATACTGCAATGTTATTTTAAACACTTTTCGCACACTTTACATTATAAAAGATTATAAGCCAACGTGTACATTCTTGTGCGGAAATACTTGTTTGCTCTTAAGATGTACGTCTGCATATTTTAAGTAATTTTCTTTTTACATTGTGATTTTTCAAATCTGCCTGTAAGTCTATGTAGATCAATCATAAATCAAGTTGCATACCTAAGCAGTTCATATCTTTACATTGACAGACAAAGTGACTTTTCTAAACAGTGGTAATTCATCAGTACCTTAAAAAAAGATTCACCTTAGTCATTTGCCAACCACTGTACATCATACAGGAAAGTAACAATAAAAAATCTTACTAGTGGTTTTGCAGGATATCTGATATAATTTGTTTAAGCTGAAGAGGCAAAGAAATATATTATTGCATATGTAATGGGTGTATTTCATCAAAGACAGGAATCACCTATTGAAGTCACACATAATAGCAGCACAGTGCAAAGAGAGTGTCTTCATGTTGTCATGTAGCTGCTCTTGACCATATCACCCAAAATTGTTGAGCTGGGACTTGGGATCTTCTTCTCCAAAGGCATGCTCCTGGGAAAATGAGCGTGGCCTATGGCATGGGGGTGTGGCTTGTGTCATCGGAGCGTGTCTGTGCCCCGCTCACCCTTACCTTGAGTACAGGCTCTTGAGTGCCAAACTGCCTTCCCTTCTTACGACTTACTGTACCACTGCTTACTGTATAAGATAGTAAGTTGCCCTACACTCACCCCCTAACCTTGTCCTAGCTAATGTATCTTTTTATTGTTGTATGTTGTTCCTAGATATATCAATTTCCAATATATTGTGCTTATTATATGTAAAGTTACACCGTTACAATTGTGTACGTGTATACTGCAGAAATTTTGTGGCGCATTAAAATTAAATGGTAATAATAATAATATCAGCTTCTTCTGCAAAGTTCTTTGGATGATGTAATGTATTGTGGAGGACAAGGACTCTTAACAGCAGAAGGTCGACATTCATAATGTCAACATGGTTACAGTGTCAACATCATAAATATTGACACCTGGAAATGTTTACACTGGCAGAAAACCATATTACTTTACACTTACAGTTAGGATTAGGGATACACTCATTAAAAAGACAGTGTAGACAATTTCAGCCATGTCGGCATTACATCAGGGTGGACATGCAGAAAGTTGACATGGTCAAAGTTGACAATATATAATAAAATACTGCAAATCTGTGTGTATCTAGCAAATAAAAGCTTGAGGGTTTTGTTCATGTTTTAATCAGAAAATTGTAGTCCCTTGATGATAGCGAGTAGAGATGCATCAAACATGACTGATGCATCTAAAGACACGCAAAGTGGGCATTTCAGTCCTTGTACAGTCAGATGCACACTTGCACAGGTGGAAGGGCTTTTACTAGCATTAATATAAAGTCGCAGGTGTGAATAAAACATCTTGCATGGAACATCATGGTATTTTATCTGATTTCACTCCCAAATATTTGAATTCAAATTGCTGATGATGTAGTGCTCTTGTTCTAAACTAGGTGTCAGGACCAAATAAAATTATTAATGGTCAATGTAATATTCAAAACCAGTGCTGGTGGCTGCCAATCATAAAATGTCTGGACAAATAGGAGCACAATCCTGTCCACCACCACATAATGCCCCTAAGGATGCCAGGTGAGCACAATGGGCTCGATTCAGACCTGATCGTTGTTGTGCGAAATCGCACAGCAGCCGATTATCAAATGACTGCGCAGAGTGGTGCCAAAAGAGGGGGGGAGAGGGTACAAATTATCAGGGCCAGGTCTGATGGAGGGGCCCAGTGAGGGTTTAGTAGAGGCCCCGGCCCCCTCCCCGCTGCCTGCTGAAATAAGGGTAGGCTGCGGGAGGAGGACACGGAGCAAGGACAGAAGCTCCTCCTCCTTCACTCTGTGTGTTCTCTACAGCGGAGCAGCCTCCATTGTCAGACTCAGACAGGGGAGATGAGTGCAACGCTGGTCTGGAGGCGGACCCCCGTCATCCAGAACTCGTTTGTTGCCGCTGCTTCTGGAGAATGGCAGCGACCCCACGGCCGCTGCTCATGAGGAGAAGACAGAAGAGCGCCCTGGACTTGGAGACAATGAGGAAGTGCCTGTCAGACCCGCAGGTGCTGGGGTGCTGGTGAAGAGGAGCATGCTTACAGGTAACTGTCCCTGGCTGTCTCTCTCTCTCTCCCCCCCCCCTCTATGCCTAATGTGTAAAAATGGGTGTCTCTGCCTAATTCGTAAGAAAAAAGGGGGACTGCCTGCCGTTATGGGTAAAAATAAAAATAAAAAGGGGGACTGTCTGTCATGTGAAAAAAAAGGGGAACTGCATGCCGTTATGTTGAAAAAAAAAGAAAAGAAAAGGGGACTGCCTGCCGTTATGGGTAAAAAAAAAAAAAAGGGGGGGGACTGCCTGCCATTATGAGTAAAAAAAATAAAATAAAAAAGGGGAACTGCCTGTCATGTGAAAAACGGGGGACTTCCTGCTGTTATGTGTTAAAAAATAAAAATAAAGGGGGACTGCCTGTCATGTGGGAAAAAAAATGGGGGACTTCCTGCCGTTATGTATAAAAAAAAAAGGGGGGGACTGCCTGTCATGTGAAAAAAAGGGGGACTGCCTGCCGTTATGTGTAAAAAAAAGGGGACTGCCTGTCATGTGTAAAAAAAATAAAAATAAAAATAGGGGACTGCCTGCCATTATGTTTAAAAAGTGGACTCTGCCTGCCTAATGTGTGAATAATGGGGACTCCTGCTGTAATGTGTTAAAAAGGGTGACTCCTGCTGTAATGTGTAAAAAAAGGGGACTCCTGCTCAGCGACGTTTCTAGAGAGGAGGGGACCCATGTGCAGACTCCGTGTGTGGGCCCCCTCCTCTCCTGTAGCCGTAACCGCCGCTGCAAGCGCTCTCAGCGCTGAGACTCTGGCACAGTGCCAGAGTCTACAGCGCATGCGCAGGACTCCAAAAAATGGCCGCCGCACCATTTTTCCGGAGTCCAGCGCATGCGCTATAGACTCTGGCACTGTGCTAGAGTCTCTAGTGCTCAGTGCGCTAGCAGTGGCGGTGACGGCTACGGGAGAGGAGGGGGCCCACACACAGTCGCCAATGGATGCCGGAAAGGTAAGTATAGAAGAAATGGGTGCAGTGTGTGTGGTGTGGGCCCCCTCTGGACCTAGGGGCCCGTGTGCACATCACACACTGCACCCATTATAGATACGCCAGTGCTCCTGCTGTAATATGTAAAAAAGAAAAGAAAAGGGGGGACCCTGCCTAATGTGTAAAAAAGGGGACTCTGCCAGGCCTAATTTATAAAAAGGGGGACTCTCCTGCTGTAATGTGTAAAAAAGGGGCACTCTCCTGCTGTAATGTGTAACAAAAAAAAAAAAAGGGGGACTCTGCCTGCCGTACTGTGTCAAAGAGGACTCTGCCTGGCATAGGGGTATATTCAATTAACGTCGGATCCATTCCGACATGCATTTGTCGGAATGGATCCGACAACTCCTATTCAAATCTCATCTCAATTTGACTTTTTCAAGTTCGAATTGAGATGAGGGACCCAGAGGAGGAGAGGGGTGGGGGAGCCGCGGGGAGACCAGCGGGGACAGCCGCCGGCAGACGGAGGAGATCAGCGCTACAGTAGCGCTGCAGGAGGATGTCACACAGCCGCCCAACCTCACGGCAGTGTCCACCCGGCTCCTGCAAGCATGAACTCACTTGCTGGAGCCGGGTGGAAGCTGCCATGAGCGGCGCGGCTGTGTGACATCCTGCTGTAGTGCTGTGCTGTAGCGTTGATCTCCCCAATATGCCCTCGGATGTCCCCCGTCTCCCTGCGGCTCCCCCCACTCTCCTGCTCTGGGTCCCACATCTCAGTCCGACTGAGATGGTCGATCTTAAAAAGTCTAAAACTGCCGTCTTTCGACAGACGGCAGCTTTCGACTTCAATTGAATATACCCCATAATGTGTGACAGGGGCTCTACCTGGCGTAATGTGGAGAAGAGGCTCTACCTGGAATAATGTGTGTAAGTGATGCTACTGTGCGGCATAATTTGAATAATGGAGACTTCTGTACAGCGTAATAATATGGATTTGTATTATTTTTGTGGCCACGCCCTTCCCCATGAAGCCATGGCCCTATATTTTTGACATGCGCCTAAGGCGCGCACTGCCCCTGTTTTATTTATATATATGGTGGGGGGGGGGGCAATGCTTTTACTTGCACATAGCGCTAAAATGTCTAGTTACGGCACTGGCACACACATGCATTCGCACACTTGCACTGGGCTGGTTTTCACTTTCCCGGGCTGATCACAGGCCTCTGCAAATTTGCAGTACAGTGCACAGGTCTGAATTAGGCCTAATGTTCTTAATTTAATATTTTTTTTCTGAATTTCTTAATAAGAAACTTTTGACCTACAGTAGGGATGCAGTATAGTGTTATGACGTAATACACAAGCCACAGTTGTGTTTTTTTTGCAATAAAAAATAATGAGATCTAATAGATAATGCTGTTAAATATACCACAACCAATAGGTGATAAACTCAATTTGACATACAGTAGAAAAACTTGTCTTTGTACATTTTGTAACTCTGCTATTGCTGTAGGCTGTGGCTTTATGACTGTAGAGTAAATGCTTTCATTTGTAGATCAGCACAAATTTACCTAATACTATTTTAACATTAAGCATAGCTTTCTATATTGCTAGGAGAAATGCAGGAACCTCGAAACATTGGAATGGCGTTGCCACTGTAAGAGGCGTGGTTACTGTACACCCCATTGTGGTGTATATTCCTATGGTGGGCACTGTTTGGGGGCATTACTGGGTGGAATGGTTATGCCATTGTTGCAGTCCTTCCTGAGCCCCCAAGGAGGCCACGGAAGAACCCATGACACACCCTTGTTGCTAGAGATAGAAAGAACCATCAAACAAAAAAAAATCTTTCTAAGGGGGTTATTCAGTTGTCGGAAAGACGTCAGTTTCTGACTTTTTTGGGTTGGAAACTGTTCCGACCTATTCAGTCCCTCTGCCGTTTTTCTAACAAGTTGGCAATTCTTTCTTGTCAGAAAACACGTAGATCGGCGGAATAGCCGCGGATCCATGTGTTTTCTCGGATTCCATGGCCAAATCCGACAGGTTTTAGCCCCATTTCCGACTATGTCAATTCGACTTTAATAAAGTTGGATTGGCATTGTTGGATCCTTTCCATTGGAAAGGATCCAACAAGCATTGAATACCCCCCATAGTGTAAGTTCCAAAAGTGTAAAAAAACAAAGACTGTTCAAAACTGGCTATGGGAAGATTAAGTTCTAGGAACTTTTTCATGGCTAACATACCACCCTCATGTGGAATAGAGGTATACAGACTGCAGACATTGAAGCAGCATAACAACATCCCAGGTAGCAAATTCTGGACTTCCAATAGTTTTTTCAAGAACATGGTAGTATCTTTAAGAAAGGTTTCTTAAGTACCCAACAACGATTGTAAGATACTATCCAGAAGCTGGGATACCTGTTGCAGACGTGACTCCTGGGCAGATATAATAGGTCTGGTTTGGTCGCATTTTTATTAGTGATGAGCGGGTTTGGTTCCTCGGGATCCGAACCCTCCCCCGAACTTCACCCATTTTACACGGTTCCGAGGCAGCCTCGTATCTTCCCGCCTTGCTCGGTTAACCCGAGCGCGCCCGAACGTCATCATCCCGCTGTCGTATTCTCGCGCGATTCGTATTCTATATAAGGAGCCGCGCGTCGCCGCCATTTTCACTCATGCTTTGGAGATGATAGCGAGAGGACGTGGCTGCGTTCTCTCAGTTTCTGTGTTCAGTGTGCTGCAAATATCTGTGCTCAGTGTGCTGCAAATATTTGTGCTCAGTGTGCTTGCAAATATCTGTGCTCAGTGTGCTGAAAATATCTACGTTCTCTGCCTGAAAAACGCTCCATATCTGTGCTGCATTGTAGTATATAGTAGGAGGACAGTGCAGAATTTTGCTGTGACCACCAGTATATATATAGCAGTACGGTACAGTAGTCCACTGCTCTACCTCTGTGTCGTCAAGTATACTATGCATCCATAACTGTGGTGCATTTTAGTTCTGCGCAGTATATAGTAGGAGGACAGTGCAGAATTTTGCTGACCACCAGCATATATATAGCAGTACGGTACAGTAGTCCACTGCTCTACCTCTGTGTCGTCAAGTATACTATCCATCCATACATTATGACAATGCCATGTTTACTCTTTATTACAAGGCCATGTTTTCTCATTATGACAATGTCATGTTTACTCTTTATTACAAGGCCATGTTTTCTCATTATAACAATGTAATATTTCATCATTATGTGGTTTTGCTGCAACATTATGTTGTTTCTAACCAACCATAAATACAAATGACAGAGTAAATGGCATGTTTTCTTATTATGTGGTTTGCCAACAAAATCATGCGTTTAAAAAGCAAAACACACTAATAAATGCATTTTTGCATATTTGTTGCTTCTCTACATTAATCATTCCATTCTCAACACACATAATAGTAAATGTAGTCAACAAATACACATACAGTATATTACACATGCAGCAATTGCATTTAACAAATGCAGTGTTTTTAAGTCTATCTCTCTCTCTCTCTCTCTCTCTCTATATATATATATATATATATATATATATATGTGTGTGTGTGTGTGTTTTATATAAAAAAAACAGAAAATGCATAGTGACACAAACATACTTACCCAAAAATTGATGTTCTATTAGTTCATGCCTTACTTACCTCCCTACATCTGTACTCCAAGTGTCGCCAGATGGTTCTAATTCCTCTACTTGCTGATTGTTTTCCTCCTACTCCTCCTCCTACTCCTCATCAACATGTGGCAGATGTTTTTGCAAACACATGCTATAAAGAAAACAGCAGCAGGACACAATCCTAGTCACCTTTAAGGGTAAACAAAAGGCCAGCAGACTTATCAAGACACCGAAACCTAGATTGCAGCACACCAAAACATATTTCTATTACGTTCCGAGTGGCCTTATGTGCATGATTGTAATTGTGTTCAGCAGGGAAATCAGGGCACGGCAATGGAGTCAGAAGCCAAGAGAAACAGCCCTATCCCCATCACCTGAAAGACATATATAGTATAGAGTGTAAAGTAGGCCTACAGCAACACCTTGGTTACATAGTGGGAATTTGTTTTCAGCTAACATTTAAATATATCTAGTTACATACCGAGCTGCCATCCATCTGGCATTTGTCCAACCTCAAATTTGTCGAAGAGGATTGACTGACTGAGGGTGAATGAGTCATGACAGCCACCAGGGTAACCAGCAACAACACTCATTATTTTTAGTTTTACATCACAAACCACCTGTACATTAGTAGACTAGATGTCTATTAGTGTAAATGTACTGCCTGCCCCTAGGTGGTCTCAGCTGAACGTGTGTGCAATCTATCGCACCTAGCAGCAAGTTGATAGAAAGCTACCCTGACTGCATGCCACTGTGACTCCTGGCTAGGGAAGCAGATAGAGGCATCTATATGGGATTGCAAAGCATCCAACACCTGTGTGAGAAAGTGTAAAAAGGTGGGGAGTGAGATCCCTATAACTAACAGAAACACTGTGAAAGCTAACATTACTCAAAAACAAATATTAACTATACGAGTATGTAAGGTATACATCACCTGGTTAAGGATTTTTGAAAAGGTGGGCTGTGAGATCCCAATAAATGCGCCAGACACAGCCTGAAAGCTGCCAGTAGCCAGAAAGTGCAACACAGCCAGGAGTTTGTACAGGCCTGAGACAGAGCGAGAGCATGCTGTCTCAGGGTTCTAGGTCCTGTTTGACAGATGGAAAATGTTGTTTGTATTGAGCCGGAAAAACATCTGTATGACCTGGTCATCGGTTAATGTGTTTAAGTTCAAACACCCCCTAAATAAACAAGGCCTGCGCAGTCTCCGCGGCACCTGTACAACCTGCTGACCATGTTCAGTTTCCTGCCCCTGGTTTCTTCCAGACTGATGGCACCGTTTCAGGAATACCACAGCATCTAGCACATCACTGCAGCACTGCACAGAAGCCATTTCTTTTTGTTTGGGTTGTGAAAAATTTGCTCAGGGGCCTTTTAAAGGCAACCAAATTCTGGTGTGATTAATGGGTAAGTTGAAACACATGTAAACACGCCAGCCCAAAGCAGTTCTATTTGAAAGCACCATTTTTTTTTAACGTTTCGAGTTAATTTGCAGCCGCAATTAAGCTTTCCCCGTTCGAGTTTACAAATACGAAACCTTGGTAAATTACTGTGTTGTATTTACTAACAGCCGCGTTTGACCGAATGTCTATTCATTTGTATTTGTGTAGTCGACCAGGAAAAACAATACGAATGGGCCAAACACTGCCGAGTTTCCAGTTTAGTAAATTCCCGAGATGACACTTAGAAAAAAACAAAATGAATGGATTCGGGAGCTTAGTAAATTTCCACCTGTGTGAGATGAAGTGCAGACTGAGTTATTACATCACCTCCCTCTTCTTTCTCGCCATGTGTCCTGGGTTGCTTAAGCTTTCTGAGAGCAGTGGCACCCTCCTAGATCAAACAGTCCAGGCCCCATCATAAAAATGATTGGCTGGATTCTCTTGTGGGTCTTGTGGTTGACATCTTAATGTTTGTAGGGAGCCCACCAAATCTCCCATGTCCAGAGCATATGGAAATTGTCCTAAGGCTTGTGTGGGGATTTCTTTCCCGAGTCTAGCGGGTGTGTGGCCCACAGTACATAAATCAAATGAGTCTTATCAGAGTCTGGTGGAAACTTGATCAGCAGTCTATAGTTCTTTTAAATCTCCAGTTGCCCCACCAAAATACATTATCCAAAGTCCCGTTTGGAGATGGCTACTTGGTTGGGCAAACAGCCTGCACAATAATTAATTCAGTAGGTCCAATAATTCCACATGTGGGACTTAATAATTCCCTTACACTCAACTGAGTAAACACATTTTTCAGATAGTTTTCCTCCATAAAAAAAATCTGATCTCCAGGGCTCTCACTCTTCCTCCGCAACACTGTATTCCCTGGGACCCCAGTTCCATTACCTCTGGTGCATTTGGACAGTTGCTTGCCACCCCCTCCTCCACCCACAAAGTGGACAACTGCCAAATGGCCTCCAAACCTGGGGACTCCGAAATTCTCAGGGACATGGGCACATCTTTCCTGTAGATGCTGGGAAATTCCAGCTTTCAATCCCTATAAGAAACCCGGGAATCGTATCCTGGGTGGCTGCTTCACTCGTGGCAGAGAGAAGCTGTAGCAGGTGGTGCTTTCTGGCATCTACCTGGTTGTCTGACTCTCCATTATCTTTCTTAGCCTCGGTCAACTCATCCATATCCAATGGATTGTGTTCCAGCACTGCTGCTTCTCCCACTGGGATGAGAAATTGCCTTTGGGCATCCACCTGACTGATGACAGCCTCCCCCATCATAGCACAATGGACAACTGGTTTGAGTGTCACTGGCAGACTAGCCCTCACCTGCAGGTGTAAGTTCTCGACCATTACATACTCCTTGGTACCCATGACACAGACCTTTTCTTGGTACTGGCATTCATTTTCCAGTTCCTCATCTTCCACCTCTGAAAAGGGAAAGCTGTGCAGTGGCACCTCTGCAGGTGTTAGGCTAAGTTGCTGCACTTTGGCTGTTTCTCCATTGATTGAGAAAGGCTGTTGGGGATGGTACTTTCCAGAATCCATCCATGGTACTTCAGCTTAGTCTGTTCTTGAATCAAACAGATTCTCTGTGTGTGTGTGGTATCAAGCCCTCCCACCAAAGTCACCTTAGATGATTGATTAGTCACTTGCAAAGCAATGCTGCAGCTCAGCCATCCCTCAGAAATTCTTTATGTAGTATAGCGCAGGGTAGCATTCACTGCACTTACCTGTGTAGGATATCTCAGACACCACTGTTCCTGTCTGATGATAACTGCCTCCTGGGGTGGTCCAACAGGACCCTCTCCCTGGTCTGTTCACACCAGCTCAGAGTGGATTCCATAAGACAACTGCTTTGCAAATCTCTTACATATGAAACTTCAGATGCCAGATTGCATCACTGGCACCTTCCCTGGGGGACAACCTGATGGGGCAGGGGAGTCTGTAGAATAGTGGCTAGTGCAATAGTTTGCACTGTAGAACTGTTGTCTGGTAATCCCAGCACCTCCTTTATTACCCAAATCTGATTATCGGGTGCCGCATATGTACAGTAGTAAAATTAGTCTCCGGAACATGGTCAGTGCCATGTTTCTGGAAACCTGCGCATGCTCAGTAGACTCTGGCACAGTGTCAGAGCCTCCTGCGCAGTGCACAGGAGGGGGCCCACCTGGAGTCTGTACACAGGCCCCCCTCCTTTGTTAAAACACCCCTGAATTAGGGATTCCTTCATATCCATTGCCTTAAATTTAATGCCTCTCATTTGGCAGAGTACATTTATGATGTTTTTGTGGGGATCTATTAATGCCCCCATACTGCTTACATTCCAAAATGTATTGTTCCATTTCTCGTAGTGTCTGCTCACTTGCACCCATCTTTTAACACTGTGCAACATGAGGTGCAGACTGTATCGTCACAATGTCTATCAGGAAGGCCTCCTTAAAACCTTTGAGCAGATTAAATCTGAATTTAAAATCCCTAACTCATCTTATCTTGCCCCCCTCATTTCAGATTCTCCTGTCTACACAATTATTGTTCTTTCTGGACACCCGCAGAGTAGTCTCGGTTATTTATTCCAATTTAAATCCGTATTCTTCAACTTCTGGTCTGATGCTGTCTTTGAGGTCTAAATGGGAGGCTGACTTTGGGACTCTCTCTGATGAAAAGTGGAAGCTCATGGTTGGTGACAATGGAGACGCTACTGCCTGTGTCCGCTACCAGCAGATACATTTTTTTTATTTTTCAGAGAATATATTACACTCCTCTCAGCCTCTTCAGTATGGGACTTTGGGCTGACTCCAACTATTGTAAATGTGGTTCTCCTGAGGCAACTTTCTGGCACTTTCTTTGGGACTGTATCAGAGGTGTAACAAGGGTTTTTGGTGCACAGGGCAAGATGAAAAATGGTGCACACACCCCAAAAAAATCCCTAAAAGCTTATATAGAAGAAATATTACATAGGTCCATAAACTAGGGCAAGGATAGAGGAGGGGGGGCTGTGCAATAGGAACAGGAAGCAAAGGCAGTCTATGAGGTATACATATAAAGGATAGGGGAGGGAGGACTGTTAGCTTCCCTGCTCTAGTGTTTTCCCTCCTAGTGTCAGCTCAGTACAGGAGGAGGTGCTTAGTGCACAGTCAGAGAGTTCTTCCTGGGAGAGACAACTGCACTGACATGCAGCTTCTGCTCTCCTGAGTGTGTGACCTTGTCTACCCCGCAGCCGCAGCCTGTATGTATGCAGCCACATCCTGTGTGTACTAAATCGCTGTGTTACTGCTGTACTACTTCACATGTATACTGTGAGCTCCTGCTGCTGCAGAACATCTTCTATACACTACAAGTTGTTATCTCTGTTATCTGAATAAACCAATCATCCTGGTTAAGTGTCATTGTGTGGACTAACATCCCTATCCTACACTGCAACACTCTGCCAACAAGGACTGTCAGAAGCAATAGGGGCAGAAGGAAAGGATAGTGCCTGTATTACTATAAATATAACACAAAGCCTAGGACAGAAATGGGGGTCTGTGCAGGGCAATAGGGTCAGGAAGTAAAGGCAGTCTCAGTCTGTATACATATAACTAAGGACAGGAGAAGGAGAACTGTGAGTAGCAATAGGGGCAGATGTATGGGTAGTGCCTGTAAACACGTAACAAAGTGAAGAGGGAGGTAGGGAGAGAGAGGGAGGAAGGGAAGGAGGAGGAGAAGAGGAGATAAGGAGAAAGAGAGGGAGGGCAGAAATAGAGAAGAAAAAAGAGAGGGAGGAGAAGAAGAAGAGAGAAGAAGAAAGAGAGGGGAGGAGGAGAAAAAGATGAAAGTGGAGAGAAGGAGAAGAGAGAGAGGAGGAAGATGAGAAGATGACAGAGGGATGCAGGAGGAGAAGAAGAAAGAGAGAGGGGAGGAGGAGGAGGAGAAGTAGTGAGAAAGAGAAAGGGAGAGAGGAGGAGAAGAAGTGAGAAGGAGAAAGAAAGGGAGGGAAGAGAAGAAGTGAGGAGAAAGAGAGAAGGAGAAGAGAGAGAGAGAGGAATGGAGTAGAAAAAAAAGGAGAAAGAGAAAGAAAGAAAGAAAGAAGGAGAGAGGAGGAGGATAAGAAGAGCGAAGGAGAAAGAGGGATGGAGGAGGAAAAAAGAGAAGAAAGAGGGAGGGAGATTGAGAGGAGTAGAAAGAGAGGAGATAGAGAGAAGGAGGGCGGAGAAGAAGTGAACAGAAAGAGAGTGGGATGGAGGGAGGAAGGGAGGGAGAAAAAAGGGGGGAGGAGAAGAAGCGAGAAGGAGAGAGAGAGATGGAGTGGCAGACAGGGCAGAGAAGGAGAAGAGATATGGGGGGGGCGATGAGAAGAAGAGAGAGAGGGATGGAGGAGGAGAAGAAGAGAGGGAGAAAGAAGGAGGGAGGATGAAAGAGAAGGAGAAAGGGAGGGAGTGAGGAAGAGAAGAAGAAAGCCGGAAAAAGAAATGGAGAGGTAGGGAGGAGAAGAAGTGAGAAGGAGAAAGAGAGAAGAGGAGAGGAAGAGAGGGGAGAGTAGAAGAGAGTGAGGGGGGGGGGGGAAGAAAAGGGGAAAAAGAGGGAGAAGGAGAAGAAAGAGGGAGGGAGAGAGGAGGAGGAGTAAAAGAGAGAGGAGGAAAGAAAGAGAGGGGAGAGGAGGAGGAGAGGGGGAGGGAGGGAGGAGAAGAAGAATAGAGAGAGAAGGAGAAGAAGAGAGGGAGTGAGGGGAGTAGGAAAAGAAGGAGAGTGAGGAGAAGGAGGAGAAAGAGAGAGAGGAGGAGAGGAAGAGAGGGTTGAGCAGAAAAGGGAGAGGGGGGGCGAGGAGGAGAATAGGAGAGTGGGAGAGTTGGAGAGAGGAGGAGGAGAAGAGAGAAGGAGAAAGAGTGAGAGAGGAGGGGAAGAGGAAAGAGGGAAGGAAGGAGGGAGGGAGGAGGAGAAGAAGAGAGATATAGGGAGGGGGGAAGTAGAAGAAAAATCAGAGAGTGAGAAAAAGAGAGAGGGAGAAAGAGGGAGGGAAAGGAGAGGAAAGGAGGAGGAGAAGAAGACAGAGGAAGGGAGGAGGAGAGGAAAGACAGGGAGGGAGTAGGAGGAGAAGAAGGGAGAGGAAGAGGGAGGGAATGGGAGAGAGAGAGATGGAGGAGGAGAATATGAAAGAGGGTGGGAGAGGGAGGGAGGAAGAGAGAAGAGTAGGAGAAGAAAGAGAGGAGGAGGAGGAGAGGGAGAGAGGGGGGAGGAGAGGTAGAGAGGAAGAGAAAGGGGAGAGGAAGATAAAGAGAGGAGGACGAGGAGAAGGAGAGGGAGAGGGAGGGGGGCAGGGAGAAAGAGGAGAATAAAGAGAGGGAGGGAGCAAGAGGAGAAGCAGAAAGAGAGGTAGAAAGGAGAAGAAGAAGAGAGGGAGAGAGAGGGAGGGAAGAGAGAAATAGGAGAAGAAAGAGAGAGGAGGAGGTGATGAGGAGAAGAAGTAGGGAGAAACAGGGTATCACAAATACATGCAGGGATGGGGGAGACAGGATGACACACACACACACACACACACACACACACACGGGTAGAGGGGTACAGGGTGTCACACAGAGGTAGGAATATACTGGGTGTCACACACAGGGATAGGGGTACAGGGTATAACACACAGGGGTAGGGAGATACAGGGTGTCTCACATACACAGGGGTAGGGGGGTACAGGGTGTCACACACACAGGGGTAGGGGAGTACAGGGTGTCACACACAGGGGTAGGGGGCTTCACGGTGTCACACACAGGGGCAGGGGGTACAGCATGTCACACACACAGGGGTGAGTGGTACAGGGCTCCTTGGGCACTCACAGCTCTGTACTCCAATACACCACATGTGAGCTGCAGGGTAGATGTAGTCCCGCGGAACCAGGTACAGGCCTCCCATGGCTAATGGTGAGACCATTGGCACGGGGTGTCCAGGCAGGACATAGAGCTATTGAAGCTGCTAAGCAGCCACATGGCGCCACCTCAGCCTGTAATGTCCGCAGTGTGAGGCGAGCACAGTGCTGAGTGGACACCACTGGAAACTGTGCCACAGGAGGCTGTGCATTGCTTCCCATTGATGCTGCGACTGCTGGAGGAGGAAGGGCACTGGGGCTGCTGGGGGGAAGGGTGGCACAGATCTCCATCATTAGCTGGCTAAGAAAGGACAAGAGAAAGAGAGAGAAGTGAGGATGAGAGATGAGGACAAAAGAGAAAGAGAAAGGGGACAAGAGAGAGAGAGAGAGGACAAGAGAAAGAGAGAGACAGAGGTGAGGACAAGAGAGAGGTGAGGATGAGAGAGAGAGAGAGGACAAAAGAAAGAAAGAGGCAGGGAGGTGAGGGTGAGAGAGGTGAGGATGACAGAGAGATAGGTGAGAGAGATGAGGACAAGAGAGAGAGGACAAGAGAGAGAGGACAAGAGAGAGAGGAAGATAGGTGAGGGCGAGATAGAGAGATGAGAGAGAGAGGTGAGGATAAGAGAAAGAGAGAGAGAGAGAGAGAGAGAGAGAGGCAGAGATGTGAGGGTGAGAGAAATAGGTGAGGACAAGAGAGAGAGGTGAGGACAAGTGAGAGAGAGGACAACAGAATGAGAGAGACAGAGAGGTGAGGGTGAGAGAGAGGTGAGACAAGAGAGAAAGAGGTAAGAGTGAGGGAAGAGAGGCGAGAGCGATTTGAGGACAAGAGAGGTGAGGGTGAGAGGCAAGTGGGAGAGGTGTTGATGAGGGAGAGAGGGTCAGCCACTCACCCTGGTAGATTTCCTTTCCTTGTTGATAATGAGCTCTTCAAGGCTGCTCCTGTCTCCCAGCAGTGCTGATGCTGCAACTGGCCCTGCTGCTGGGGGCCAGGATCCGGCACTACCAGGGGCTCAGGCAGGCTGCTGCAGATGGGGTGATTGTCGGCGGACGGGCATGTGTTGAGCCACACGCCATCGCCCAATGCCATGATGCTGCTCCTCCTCCTTCTCTCTCATCACGGCTGTCCCTGCACTTCTTGCAGTAGGCGCTGACAAAGACATCAGCCATTGCTGGGTGTGAGGGGAGGAGGACACAAAGACTTCCGGGAGAAGTGTGCACCAGACAAAGCTACAGCTCACTGAGCCCCACGCCGTACTGTTCACATGCACCAGCCGTTCGCAAGGTATTGCTTCCACCTAGAGGGAGGCAGGTGTGGGGGGAGAGAAGGGGGAAGTGGAGAAGAGGGGACCATGACCAGGAGGTGCAGGCAGACAGCAGACTCTGCGCATCGGCGGTGGGAGACAGCGCCCTTAAGAGCTTGGCGCCATATGCAGCTGCATAGCTTGCGTTATTGGCCGGTTGGCCCTGTTCCCGAGGCAGGGCTGTTTCTTTTGGGGTATGTTTAGTGTGACTGGGTGCAGGGGATGCTGGCCCTGGAAGCAGCATGGCCTGGGTCCATAGCAGCTGCATCACTGCTGGCAGAGACAGTAGTGCTAATAATGTTGCCGGCGGCGCCCCCTCTCTTCTGGACCTGTCACGGCACCCAGGGCATGTACCCTTTTCGCCCCGCCCTCGTTACGCCACTGAACTGTAGGGTTGTGTAGCTTTTCTGGAACCAGGTTTGGGAGTGTGTATGTACTAATACCAGCACTGCACCTCTTGAACCTTTTCAGTTTCTCCCTTGATGAATCGTTTAATGTCATAACTTTGAGAAAGGTTTTATTGATTTGGGGGGTCATTCCAAGTTGATCGCAGCCACCAACTTTTTGCTGCTGGTGCGATCAACTAATCCACGCCTATGGGGAGTGTATTTTAGCTTAGCAGGGCTGCGTTCGCTTGTGTAGCCCTGCTAAGCTAAAAAAGTTTCCAGCAACCTAGGAGTAAGGCTGGATCTACTTACCCTGTGTGACGGATCCAGCGACGTTTCTCCCGGCTTTGACGTCAGACATCCGCCCTCCGTTTGCCTGGACACGTCTGCGTTTGGATGACCACTCCCCGAAAACGGCATCCAACGGTGAGTATCCGACCCGGATCGCCTCTCCACTGTCAATCTTCCTGCGTTCGGCGCTGCGTCTTCTTTTTTTTAATTGTGAGCATCGTTGCCCGGCGACTGTAGTCGCCTGGCAATGACGCGTGTGCGCAATGCGTACGCCGTGCATGCGCAGTTCTGACCTGTTCACACTGTTCACACGGGTCGGAATAAATGACCCCCTTGATACGCTATCTTTATTGCAATCCATCGACATCACTATTGATAAATGGATTTCTGGGATCCCATTTTTCCTGGAAAGGGATACCCGACAGGGATGCCCTGTTTCACCTCTACTGTTTAATTTTGCATTAGATCCCTAATTATGAACATGTCAGAATTGGGATTTTTTTTCAGGGAAAATTTGTAGAACTGATATTTAATTAACAGCATTTGCAGATGATATACTTCTTTATATCGCTAATCCCGAAAGCACTCTTTCTAGGATGATAAGATCACTTTATTCAGTTCTCTATCTGGCTTTAGTATTACTAAGGAAACATCTACAGCAATGTTACTTTATGGTATGAAAACATGCCCTCAGCGGGCTGCTGGACTTCCCTTATAATGGACTAAAATGATTCTCCCATATTTAGGCATAGTTTGCTTTGCTCTCCATTTAATTTATATGGGTGTAATGTAGGACAGGCTATTTCTCTCTTTCTAATGATATTATAAAGGGATGAGATCGCCTTTCGTTATATTTTCTCGGATGTGCTAATTTGCTAAAAATTGTGGCAATTCCCTGCCTCCTCTACCCATTACAGTCCCCCCTGGTGATTCTCACTATTGCGGATGAGCAGCAAATGAATGCCGTTTCACATATTTATTTAGAATGGAGGCCGTTCTCGCATTGCTTTGCCAACCTAAGTCTAATGGGATAAATTTCCCAGACATTACAGCCTATAATCATGCAGCTTTGTTGAGACATTTGTGGGATTGGCTTCATAACAAACACTTCTTTAGATCAGGGCTTTTTGGGTGACATGGATATTATTGTGTTTCTCCATCATTGAGATAGTGCCATTTCTAGGGCTGGGCGAGCCCTGCAATTGCACATGGTGCCTGCAGCCATGGCATTTGTCTCTTTCAGACAGTTTTCCATGCAGTCTGGCTGTCCGCATGGAATACTGTTAAAAATGTCCCACCCAAAATGCCTGTTACCTCAAAGGAGATACTTCTGAAGGTTGCTAGAGGAGGCGTTGGACATTTTGGAAGGGACATTTGATAGATGGTAAAGGAGACACTGGCAGGACATCACAATGGCAACCCTTGACAACGAGCAGTTAGTGTGGCATAATTTTAAGGGGCATTACTGTGTGGGGCATAATATGGAGCAAAGGCATTACTGTCTGTGTTGGGTATAATATGATAATATGATGCAAGGTTCATTACAGTCTGTGTGGGGCATAATATGATAATATGGTGCAATGGGCATTACTGTGGGGCATAATATTATACAAGGGGCACTATTGTAAGGTAGTATTTTTCTGCAAGGCCACGCACATTGCAGTGATGCCACAACCCCTAGAGTGAGGTCAGTCCCTTTTTGGGTGCGTGCAAATATTTTATATTTACAATGTATGGGGGGGGGGGCATTTTTCAGTGTTTACATTGTGAGCCATATTGTCTAGAAACAGCCCTGCCGGAAGATATCAGAATATGTGAAAATGAATACACTTCTCTGGATGGTAAAGAAAATTGGGCATATTTTGCACTGTACAGCTGGTTTGAATGCCCACTATTCTTTATACCTATCTCTGATTCATAATCCAAACTCACCCTGTCACTATGTTGAGATTAGCTGGGATAAATAATGTTAGGTAATTGGTATCGATCAGCAATAAACGTCCAATGACCTATTTAGAGGTATCATATTATTTGCAATGGTTAGCCCATATCCCTTAGCATTTTTACAAACTTGTTCTTGGGCACTTCCCAGAAAAGAACTGGGACAACTCCCTGGACAGGCTTCTGATGCAGACAGCACCACAAAGCAGAGCCATGTCGATTCATTACACCTTGATATATTGGATCATTCTAAGATAACCGGAGGAGTGTCCAAGTGGTTGATCAATTTTAATATTTTGAATATACTTGTTTTTAAAGAGCCTTTTTGCTCTCTTGTAAAGCACTACCAGCTAGTGTGTGCGAGTACCAAGATTTTATTAAAATGCCTATCATAATGCTTATTTATCACCACTCAGACATTTCCATATGAGAACTTCTGAATGCCATTGTTGCCCAAATTTCCACCAGAAGGTAGCAGATATATACTATTGCCTCTGGGCATGTCCCATTAGTCAATATTTCTGGTATATTGTTCATAGATATGCAGAGGCTAAACTCATAAACCATGCCCACTTTACTACTGGATGGGCATTATTGGGTATTTTTTTTTTACCCAAAACAACAAAAACCTGTCATGGTTCAAGGCGAATAACTGGGCCGACTGATGCAGAGATCTAGGTAGACTGAGGATGACGAGTTGGAAGGACGATAATCTTCTGGACAGTAACCCCAGACACCTGGCAGCAAGACTTGTAGAGTACACTAGTAGATCCTCTAACCTATAACAGCCGTCCTTCCCATAAGTCCAGACACGCCTACCGGTACTAGAATGCCACCAGGATTTTACGCCACTGGCGACAGTATGAGCTTATGCTCTAGATGACAAGAGCTCCCTGTCGATAGAAAAGACAAGGACAGGAAGAAAAGAACTAGAAGACTAGCAAACAGTCTGGGGACAGACTAAGGATGCAACAACAGCGATTATGATCAAAGAGGTGCAATGAAGAACAATTGTAGGAAAGAAGGCAGTGGTTAATGAGAAAGACGATATAGTAATATCTGGTACAGTTGTTAGTGAGATACTAACAAATAAGCAGGGATACAATTAGAAAGACAAAGAGTAATGAACCAGAAAAGGATAAGGATACTTTGTGGTTTAAACCCACATTGAACCTGATGCTGTGGCAGACAAAATTCTGGACAGGACTGGATTTTGCAGAGATTCAGGAGTACACGGGGCCAACAGTTGAAACTGAGGGGTCTTGATAAATAAACACCATGCAACTGCCCTGCTGCACATCCACACACAGCACTTACTGATTGCCCAGCAGGGCCATAACTATGTGTGTGCCAGGTGTGCCTGGCACACAGCGCAGTCGCCCTGAGGGCGCAACTGGCCGCATCCCCATTCCAGCGGCATTGTAATGAGTCAAACTGACTCATTACAAGCCACCTGAGCGAGGAGAGGAGCAGCAGCTCTGGAGGCAGGGGAGAAGGAGGAGGAGGGAGGGGGACTCGGGAGCCACAGCAGCGTACTGTAATTGGTGGCGGCGCCACTGCAGCTCTCCCTCTCCCTCCTCATAGGCTGTCCGCTGCAGCTGTGAATGCTGGTATGCACTTCCCTCATCCCAGCTTTCACAGCATCTATCTATCTATTCTGTCTAACTTTCTATCTACCTATCTGTCTATTTATCCAGGGCTATTACTAGGTGGCAGATAACGCATATGCTTGTTTTAATGTGTAAAAGGTGGACTCTGTCTGCCGTAATGTGTAAAAAGGGGGACTGTCTGCCGTAATGTGTAAAAAGGGGGACTGTATGCCGTAATGTGTAAAAGGTGGATGCTGTCTGCCGTAATGTGTAAAAAGGGGAAGCTGTCTGCCATTATGTGTAAATAGGAGACTCTGCCTGCCGTAATGTGTAAAAGGTGGATGCTGTCTGCCGTAATGTGCAAAAAGGGGACGCTGTCTGCCGTAATGTGTAAAAATGTGACTCTATCTGCCGTAACGTGTAAAAGGGGATCTACCTGGTATACTGGCGCTACTGTGCGGCGTAATTTGAATAATGGAGACTACTGTGCACCGTAAAATGAATTGGTATTATTTTGTGGCCACACCCCTTCCCCATGAAACCACGCTCCTATATTTTTGATGGCGCTCATTGCCCCTATTTTACATAAGGGGGGGCGCCGACGTCATTTCTTGTACACAGCGCTAAAATGTCTAATTACAGCACTGTTGCCCAGCAACGGGGAACGCCATCTGCCACCGGCGTCCCCATTGCCATGCACCCGGCAGCTCCCAGGCACCCCCACGGCAGCATTGCTAGGCACAGAGTGGGACCCGGAAGCTCCAGTGGCTGGAAGAGAAGCTGCGCCCTGGTCGCCTGACAACGGCCGGGACCTGTGTCTTCCACGAGCCGCGCTGCAGCCACTAACAATGATCTTATTAGCCTTAAGTGCCATGGACAAGAAATCAATTTTACAAGGTTGGATCGACTCCACAAGTATCCCTATTTTTTTTTTTTTTTTATTAATCTTAACTTTCTATTTAGAATGGATTGGGTGGAAATGCTTATGAATAGGGAGAAACAGGCAGAATGTTTTTTTTTTACATTTTGGAAGTCTTATACAGATACTTTTCCACTAATAACCAGAGAACAAATATATTATAGCCTTTGTAATACCAACTGGTACACAACCAGGATGGTAGTGCAAGATCCACCTATTTTATTTATCTAGCCATGTTTTGACCAGCATCTCCCTTCCTAGTTATGTCAGCCATGTTTTTTTTAACTGTTATTAGAACCAAATGAGCCCAATTCAGACCTGATCGCTGCTTTGCAAATTCACGAGGCTGATTATCGATAGACTGCGCATGCGTACAGATCGTAATGTGCACGTGCGAGGCCAAACTGCAAAAAAATCCACCGACTTTTTTAATCGCCAGGCATGCGCAAGTTGATTGACATGAAGCTGGTGTTTGGGGGTTGTAACTGGATGTTTCTGGGAGTGTCAGGAAAAATGCAGGCATGCCCAAGCATTTTCAGGGAGGGTGTGTGACATCAGCTCCGGCCCCGATCAGCCTGATTCTATCACACTGTAGGAGTAGGTCCTGGGCTACACACAGACTGCACAGACTGGACATATCATTCGATGGTGAATGAGTTGTGAATGGATTTGCAGCTGACAGGCGTTCGCAGAGATTTTTGCAAGGCGTACACAGACTCGCACGGGGCGGGTTTTCACTCTGTCCGGGCAGCGACTATCTGATCGCAAATCTGCAAATTTGCAGAGGAGCGATTAGGTCTGAATTACCCTCCCCCCCATAGGCAAATACAGGGGGGTTTCCGGTTGCCTGGAAACCCCCTCTTGGCAAGTGGCTCAAATTAGCAATGGTATTTAATAAGATTACTAGAGCTACCACCACATTGATAATGTCGATATTATCTTAGACCGCAAAGCTATACCTCTAAATACACTTTTACCGCGGAGCCGCTATGGCCGCTAGACTGAATGCACATGCTACGTACTTTGTACGCTATTTGCGTACAGAGTCCTGCACGTGGTACGCACTTGGCGTACACACGCCGCGCTGAGTGTGAGCGCACACACAATTGATAACCTTTAAACCTTGTTAATGATACAATGTAATGATATGATCACACTTTAAACCCTTAGCAGCAAAGTACTGCAACAATGTTATATCTTAAACCTTAAGTAGCGCTGACGGTATAAAGTATCCGCAGTGCGTACACCTTATCAATGCTTATACACCTTATACAGATACTACTACTTTAAAGCCCATGCAGGAAAGTGAAAACACAACACCGATTTGTAGTTGAAACCACTGGGTTCTAAGGCCACAGTGGATTGATTCCAAAAGATAAAAACAATACAATTTATACACTACAGGCTAACAAGTAAATCTAAACAGAATAATGGCTACAGAGAATGTACATACGTGAGAATGTTCGCAAACGCAACCCGGCTTGGTCCTCCGCTGGTCACACAGATAGCGTTGAGTCTTCTGACCGGCCAGGCAACAATGGTCTTTTTATACACAACATGCATACACAATACAATAGTCACTGTGATCTCATTGTCCATTGGACACAGGGATGTGTCTCTACATTACAGAAGAGGTCATAGGTGGATTTGAATAGGTGGGCGATGTCTTTCCCCAACTGCTCTTGTGGGTGGTATTCTCTGGATTCCCGCCGCATACATAAAATACAGTAAATACAGTTAAAGTTCATATTCTACTTTTGTGCATAACTATACGCAGGAATAAGCGATCTTTCTCTAACCAACACCGGAATGTTACCCTTAAATACCCTACAGCTGGATACTAGGCATCACCTTCCAACCTTTATCTGACCCTTCCTATCATGCAAAGGCGAATCCCTCCGTCCAGGAACTGTTTAAACTAATAATACTCGCTCACATGGTCTAGGGGAACTATATCTAAAATGTACACTATTTGGGTTAAATATGTAATGTTCTAATAACCCTCTATGCGTTCACAAACTCTACCGTAAATGCGCATACCACGTGCTAAGGCGCATGGCGTGAAAAGCTCCGTTACGCAAATTGTGTATATGCGCAAGCACGGCAGAGCGAGTGCACGCGCACCAGGCATGTGCATGGAGTTAGTACGTTAGGCATGCATTACAATATTTTTCAACTTTGACAGTCCACCCTTTGGCAGTCAACAATAACTGCCACTATCTAAACATTAAACAGAAAAATATACAATACAATATCTATAAAATAATTGGATGGTAGGAGGAGAGGAGTAGGCGGGAAATGTATGACCTAGTGGGATAGTAAAAGCATGTATGTATGAAATCCATGTCTGAGGGGCATGTATCATCATGCCGTACATGTTCTAGATAAGCTTCGAGGTATTGCGAAGTATACATTAAATCCTTCTTATCCCGTATTAAGGGTCTGTAAGTGGGCCAACAAACACTACCGAGCTCTTTTCGGCTTCTTGTTCCAACAAATGGGGTGCACATTTAGTTGATGATACATGGAGGGGGAATACATGTGAATGCTAATATGTGTATATATATATCACCTGTCGACTATGTGTGTCACTACCTGAAGGTTGTAGAGATGAAAATAAGACACATATCACAAATACATTCACATAACATTTGTGCAATTGTTCTTGGGTGTTGGTTGAAGTCTTGTCCGGATGGGTGTATCCTGGCTGTGGGTGTTAATCAAAGTCTTTAGAGTGTCCATAAAAGTCTTTAGAGTGTCCATAAAAGTCTTTAGAGTGTCCATCAAAGTCTTTTCCGAATGAATGTATAGTTCATCAAAGTTTCTTCCGAATGGATGTATTTTTGCTGGAGGGAAAACAAAGGAGAAACGGGTGAAAGAAACGGACCGTGGAATCACGTCTTATCACAACATTGTCTCGATTGATGGGTCATAAATTAAATCAGTTGTTGTAACAATGCCCCCGCTCCTCAAACTCATCACTTTGGTACCGCGCTTGCATCGCATTAAAACTCGAACATATCTAAATATCAAACCAATCATTATGACAACTCCCAGAATACAAAGGAGAAACTTTCCTACACTCACGATAACATTTTGAGCCCATTCTCCTAAACCTGAGAACCAATTTCGTGGGTACAACCATGAGACCCAGCCGGTCAGTTCATTACTCACAGCAGTAAGGGTAAGGTTGTGTCTCCTTCGGAACTCCCATTTCAACTGCAAGATATCGTCCATCTTTTGATCTATGACCTCGGTTGGGTCATCAGTGCTGTTTGTAATGTACGTGCAGCACTTCACACCATATTGAGTTGCTAAGGTGACACAATACCCGCCTGTCACCGCTGTGATATAATTGAGAACCATCCTGTGCTGGATCAGTTCCGTTTTGTAAGCTTGCAACTCCCTCCCAGTATACCTGAAGGTGTCATCATACATCTCGGTGATATTATCTATCAGGTTCGCTAGCACATGAATATACCTAAAATTTATAATTCCTCTGGCGGTACGGGTGATATCTAACGTGAGTAGGAATTCAATCCCGGTGGATTCGTGGATCAAATCAGAGGCTGCGTGCTCTGTCCTATCTATAAGGTGTCTCTTAACGATGTGTTCATAGTGAGTGTGAGTGTAAGGAGCTTGAGCATTGCGGTGAACGTCTTTCATCTTATTATGGGTTATGGTCATAACTTCTGGCAACACTCTTCCAATGTAACACAATCCCTCTGAGTTTGGGGCAAGCCACTTATACGCCTTCCTCCCACATATGAAATATGCATCATCGGGGAGAACATATGGGACAGAATATGACATTACCATATTGCAAACCTTCCAAGTGAAAAATCCTATCCCTAACTCTCTCATCTGTTCAGTACACGTATCAGGCTGTATGATATGCGCACAGTACCCTGGTGATACTTCTCCAACCCGCATGGTCCTACTACCTAGAGTATACCTGTACCGAAAATACCTCCCAAAGTCGGCTATTTGGCGTATAAGTTCAGTGTCTACGGGCATTCTGTCGGCTCTGTGTGAAAATGCCATGGTTTGGTTATTCCATGTCACTTCCCAATTTCCCGGCTTTCGGGGATTGGAAATGTTGAAACATACTAAGGACCTATCCACATGATATTGGTGGAGCTTCAGACTAGGGGGCCTAGAAATATTAAGTTTCTTGTCCACCGGTCTCCCACCCCGTAATTCAAGTACCTCATCTATTGTTAATGGATACGGTACTAGTCCTGACTTGCTCTGACCTTGAGGTACTTGAGAGCACACCCAGCATTCTGTTTGGTTTAAAACCTTACCCACTAATGAGTGATAATCACTCAATGGATGACAGTCCATGTTGATATTAAGGCTGGACTGACATCTCTGGATGCACCCATCCTCAACTATGTTTTCACAGTTTCTACAAATACAATTTTCCTCAGCCAATAACCCTTCACAGTGTCTCCTAGTTTCTTGACTACCAGATCGTTTTCTGATACTCGCCTTTGCTCGATGGATGTGTTGCTCTTGGAATTCTATCAATCTGTCCTTGCCATCAGAACCCATTCCAGATCCTTTCTCGACCTCTCTGGTATTCTCACCGAAACAGACTGCTCTGGTCAACAACAGGGTCAACAGGAAAACCCAGAATGCAGTCTCTTGGGGTAAGTCCATCTTGCTAAGGGGAGAGAAAAGGAGCAAGGAAGGGGGGAAAAGGAGGGTAATGGGAGATGGAGAAAATAATAAAAAGGAAAAAGAAATTTTGTGCGACAACTGCCTCTGGTCTTGTAGTTCTCTGTGCTCAGGTGCAGTGACAACAGTCCTGCCTCTCAACCTTCCCGGAACAGGCACTCCAGTGATACGATTTCCTCTACACTCTGCTCTTTGTCACGGGCTTTCTCTGGGTCAGCGACCTTCTTACAGTGGGACGAGTGGACCCAAGTCTCTCTCTCGGCAACCTTTAATGCTGTCGTGCTGGTCAGTAAGACTTGGTACGGTCCTTCCCACCGGTCAATAAGGCAACCTGAGAATAGAAAATTTTGAATCATTACATAATCCCCAGGTTTAATGTCATGACAATTACTGTCTGGTAGGTCAGGAATCACCAGCTTTAGATTGCTGTTTTGATTCCTCAACTGCTTGCTCATCTTAACCAAATATTTTACAGTCACCTCATTATTGCATTTCAAATCATCCTGGGGGTCAATCATTACATGGGGTTGTCGATTAAAAAAAATCTCAAAGGGTGATAGGTTAAAGGGGGACCTGGGAGTGGTTCTGATGCTGTACAATACAAGTGGCAAAGCTTCTGGCCACAACAATCCAGTTTCAGCCATCACTTTGCTCAGCTTGTTCTTAATAGTGCTGTTTACTCTTTCCACTTTCGCACTCACCTGTGGGCGGTACGGAGTATGCAGCTTGCTATTAATTCACATCAGTTTGCACATTACCTGAAAGACTTCACCTGTAAAATGGGTACCCCTATCACTTTCAATTATTCTAGGGATACCATATCTGCACACAAATTCGTGCACGATTTTCTCTGCAGTAAACGTAGCAGTATTTGTGGCAGCGGGGAACGCTTCTACCCAATTTGAAAACACGTCAATACAAACTAACACATACTTTAAATTTCTGCAGGGTGGCAACTGTATGAAATCAATTTGTATTACCTGAAAAAGGCCGTCTGTTGGCGGGATATGGGATGGTTCTGTTGGTATTGACTTTCCAATATTCTTCCTCAAGCAGATAAGACATGTCATTGCTCTCTTACCCACATGAGAAGAGAATCCTGGCGCACACCAGTAGGCTCTCACCAGCTTACACATACCCTCTTTGCCCAGATGAGTCAGACCGTGTGCCGCCTCAGCTAAGCTTGGAAGATATGCTCTGGAGGCTACTGGCTTACCCTGTCCATCTGTCCAGAGTCCTGAGGACTCCTGGCCATTCCCTTTTGACCTCCAGACTGCCTTTTCCTGTGGAGAACACAAATTTTGCATTTCACTTAATTTTTGTGTGTTGACGGTATTGAATACCATCAGTTGTGTGATATCTGTCTGTATGGGGGTGCTGGCTGCTGCTTTAGCAGCTTCGTCTGCCCGGCTGTTACCAAGTGACACTGGGTCTTGACTGTAAGTGTGGGCTTTGCACTTGATAACAGCCACTCTGTCAGGTTCCTGTATCGCTGTTAGAAGTCTTTTGATATGGGATGCATGCGCTACAGGTGTGCCAGCTGCCGTCATGAAATTTCTGAGGCGCCATAGGGCCCCGAAATCATGCACTACTCCAAAGGCATACCTAGAATCTGTGTAGATATTGGCTGATTTACCCTTAGCCAATTCACATGCTCTGATTAGGGCGACCATCTCAGCAACTTGTGCTGAGTGCGGTGGGCCCAGGGGTTCCGCTTCTATGATACCTTTGTCATCTACGACTGCGTATCCAGTACACAAGTCTCTCGAGTCCGTCTGTCTGTGGCAACTACCGTCAGTGTAAAAAGTAAAATCTACGCCTTCCAGTGGGTTGTCACTAATGTCGGGTCTTGCAGTGAAAGTTTGGTTCAGATATTCCATACAATCATGTGTGTCAGTGTCTGTACTAAATCCTCCTTCACCATCATTCTCATCCTCCACCCTTTGTGCCTGTCCAGGCACACCTGATAAATAAGTTGCAGGATTTAGTGCGCTGCATCTCTTTACGGTGATGTTTATAGGGGCCATTAGTGCTAATTCCCACCTTGTAAACCGTGCTGATGAGACATGTCTGGTTTGGGCAGAATTCAGTAAGGCTGACACTGCATGAGGTGTATGGATGGTCAGGTTGTGTCCCAACACTACATCTTCACTTTTACTCACTAGCAAAGCTATCGCTGCAACACTTCGCAAGCATGTGGGGAGAGATCGTGCTACGGTGTCCAACTGTGCACTGTAGTAAGCTACCGGCCTGCTGGCATCACCATGTCTCTGGGTTAGGACACCTGCCGCACACCCAGCACTCTCCGTACCGTACAATTCAAAGGGTTTCCCATAATCTGGCATACCTAATGCAGGTGCCTGTGATAGGCACTGTTTGAGTCTCTCAAATGCCAGTTTGGACTCATCTGTGTGCGAAATCCAATCTGGTTTGTTTGAAGAGACCATCTCTTGTAAAGGTAAAGCCAGTATGGAGAACCCTGGGATCCAGTTTCGGCATTACCCACACATTCCTAGGAAAGTGCGGATCTGCTGCTGGGTTTGTGGCAGAGTCATGTCGCGAATCGCCTGTATTCTATCAGCGGTGAGGTGTCTCAGTCCTTGTGTTAAGCAATGTCCCAAATATTTCACCTTGGTCTGGCACAACTGTAACTTATCCTTTGAAACCTTGTGTCCCGTATTAGAAAGGTGAAACAGAAGTTGTTTCGTGTCTTTCAAGGACGATTCGAGTTAATCAGAACACAGCAGTAAGTCATCTACATACTGTATTAATACTGATCCGCTCTCAGGTTGAAAGGATTGTAAACAGTCATGCAAAGCCTGGGAGAAAATACTTGGGCTGTCAATGAAACCTTGGGGTAAGCGAGTCCAGGTGTACTGTACTCCTCTGTATGTAAATGCAAACAAGTATTGGCTGTCAGGGTGCAGAGGGACCGAAAAGAAAGCGGAGCAGAGGTCAATGACAGTGAAAAACTTCGCAGTAGCAGGAATTTGCATGAGGATGACAGCTGGATTTGGCACCACGGGGAATTGGCTCTCAACTATTTTGTTTATCCCCCTTAGATCCTGCACTAGCCTGTAACCCCTCCCCCACTCTTTTTCACAGGGAAGATGGGACTATTGGCAGTGCTGGACGTCCTAATCAGAATGCCCTGTTGTAGCAAGCGCTCTATGACTGGGTAAACTCCAAATTCCACCTCTGGCTTCAGAGGATACTGTGGGATTTTTGGAGCTATCCTACCATCTTTTACTTGAACTACAACAGGAGCTACATTTGCCATCAATCCAGTGTCTTGTCCATCTTTGGTCCAGAGGGATTCCGGTATGTGGGAGATCATTTCCTCTACCTTGGATGGACACTTATCTATAACAGCAGAGTGTGACATTAACCTTTGTGGGGTGTCTAACATATCCTGCACTTCCTGAACGTGATTCTCGGGTATATCTAAGAAGACACCCTCAGGAGTACAATAAATGACACACCTCATCTTGCACAATAAATCTCTCCCAAGTAGATTAGTCGTAGCCGCTGCAGCTAGCAAAAAGGAGTGCTTGGTCTGCAAAGGCCCTATCATAATCGCCGCTGGTCTACTTAAAGGGTAGTGTTGCACTACTCCTGTTACCCCTATTGCTGAAATTGTTTTACCCTTTGTTTTCATACCTACCATTGAATTTAACACTGACCTGGCTGCCCCTGTATCTACAAGGAAAGGTAGTGTTCTCCAGCTACATCAACTGTGACCTCGGGTTCATTTCCAAGGCTAGAAATCAACTTCACTGGCTGCAAAGTACAGGTGTGGCCTAACCCCTATTGTATGTTGTCTGCCAGTACCTCATAGGTGGGTACCTCCTGGTTTCCCCTGCATGTGGCTCATAACTCCTCCTATGCGGTACCTGATCCCAATTACGTGCGTCATACTGTGTGTCATGTTCTGGTCTAGGGGGTCGATATACCTTATGTGGGTCTTTAAAATTACAGTTCCGTGCGTAATGTCCTTCCCTCTGACATTTATAACATTTTACCATATACGACTTACCATCAGGGGTCTGGGGTTTAGGCTGATGTGGCTTCGTTGTCAGGGCTTTTATACTTACTGTCATCAGCTTATCCCCCTGTGACTCCCTGTGCCTAATGTTGTTCCGATCGTGCTCAATAGCGGACTCTCTTAATGCAGCCACCGAGATGCCTCTCCAGTTAGGTTGAGTGGTTTGTACCCTTGTTCTCAACGTTTCTTTCAAGCCGTCCATTAATACGGACACCGCTACCTCTCTATGATGTACATTTTCCTTAATGTCCCAGACCCCAGTGTATCTAGCCATTTCCTGCAGTGCTCGATGGAAATATTCAGAAGCCGTTTCACCTTCTTTTTGTCTAATGGAGAAGATTTTATTCCACTTGATAACAGTTGGGAAATATACTCCTAATTGCAGATTGATCTGTTTTACATTCTCCTGATTGTATTCATCAGTGAGAGGTACTTCTGCGTCTAATTTACAATCGGTAATGAATTTCACAGGGTCAATATTAGAGGGCAAACATGCCCATAGCACTGTCCGCCAATCTTTGTTTGTGGGTTCGGTGGCGTTACCTAGTTCTCTAATAAACCTCTGACATGCTGCTAGATCTTTTCTGGGATCGGGAAATTCAGACATAATTGTACTCAATTCTGTCCGGGACCAGGGACAATGCATAGCAATGTTCCTGATGGGAGTGATTCCCTGAGTGTCAGTCTTCCCATTGGGGACTGCGATCACCCTGACAGTATTTAGTTCAATTACATCATTCTGGGTTGCTTCTACAATGTGAGGTGCAATTGTCTCTGCATAATGTACTGTACCGTACTTACCTGTGGACACGACCTCACCTGTCCCTCCGCTAGGGGCCTTTGCTACTGCTCTTACTGGTTGGGCCGTGCCCACTTGTGTGTCTTGTATGGTGGCTGCTAGAGAGAGTGCCGATATCGTGCTGGGTTCATCTTCTTCCTGAGGGAAGTTTAAGATGGGATACAACTTGCACGGGTTAGCATTAACACATTTATTAAGTTCACTCTTATTATATATTAGTATGCCATTGTCTGTAGCCACTTTCTCTCCTGTAATGTACGGTGGTGGTGGTGTAGTTGCTATCAGTTTCCTGCTAGGGTTGGAACCAGCTGTTTGAGCTAATCCCCTTTGCATATCACCCTCTTGTTGCCATAAATGTAAACAAATCTGTATGTCTAATCCTTTGTTTTCTGGATTTTATTAGACATATCCTTCTCCTTAAATTTTGCAACACCTCTGGATTAAAACTGCCTACCTTAGGGAATGGTTCCCTATCTTCCGCAGTCATACGTTCCCATTCATTGCATAAAACCTCTGCGTGTGATCCATATTTCTCACACATTATGTACCTCGCCGACCCTTTGGGCCGCGGAATATCAACCTGAACCCTGGTTGATCGTCCCTTACTTGAGCAACTGGCCCCATCTTTTGCAGGTATTGCCTTCTCAGCTAATTCCTACAAAAAAACAAAATACTCAGTGGTAAGGCAACGGTGAAAGTTCTCAGAGCGCTCTCACCCACTCACGCCCACGTTGGCCAATACACCTAAGCACTGTCGTCAGCACCGGTCATACCCAACCTAGGGCCCTGTGTAACCTCTATTTACTGAGAGTGTGTGGGATTGACTTACCCTTCCCAGTAAATATTGGTCGTTGGAGATTTCCTGAGTGACCAGCGAAACTCCCTTAAAATAAAAAAGCTGTTACACAAATCACGTTGCGTGTGCTACAATTAGCGTCTATGATCCTGCGATTTTACGCAAATGTCGTAAAGGGTATCACGTAGAACTAAATATTGCACACACTAACGCGCGGTACAATCGCACGGCGTATAAGTAACTGTTACTTATCCGCTGTACGACCAATGGAATCGTTTTTCAGGCTGCGAAACCTCAGCCGGAGCTTTTCAGAACAGGCCTATATGGGTACTACGCCAACCCCCGGGGCTGCGCTCTCTATACAACTCACCGCTGACCTTTTAGGCCACGGTATTCAAAGCTTCGCGTGACTTTGTCAGCGGTTTTCTGACTTCGCTGACCTCTTGGTCTGCTGTTATACTAATTGCTCCTTTGTACTCTAATCAATGTTAACGTGAGAAAGCCACTCCCACGCCACCAAGTGTCCACTCACCTGATGTGGTCTCCTACGGGATCCCGAATTCCCTGGGTCCACAAAACCTTTATTGTTTGCACACTCACGCTCGTTCACTCATATACACTTTGGTTTTTCTGTACAGAAAATTAACTTTCATTCAGATAAAACAGAATAATTCCAGAGGTGATACAGTAAGAGAAGGTTCTTTTAAACTAAATATTGGAAACTGAACAAATTTGTGCTATTATCGTGTGGCTACCGTATCGCCTAAACTGAAACAATGCTATTGTGTGATTTGTATTTAGTGGGCGTACCTGTACGCACGTTGCGTAAACACGCCACGTGTGTAGGCCTTTACGTTGTGTACGCAGTCCTGAACGTTGTCCGAGACACGTGTACAAAGGCCGTACGTCCGCAGTACTACAAATCCCACACTTCTATAAATGTAAGCGATATATAACTATAATCGCTCACTTAACACTACACACAGTTTCCACTATAACAACCTTTACAACTAGGCCAGGCTGTGTGTGCGTCTTACACTTACTCCCTTAAATATTAACTCTATATGTTAACTAAATAGCAACAAATTTCCCAGTACAGGTCAAAATAAATCTAGTAATCAGTAATTATGGCAATAGTGTGAGCAGATATGCAAAGTACAAAATACAGGTGTGTGCGTGTGATGTGTGCGCATTTGGCGCCAAAACAGAAATTTACAGATTTTTAAAAAGAAAAATAGCTTTTGCGTTCTTACCTGACGGATCCCTCCAGCATCCCTTCAAACCATGCAGGGCAGACGCTTATCTAATCAGCACTTATTGTATCCACCGACCAAGAGAAGGTTTAACAGGGGATACCTTTCCGCCCTTTGCTGATAGATAAAGTCTGCGAAAACTCTGCTAGGCTGCGGGTATGAGAAGGAACCGGACGAGCTCCCAATTGATAATGTCGATATTATCTTAGACCGCAAAGCTATACCTCTAAATACACTTTTACCGTGGAGCCGCTATGGCCGCTAGACTGAATGCACGTGCTACGTACTTTGTACGCTATTTGCGTACAGAGTCCTGCACGTGGTACGCACTTGGCGTACACACGCCGCGCTGAGTGTACGGAGTACACACAGCGAGCGCACACACAATTGATAACCTTTAAACCTTGTTAATGATACAATGTAATGATATGATGACACTTTAAACCCTTAGCAGCAAAGTACTGCAACGATGTTATATCTTAGACCTTAAGTAGCGCTGACGGTATAAAGTATCCGCAGTGCGTACACCTTATCAATGCTTATACACCTTATACAGATAAATCTACTTTAAAGCCCATGCAGGAAAGTGAAAACACAACACCGATTTGTAGTTGAAACCACCGGGTTCTAAGGCCACAGTGGATTGATTCCAAAAGATAAAAACAATACAATTTATACACTACAGGCTAACAAGTAAATCTAAACAGAATAATGGCTACAGAGAATGTACATACGTGAGAATGTTCGCAAACGCAACCCGGCTCGGTCCTCCGCTGGTCATACAGATAGCGTTGAGTCTTCTGACCGGCCAGGCAACAGTGGTCTTTTTATACACAACATGCATACACAATACAATGGTCACTGTAATCTCATTGTCCATTGGACACAAGGATGTGTCTCTACATTACAGAAGAGGTCATAGGTGGATTTGAATAGGTGGGCAATGTCTTTCCGCAACTGCTCTTGTGGGTGGTATCCTCTGGATTCCCGCCTCATACATAAAATACAGTAAATACAGTTAAAGTTCATATTCTACTTTTGACATAACTATACGCAGGAATAAGCAATCTTTCTCTAACCAACACCAGAATGTTACCCTCAAAATACCCTACAGCTGGATACTAGACATCACCTTCCAACCTTTATCTGACCCTTCCTATCATGCAAAGGCGAATCCCTCCGTCCAGGAACTGTTTAAACTAATAATATTCGCTCACATGGTCTAGGGGAACTATATCTAAAATGTACACTATTTGGGTTAAATATGTAATGTTCTAATAACCCTCTATGCGTTCACAAACTCTACCGTAAATGCGCATACCACGCGCTAAGGCGCATGGCCGTGAAAAGCTCCATTACGCAAATTGCGGATATGCGCAAGCACGGCAGAGCGAGTGCACGCGCAGCGGGCATGTGCATGGGGTTAGTACGTTAGGCATGCATTACAATATTTTTCGACTTTGACAACATCATGCAGTGTAAGGGTTAGAGCGGAGCTGCTGCACATGCCCAGTGGTAGTAGCTTCTTCTGCCAAATTTGCTGTGTGTGTGTGGTTCTGAGTCCTTAATCAGTGCACTCTACCAGAGAATAGCTACCAGGAAGAGGAGACAGGAACCCTAACATGAGGTGGGAGAATATGTGCTTAGAAAGTACAGTACTGGTTCTATTATGTGTGTGTATTTATTTATTATACTGTATTTAACCTTTTCCTGACCACTTACAGTATCTTATTTATGTTATTTAAATATGTGGGATTCAGTCTATACTATAGGCCATCTATAGTGTTAAATATTAATACTGTATCCCATGTTCCGCAGAGTGGGAGATTGTGGATTACATTTGTAAACCCCCCACTAGAAATCCTGCATTTGCCACTGCCCCCCCTCTCCCTCCATTGTCATTTTACACTTTATAATTCAGTATGTATGTCATGTTTCCACTGTTTTCATGGTTATTTTATATTGATAAGATATATTAGTAGGCTTTCCTGATTGATATATGACCATAATTGCAACAAATAGATTGTATTACACACTTGTTATAAAGAATAGACGTGTTTAAAAATGTTTGCACTGTACTACTTATAGATGTACAGGTTGAGTATCCCTTATCCAAAGTGCTTGGGACCAGAAGTATTTTGGATATGGGATTTTTCCGTATTTTGGAATAATTGCATACCATAATGATATATCATGGCGATGGGACCCAAGTCTAAGCACAGAATGCATTTATGTTTCATATACACCTTATACACACAGCCTGAAGGTCATTTTAGCCTGTATTTTTAATAACTTTGTGCATTAAACAAAGTGTGTGAACATTCACACAATTCATTTATGTTTCATATACACCTTATACACATAGCCTGAAGGTCATGTAATACAATATCTTTAATAACTGTGTTTATTAAACAAAGTTTGTATACATTGAGCCATCAGAAAACAAAGGTTTCATCATCTCACTCTCAAAAAATTCTGTATTTCCGAATATTCCGTATTTCCGAATATTTGGATATTGGATATTCAACCTGCATTATTTTGCAATGCCTCAATAAAAGAGTTTATGTAAAAATATACTTGATAAAAAAAATAGGGAAAACTTATGGAATATAACACGCAGCTTGTTCTGGCTGGGGGCACAGCTGGAAACCAAGGTGCAGTCTCACAACTACTTTGATCCCCAAAGTCTGACAAATTCATATATTTTACACAGGACTTATAAACTTTAACCATTGGGTGGACCATGCTGAAAGAAAGTCCAGATGCGATATGATGGAGGAAAGAAGAAAAGAGAAGGGTATACCTAGGTATACTTCAGGTGCTGTGATGTGGGATGCTTCATCCGAGCAGCTGCCTTAAAGAAAGCGGGTAGTCAGCCCACAATTGTACAATATACAAAACAGAAAGGGAAGGCTGCGCTCTTAGTTAAATTATATAACAAAGTTTACATTTTATTAAAAATTTATCATAAAAGATATTTAAAATAGAAAACTTTTGAGAAGACAATATCAGTGGTATCAGATATATTTTTTTAGTCATATATTTTAAGTCAGGATATGAGAAGTCTCTCACTTGAGATTTTGCCTTGGAGGAGTCCATTCCTTATAATTCCCCTGTATTATTAGGTAAGTATGTGTCCAATTGGTAACATTGCCTTTTGGGAGATGAAAAGTATCCAGAAGGAGGTATATTGGGCAATTCACCGCACGGACCGGGGGATGGTTTGATTCTTTTACTTGAGATCGTGATTTGGACTGGCACCACATCTAACGTGTTTCGCTGCCCTGCACTACAGCTTTCTCAAAGCTGAAGTGCAGAGAAACGCATTAGTCAAATCATCCCCCGATCCGTGCGGTGGAAATCAGCTTGGAGAAGAATCCAGTTATTGACAATCTATGGAGGACTCTATACACCGTATTCATGAGTATTTCTTCATACTGAAATATATCATAACACTGCCTCTAACGGTGAATTGACCAATATACCTCCTTCTGTATACTTTTCATTTCCCAAAAGGAACTATTACCAATTGGACACATACTTACCTAATAATACAGGGGAATTATAAGGAATGGACTCCTCCAAGGCAAAATCTCAAGTGAGAGACTTCTCATATCCTGACTTATAATAGGACAAAAATATATCTGATACCACTGATATTTTCTTCTCAAAAGTTTGCTATTTTAAATATCTTTTATGATTAATTTTTAATAAAATATAAACTTTGTTATATCATTTAACTAAGAGTGCAGCCTTCCCTTTCTGTTTTTGTATATGGTGGAGGAAATTTCACTATGTGTGAATTGTTATGTTACAAATAATTCCAATTCTTTTATAACATTCACATTTTCTATATTATTTAATAGCATCATTATTGGTCATAGCCACCCGCACAGCTTCATGTAGAAAACATTTCATTTTTATAGCATGTAAAATCTTCCATATGGAATATACATGATTAACATAGTTCTCTGTGCATCAGTTAATACTAATTAGCACACATTATACATTTCTTGTAGAATGGCAGAGAGGGTGCGTATTGTATATTCATATGTATCTTAATATGTCTCTATGTCAATCAGTGGGTTCACTATGTAGGAGCCCAATGAATTAATACAACTTCCTGTGGTTATTGTAATTAGTGGCGTCTATGCTGGTGACGTCTGTGGAAGAATGGAGTCCTGGTTGTGACAATATTGAACAACAATACTGTCCAATTGGTACTGTGGATACATTGCCCCAGACAATACTGTGACTTACAGGGATTTAAGAAGTGGTTAGTAGATAGTGGGAGATCATGTGTTACATACACCCTATTATTATTGCTTCCAGTTCCTGTGCTATGCTGCCCACTGTTTTGCTTTAGATGTGTTACAGACAAGCCATGGTTTTAGTTTCTTTAGTGGGTCCATCTGTTCTCATTTACATCTGTTCTCATTTACACAGACTTTATAATGGAAGAGATGCATGAGAAGAAGATACATGTATTCGGAGTGACTATACACACAAGTAAGTCCCTGCAGGATATAAACAAGCTGCTTGACTGGAATATATAATGTGAGTACCCGTGTTAGTTAATTTTAATGAAAATACACTACTACTACAACAACAACAACAACAACAACAACAACAACTACTACTACTACTACTGCTGCTGCTACTACTACTACTACTACTACTACTACTACTGCTACTACTACTTCTTGTACTACTACTACTACTACTACTACTACTACTACTACTGCTGCTACTACTACTACTACTACTGCTGCTACTACTAGTACTACTGCTGCTACTACTACTAATGCTACTACTACTGCTGCTGCTACTACTACTACTGCTACTACTACTAATAATGCTGCTGCTACTACTACTACTACTACTACTACTACTACTACTACTACTACTACTGCTACTGCTACTACTACTACTACTGCTGCTGCTACTACTACTACTACTACTACTACTTCTTGTACTACTACTACTACTACTACTACTGCTGCTACTACTAGTACTACTGCTGCTACTACTACTAATGCTACTACTACTGCTGCTGCTACTACTACTACTGCTACTACTACTAATAATGCTGCTGCTACTACTACTACTACTACTACTACTCTACTACTACTACTACTACTACTACTACTACTACTACTACTACTACTGCTGCTGCTGCTACTACTATTACTACTACTGCTGCTAATACTACTACTACTACTACTGCTGCTACTACTACTACTACCACCACTACTACTACAGCAGCTACTACTGCTGCTGCTACTACTACTACTACTACTACTACTACTACTACTACTACTACTACTACTGCTGCTACTACTACTACTACTACTACTACTACTACTACTACTACTACTACTACTACTACTGCTGCTACTATAACTTCTACTACAATTACTGATAATAATAATTGCCCAATATATATGAAGAAGATGAGGGGAAGAGTACATCTGGCTGCAGAACTGCTTTACATGCTAGGTAAAGTATGCACTCATTGCTTTTGGCAGTCAGCAATAGGGGCAGCGTCCCTGAACCCCAAACACTGCACTGTGGAAGGAAGACATAGGAGGCTCTCATAGGGCCCCCCTTTCATAATCGTGCTTCTATGAGTAGCTTTATCCCCAACACTCTGCCCGTGCTTTCTTCTCTTAGGCCCCTCCCCTTTCCCTACCATACCCTATCAATAGCCTTCTTTTCATAGTGCCCTGTCTCTTTCTCTCCTACAGATGTGTCATTATACACTTATCTCTTTTGCATCATATGTCGCAAGACGGTGGACACCTGGTGTGATTCATAGTTTGCTACCTTTTCTCTAATTTTGTGTCATAGAGCCTGACCCATTTTAGTACGTATACCCAATGGTTTACATACTAACCTGATGGTGGGGGAAATGCACATTCGCCGACCCATTATCCACATGTGCAGAACGAGTCCTGTGTGATCGCTCGTAGTCCATCTTAGCTGCAGCATCCATGACATGCTGCGCGTTTTGTGGGTGGAGACCTTTCTATAAAATGGGGGCATGACAACCACATTTTGTAGGCATGCCAAGCCCAGGGTCTGCATCATCGGACGCAGTCTACCTGGCCCAAGTTAAAGCATTCCGACGGCCAGTCTTAGAAAGTTTTGACCTACTTAGATGGCCTAGGGCTGCCGATGGTCGCGATGGTGATGCATGCAGCAGGCGTCTTTTTCCTACAGACATCTCATGCAGCATTCCCTGCGGCTGTGCAATTCCATACATTTTTTAATCGGGCCCACAGTTCGCAAATAGTATACTTTGTGCTTAGGGGGATATTGATTAATTATTGGGTCTTAGACATCGTAAGATGGTGTTAAGGTTGGCGGCACCAGGCTCAAGAATGCGAAGCTTGGTAAATCAGCAATAATACAGCCCCCACAGAAACCTACCCACAGATTATGTGAATGCAGAACATGTTTTTTTTAAATCAAGTATTTTTATTGTTTTGCAAGACAAAAGTAAGAAAAAACAAAAAAAAAGAACATTACAACAAAAAATTCTAATAACATTAACAAAATCAAATTTGTGCTATGCAAGTAGTTCCTCTACACATTAATTGCATTATGTGGATATAGGACACAGTCACATCCATTCCTCAGAACATATTAAAACAGATATAGAAGAATGAAAATAAGGATCAAGTATCGTGCTAGAATACATAAGAAAAGAATGAAGGGAGGCGAGCCGGGCCGTACCCGAAGCAGTACACCACCGACACACATACTCATTATTTAAGGCTGGGGTTCAATAGAGTACGGAGAGTTCCTCCAAAGAGCCCAAATCTTATCAAATTTTAATAGAGAATTACGTTTAGTGTACATAAATCGTTCATGGGAAAGGGTGGAGTTTACAAGGGCATCCCATTCAGCAGATGACGGAGGAGCACGAGCCATCCAGGTTTGAGCGATACACACCCGGGCCAATGCTAGAGCAATATTCACATAAAGGCAGGAGTGAAGCGGGAGGCAGTCCCTCAAATCAAGACTAAATATACAAATACGCGGAGTCAACAACGGGATCCGAATACCCGTATGGGCTATAGATATTGTGACATCCTCCCAAAAGGCATACACCCGCGGGCATTGCCAGAGCAAGTGCCAGAACCCAGAAGCCAGAGCAGAGCATTTTGGGCATTTATCAGAGGTCGAGCCTCCAAATTTAAACAGACGAGAAGGAGTCCAATAGACCCTATGTAAAATATAAAGCTGTATTTGCTGGAATCTAGCACTCGCCGAGGCCGCACGCGGGGAGGCCAATATATGATTCCAATCCTCCTCACCAATTTCACCTAAATCATGCATCCATTTAGCCTTGAGGGTGGGCAGCCCATCCGATTCAGAGGAGGAGAGAAGTGAGGAGTACGAAGCAGAAACCCTTCCACGAGAAGGCAGATTACGAATTAATTTATGAACAGGGGATTCAGAAAGTTGTGGAGCAGAGCCCTGCCACTGTGCTGCCAGAGAATGCCTGAGCTGTAGATAACGAAAAAAACACTGTCTAGGGATACCATATGTAGTGGACAGATACTCCTAACTATGGAGTACCCCATCCTGATAAAGTTGCCCCACTGCAGTCACCTCATATAAAGTCCATATCGAACCACCCTACATTTTAAAGAGTTCGGAGAAATTTATATTATTCCAAAGTGGGGAGCAGGGGTCCACCGTGGGATCTCCCAGCAGCTTCTCAGCTGCCAACCATACCCTACAAGCCTGTTGCAGCAATGGGGGGAGAGAGGTAAGCGGAGTATTAGCTAATAAAAACTGCAACGGAGAAAAGGAGTGGCCAGCCCTGTCTAAAAGAGCCACCGGAAGGCTCCCATAATCCTCAGGAGTAACCCATTCATAAAGTTGTACAAGTTGGGCAGCCAAATAATATAACCGTATATCCGGTAAGGCCAAACCACTCTCAGCTCTGGGTCTACTAAGCGTTTTGCATGCAATACGTGCCCGTTTAGCACCCCAGATAAAGGAAGTAATATATCGGGAAATCAACGAAAATTGTGAGGCAGGGATATAAACCGGTGAATTCTGCAGTACATAAAGAAATTTGGGTTGAATAATCATTTTGATAATATTTACACGGTCCGTCACAGTTAAAGGGAGTTTCTGCCAGATGCGTGCCTTCATACGTAGATTATCAATTTGAGGGGTCAAATTCAGGATAACAAAATCCTTAGGGCAGTGAGAGATTTGAATACCAAGGTATTTAAATTGAGTGCACCATTGGAGGGGAAGGTCATAAGAAGGTGGGGGTAAAGTAGAGGGACTTAACGGGAACACCACAGATTTGCTCAAGTTAATACAAATACCCGAAAAAAAAACAAATTCCCCTAGCAATTCCAAAAGGACAGGCAATGAGGGGGATACATCTTTTAAGAATAGGATCATGTCGTCTGCATACAACCCAATTTATTCATCCTGGCCCACAACCCAGAGCTCCGCTATATCTGCTGCGGCTCTAACTGCGCAGGCCAAGGGTTCCACAGCAAGAGCAAAAAGCAGCGGGGACAGAGGACACCCCTGTCGAGTACCCCTCTGCAACAAAAAAGATTCAGTAGTAAAACCATTAACCACAACTCTCGCAGCTGGACAGGAATATAAAAGTTTAACCCAGGAAAAAAAGGTCGGGCCTACCCCAAATCTGTAAAGGGATTCCCAGAGATAAACCCATTCTACGGAATCAAAAGCACGGGCAGCATCGAGAGAAACCACAATCGCAACTTTCAAATCATCCCCCGCCAACTGCATATACGTAAATAATCGTCTGAGATTGATGGAGGTAGATCTGCCTGGCATAAAGCCAGTTTGATCACAATGTACTAGCTCCAGGACCACAGTATTAAGTCGGAGCGCTAACAGTTTGGCAAGAATTTTTATGTCAGTTGACAATAGGGAGATGGGATGGTTGTTAGGTGCCGCGGTCCGCGGCGCCGCTCGGTCTGCTTCCGGGCGACGCTCACAGCCGCCGCACCTCCCTCGCTGCCCGCCCGGCGCCTAGCAACGCCAGGACGCCGTGCGTACTGTAGCCGCCGGGTCCCTGGCAACGCTAGGACGCCGGGTCCATGGCAACGGGGACGCCATTGGCGGACCGCATTCCCCGTTGCCAGATAAGACTTATTAGTTGTTCGTGCAGCAGGGCAGCTGCACGGCAACTATAGATTAGGGTCTGGGGGCTGGTCTTGCTGGCCCTCCTGTCATTGGCCAGCAGGGCCTTTTTATGGGAGCCAGCACACTGCAGCCTCGCCGGTGATAGCTTCCTGTACGCTGTTCCTGCCTTGCAAAGTTTGTTCCTGGTCTGCTGTATCTGGTCGATCCTGCTCCCCGTGCTCCTGAGTCCTGGAGTTCTGAAGCCGGTCCTGGGAATCCTTCCAGTCCAAGTGAACCTGTTGCAGTCATCTGGGGGTTCTTGCTTATTGGGGTTCTCTCCCGGTTCCGTGAGTAGCGGCTTCTGACGCATGTTGCGGCCTAGGCCGCTTAATCTTAGCGTTGTTTTGTTCTGGTATTTTTGCGGAGGTTTCCGCTTTTCACTGTCCTCCCCGGTACACGTTGGTGCCGTGTAGGGTGTGGACAGTGGTATCTTTTGTTGTTCTTTTCCTTTGGCGGCGTGCCGCACATATATTTAGTTTTAGGGTAGTTAGTAGCCCCTAGCCTTCTGTTTGCTTTAGTTAGAGGTCCCCTTGTTATTATCCTGTCTCGGTTCACGCCTTGTCTCACTCTAAGACCTGGGGGCATCAGAGTTGGGCAGACCTAATCTGCCCTTCAAACGCGGCTGCCGTGGGCCCAAGAAACCATAGTCACGCAGGCGTGAACTGACCACACGGGTGAAACAATGGAGGTAGGGTGCTAGGGGCTATTTCCATACCACCCCTTATTTCAGCATCACGTCCTGGTGCTCTGGACTCACTACGCAACATCTCTCCTGTTCTGAGCACCAGGAACATAACATTATCACCGGCCCAAAAAGAATAAAGAGTTATTTGTATTTGGTGGGCCTTGAGATTCGGCCTCATGTATCTGGCAGTATTAGGACCGAATCCCAGCCAGCTTTTGGCCAACCAGATTCAGGAACTAACTCAGATGGTTCAGGATCTTACTCTTCGGGTGAGATCGCAGGAAGATCTTTTGCGAGCCTCCCCGAGTATGATTCCAGAACCAAAGATGCATCTTCCTGACCGTTTTTCGGGTAACCGAAAGGATTATTTTAATTTTAAGGAAGCTTGTAAACTTTATTTTCGGTTAAGGCCCCGATCCTCTGGTACTGAGTCTCAATGGGTCGGCATTGTGAATGTCTTTGCTTCAAGGCGACCCGCAAACCTGGGCTTTTGGGTTAAAAGCCGATGACGCAGCCTTGCTATCGGTAGATGCCTTTTTTAAGTCCTTAGGCCTTTTGTATGATGACCCTGATAGAGAAGCATCGGCTGAGAGCCACCTGCGTGCACTAAAGCAAGGGAAAAATCCAGCAGAGGCGTATTGTACCGAGTTTCGCCGTTGGTCGAACGACTGTGGCTGGGATGACCCGGCCCTGCGCAGTCAGTTTCGCCACGGTTTGTCTGAAGTTATTAAAGACAGTCTCCTTCAGTGCCCCGCTCCAGAGACTTTAGACAAACTCATGGAACTTGCTATTAAAATTGATCATCGTCTCCGGGAGCGGAGGGCTGAAAGAAGAGCTAGTTTCAGGCCTAGTCCATGTGTGTATACTTTCCCTGAGGACGTCGAGGAGCCCATGCAAATGGGTCTCTCCCGGTTGTCCCCAGAGGAAAGAACCAGAAGGCTAAATTCTGGTCTCTGCTTGTATTGTGGTGGCAAGGGACATGTCGCGCGCAATTGCCCGAATAAGCAGGGAAACGCTCTTACCAAGTGAATTGTGAGGGGGTTCACTTGGGTCTGCAATTAATCTCCTCTAATGATTCCTTATTAGTTCCTGTAAAAATTTCCTTTGGTAGTCTCAGTTCGTTGGTGTCGGCCTTCGTCGACAGTGGAGCTGCGGGAAATTTCATGGATCTTGGTTGGGCTCAGGCAATGGGCGTTCCACAGATACCTTTGGATAAACGTATCACCATGCACGGCTTGGATGGTGGTCCGCTTTCTAATGGGGTAATCACTCACCGCACACCTCCCGTACAACTGACAGTGGGGGCCCTACATTCGGAGAAAATCGAGTTTTACCTTACCCATTGTCCGGCTGTCCCTGTAGTTTTGGGTCACCCCTGGCTTGCCCTTCATAATCCCACCATAGATTGGCGGTCAGGGGAGATTTCCCGATGGGGTCCCTTTTGTGTTAAGGAATGTATTTCCCGTCCAGTCCGGATTGCGGCAGTCACCCCAGAACTTATTCCTTTGGAATATCAGGACTTTGCCAATGTTTTCTCCAAGGGTAATGCGGATATTCTGCCCCCTCATCGGTTCTATGACTGCGCCATTGACTTAGTTCCCGGTGCCTCTTTGCCTAAAGGGAGACTATATGTCCTGTCTGGGACGGAAACTAAGGCAATGGATGAGTATGTAAAGGAGAGCCTGAAGAAGGGCTTCATTAGGCCCTCGAGATCTCCATTAAGTGCAGGGTTCTTTTTTGTTGAGAAAAAAGATGGGTCGCTCAGACCATGTATTGATTATCGGGCTCTGAATAAGATCTCTGTTAAAAAAACCTACCCCTTGCCACTGATTTCGGTACTATTTGATCAGCTCCGTACTGCCATTATCTTCTCCAAAATTGATCTTAGAGGGGCTTACAATCTCATCCAAATAAAATCTGGGGATGAGTGGAAGACAGCTTTCAGCACACAGTCGGGACATTATGAATACCTGGTGATGCCGTTTGGGCTGTCTAATGCTCCTGTTGTATTTCAAGATCTTATTAACGACGTCCTTCGCGACTTTCTAGGAAAGTTCGTAGTCGTTTATTTAGACGACATTTTGATTTACTCTGAGTCCTTTGAACAACATATTACACATGTGCGACTGGTCCTTCAGAGGTTACGGGAAAATCATTTGTACGCCAAACTGGAGAAATGTGATTTCCACATCACAGAAGTGTCCTTCCTGGGGTATATTATTTCTCCAAAGGGGTTTTTCATGGAACCAAAAAAACTCCAGGCAATCCTAAATTGGGCACAACCCACGAACTTAAAAGCAATCCAGCGCTTTTTAGGGTTTGCAAATTATTATAGGCGTTTTATTCATACCTTCTCAGATTTGGTTGCTCCTATTGTGGCATTGACTAAAAAAGCAGCGGACCCTTCCAATTGGTCGCCTAAAGCCAAGTCTGCCTTTCTGGCCTTGAAACAGGCCTTTGTCACAGCTCCAGTACTCAGACACCCTAACCCGGATCTCCCCTTTATTGTCAAGGTAGATGCCTCAGAGGTTGGAGTGGGGGCTATCCTTTCTCAGGAAGACCCGGAGTCTCGGGAATTACACCCATGTGCCTTCATGTCTAGAAAATTCTCCTCCGCAGAATCCAACTATGATGTTGGTAATCGAGAATTGTTGGCAGTTAAATGAGCTTTCGAGGAGTGGAGGAACTGGCTGGAAGGAGCAAGGCATACCATTACTGTGTTCACTGACCACAAGAACCTGCAGTATATTGAGTCAGCTAAAAGGCTTAATGCTCGACAGGCACGTTGGGCGCTGTTTTTTACTCGTATCAGGTTTATCATCACCTTCAGGCCCGGTTCCAAGAATACGAAAGCTGATGCCCTGTCACGTTGTTTTCTTCCGGTTCACAATAACCACTCGGCTACTACCCCCATAGTCCCATCGTCTGTCATCCGGGCTGGCCTCACTCAGGATTTATTTACACAGCTAGTCCAGCTTCAGCAGCAGGCTCCCAGTGTCACTCCTGCAGATCGTCTCTTCGTCCCTGAATTTCTGAGAGGCACTGTTCTAGCTGAGTTTCATGATAATAAGGTTTCTGGTCATCCGGGTATCACTAACACCTTGGAATTAATCTCTCGCTCAGTGTGGTGGCCTAATCTTTCTAAAGATGTGAGGGAATTTGTCCGTTCCTGTCAGGTTTGTGCTCAGTACAAGGTATCTCGATAGTTGCCGGTCGGGCAACTCATGCCTCTAGCCATTCCTCTCAGGCCATGGTCACATATATCCATGGATTTCGTGGTGGACCTTCCTCTTTCAGCTGGGTTCCGAGTCATTTGGGTGGTAGTAGACCATTTTAGTAAGATGGCCCACTTCATTGCTCTTCCCCGATTACCCTCCGCTCAAGGGTTGGCAGTTTGGTTTCTCCGCCATGTCTTCAGGCTCCATGGTTTACCCATGGATATTGTCTCTGATCGGGGACCACAATTCATTGCCCGTTTCTGGAAACGTTTTTGTGCCTCTTTAAATATGAAACTCTCTTTAACATCTGGGTACCATCCACAGTCTAACGGACAAACTGAACGTGTTAATCAGTCGTTAAAACAGTATTTACGACTATACTCGGCCAAACTTCAGAATGATTGGTCTGAATTTCTTCCTTTGGCCGAGTTTGCCTATAATAACTCTTGTCATTCTTCCACCAAGGAGTCTCCATTCTTTTCGGTTCTGGGCTTTCATCCTAGAGCCAATTCTTTTTACCCTCATTTTCCAGTCTCTTCGTTGACCTTAACTTCCCGTCTCAGAATGATTTGGAAAAAGGTGCACCTTGCCCTTAAGAAGGCTGCCTTCCGATGAAAGATTTTTTCAGATAGGTTCCGACGCCCATGCACTTTTAAGGTGGGAGATAAGGTGTGGTTGTCAACCCGCAACATCAAGCTCCGACAACCCTCGGCTAGATTGGGACCCAAATTTATTGGACCATTCCTTATCGTAAAGAAGGTCAATCCAGTTGCTTTTCGGCTACGCTTGCCTAAATCACTCAAAATTGGCAATACTTTTCATTGTTCCCTTCTGAAGCAATATATTTCTTCCAGGAGATTCCCTCGGAAAACTTCTCAGGGTAGACCTCCGGTGGATGTTCTGGGGCAACAAGAGTTTTTGGTGGAGACGGTTTTAGATTCCAAAGTTTCTCGAGGCCGGCTGTATTTTTTAGTTCGCTGGAAAGACTATGGCCCGGAGGAAAGGTCTTGGGTCCTGGATAAGGATTTACATGCCCCTAAACTTAAGAAATTATTCTTTCAGGAATTTCCTCAGAAACCCGGCTTTAGGGGTTCTTTAACCCCTCCTCAAAGGGGGGGGGGGTACTGTTAGGTGCCGCGGTCCGCGGCGCCGCTCGGTCTGCTTCCGGGCGACGCTCACGGCCGCCGCACCTCCCTCGCTGCCCGCCCGGCGCCTAGCAATGCCAGGACGCCGTGCGTACTGTAGCCGCTGGGTCCCTGGCAATGCTAGGACGCCGGGCGTCCTCAGCCGCCGGGTCCATGGTAACGGGGACGCCATTGGCGGACTGCGTTCCCCGTTGCCAGATAAGACTTATAAGTTGTTCGTGCAGCAGGGCAGCTGCACGGCAACTATTACTTAGGGTCTGGGGGCTGGTCTTGCTGGCCCTCCTGTCATTGGCAAGCAGGGCCTTTTTATGGGAGCAAGCACACTGCAGCCTCACTGGTGATAGCTTCCTGTACGCTGTTCCTGCCTTGCAAAGTTTGTTCCTGGTCTGCTGTACCTGGTCGATCCTGCTCCCCGTGCTCCTGAGTCCTGGAGTTCTGAAGCCGGTCCTGGGAATCCTTCCAGTCCAAGTGAACCTGTTGCAGTCATCTGGGGGTTCTTGCTTATTGGGGTTCTCTCCCGGTTCCGTGAGTAGCGGCTACTGCCGCGTGTTGCGGCCTAGGCCGCTTAATCCTAGCGTTGTTTTGTTCTGGTGTTTTTGCTGAGGTTTCTGATTTTCACTGTCCTCCCCGGTACAAGACGGTGCCGTGTAGGGTGTGGACAGTGGTTTCTTTTGTTGTTCTTTTCTTTTGGCGGCGTGCCGCACATATATTTAGTTTTAGGGTAGTTAGTAGCCCCTAGCCTTCTGTTTGCTTTAGTTAGAGGTCCCCTTGTTATTATCCTGTCTCGGTTTACGCCTTGTCTCACTCTAAGACCTGGGGGCATCGGAGTTGGGCAGACCTAATCCGCCCTTCAAACGCGGCTGCCGTGGGCCCAAGAAACCATAGTCACGCAGGCGTGAACTGACCACACGGGTGAAACAATGGAGGTAGGGTGCTAGGGGCTATATTCATACCACCCCTTATTTCAGCGTCACATCCTGGTGCTCTGGACTCACTACGCAACATCTCTCCTGTTCTGAGCACCAGGAACGTAACAATGGTACGGGTCTAAAAAAAGGTGATCTTTACCTGGCTTCGGTATTAGTACCACCAGTGCCTCTGCCATAGATGGGGGAAGAATGCTACCCCGTAACAACAACGCAAAAAATAACAGAAGTTTAGGGGCAAAAAAATCCAAATGGGTCTTATACAGTTCGCTAGGGAGACCATCAACCCCTGGGGCCTTATTATTGGGAAAAGACATAATGGCATTTTTAATCTCCTCTAACGTAAAGGGGGCATCCAAAAATTGTTGTGACTCAGGACTTAAAGAAGGAACCTCTATTTTATCAAAATAATTAGACAATGTTGAGTACGTATACTGGAAACCCGCCTGACAACCCATGATATTTATGATCCATTTCAATCAGGATTCAGGAGAAGACATAGCACTGAAACAGCCCTGGTGTGTGTGTTAAATGATCTTCTGATGGCAAAAGACAGAGGTGACTGTCCAATATTAATCCTTCTGGATCTCTCGGCAGCATTTGATACCGTGGACCATGGGCTTCTGATTGAGCGACTGATACACTTCTGTGGTATGGATGGCACAGTCCTAAGCTGGTTCAAATCATTTCTCACAGGCAGGTCACAGAGAATATCATCTGGATTATACTCATCACCACCAGTGATATTGCCATGTGGTGTCCCACAAGGCTCTATACTATCCCCCATGCTTTTTGCAGTATACATGCTCCCATTGGGTGAAATAATCAGGCACCATGGCCTGGTCTACCACTGCTATGCAGATGATACACAACAGTACTTGTCCTTTGCTCCGGGCACTGATAACCCAATAGCAACCCTAAATGGCTGTCTAGCTGAACTACAGGAGTGGATGAGCGCCAGTTGGCTGCGACTGAACCCGGATAAAACAGAGGCCCTTATGATACGACCGCAACATTAAAGGATAAGACTGCAGCATAGCCAACCAACTGGACTTACACTCGGGGATTCAGAATTACAGACCAGTGATCGTGTGCGGAATCTTGGCATTGTCCTGGATGGTGGCTTGACACTTAAACATCAGATATCAGCCACAATCAAATCCTCATTCTTTCACCTGAGGAACATAGCCAGAATAAAGCACTTCATTCCCTCAGATGATATGCCATAAATCATACATGCATTTGTATCATCTCGTTTAGACTACTGTAATGCCCTCTACCTTGGTCTACCAGCAAAAGAATTGCAACGCTTACAGCTGGTGCAAAACACAGCTGCCAGGCTATTAACCAACCAGCCCCGTTCTAGCCACATAACACCCATCCTCTACTCCCTTCACTGGCTGCCTGTAAAATGGCGAATCATCTTCAAGATTGGCTTACTGAGTTTCAAAGCATTACATGACCAAGGCCCAAGTGTTAGGGTCTCCTGCTCTGTGCTGCCACGTCGTCATGGCAACCCGGAGACAAGTGCTAGCGGAGTAACCTGAGCGTAGCTGATACTCCGGTTCGGGTCTTTTGCTGTGCAGTGGTTACAGGCTCTGTGCACGGCAGGGGATCCGGTGCTGGTTTTTGTGCTCACAGTCTGTGAGGTCTGAGTGGGGCGTGGACAGCACCTGCTATATAAACCCTCTTCTCAGGTTAGGCAGATGCTGCTGAATCTTTGTTGGTTAGTCAGTTCCTGAAAGCTAGCTAGTACTGTGTAAACTTTGTATTTGTTTGTTGCTTACTGCAAATAGGCCTTGGGATTTGGTATTACACTCTGCAAATCCAGACCTAGCAGTAAGACTGGAGTCAGTCGTTTAACCTGCTGGGGTTCTTTTGCTACTCTGTGATCCTAGCAAGTTTGCGGCTTTATTCTCAGACTTGCCTGCCAAAATCCTTTCTCACTGTGCAAGGTGTTCAGGTGTCAGTTTAGTGGCAGTAAACTGAACCAGTGCACTGCAAGTGAGGACTAGGATTGTGGAGACTCTCCTTGTGTCTATTATTCCATCTCTGACCAAGGAGTTTACTGCCACACCCGTTGGTAACCCTTTAGGGTTTTGCTGTTGCCCTTAGCAACAGCATTTCGGGTTCTCTACGTATTAAATCACAACATCTCACTTCTTTCCATCTGAGCATTCCTAATACTAGGGAAACACCCAGTTTCTTAGCCTTTGGGCTTCTCTGTTCACTTTGTGTTTATTTTGTTACCCTATCACCTTCTGTGTATGTAATGTCATATTCCCCAGTCTGTCTGTGAGTTCATTTGTTTTGCATCCCTCTCCGTTCAGACACCAGTACATTCCTGCTGGCACTGGTGTGCATAACATATTCAGCAGCCCAATACTCCTGTTGAAATTTTGTGGGAATATGGAGCATACCCCTCAAAATACTTTGCAACAGGTGGTCGATCAGGTGCAGGTCCTGACTCGACAATTTAATGATTTGTCCATTAAAATGCACACTTCGCAGGCCGCTGGCGGAGCTGCCGCAGCAGCAGTACCTTCAGGGGTTAAGGAGCCGAAAGTAAATCTCCCGGATCGTTTTTCTGGAGATCGCTCGCAGTTCTTTTGTTTCAAGGAGAGCTGCAAGCTATATTTCCAGCTTAGGCCTCAGTCTTCTGGGTCGGAGATACAGCGGGTGGGCACAGTGATTTCCTTGCTACAAGGAGACCCACAGGTGTGGGCATATGGGTTGCAGCCTGACTGTCCGTCGCTTAAAAGTGTTGATGCTTTTTTTACGGCACTGGGCATGTTGTATGATGACCCTGACAAGACGGCCTCAGCCGAGGCTCAGATTTCGATCCTTAAGCAAGGGCGAAGGCCAGTTGAGGTTTATTGTACGGAGTTTCGGAGGTTGGCCCATGATACCCAGAGGAATGACCCAGCCCTGAGACACCAGTACCGAAGAGGTCTTTCTAACCAGTTAAAAGACCAACTGGTACAATATCCCTTGCCTGATAGCTTGGATCAGCTCATGCAGTTATCCATTCGGGTGGATAGACGGCTGAGAGAGCGCAGGCTTGAAAGGGAGACCGAGGTTTCCTTCTTTCCCAAGGGAACCTCAGACTCTGAGGAATTTTCCGAGGAGCCTATGCAGATTGGGGCTACCCGCCTCTCCTCGCGTGAGAAGACGCGGAGGAGACAGCAGGGGTTATGTTTGTACTGTGGGAATAAAGGTCATGTGGTAGTATCATGCCCAGAAAAGCCGGAAAACTTCAGGGCCTGAGGGTGATGAGAAATATCCTGTCAGGCCAGAAGTCAGAATTTCCCAAGAAGACTTTTATCATTCCGGTGACCTTGAAGATCCTCGGTCAAACTGTCAAGACTGAGGCCTTTGTGGATAGTGGGGCCGACGGGGTTTTTATGGACCGCCAATTTGCCCTGAAACACTCTGTTCCCTCAGTACCCTTGGCATCGGAAATTGAGATTTGTGGGTTAAACGGGGAACCATTATCCCAGGGTAAAATTACCTCTTGCACTAGCCAGATTTCTTTGTTTATTAGAGCCACACACTCTGAAAAATTGTCCTTTTATGTGACTGTCTGTACTTTTGCCCCATTGGTGTTGGGGTTACCCTGGTTAAGGGCCCACAATCAGTAGTAAGCGGAAAAGACCCTGCAGCTTCAAATTAGGAGACTTCGTCTGGTTGTCTACCAAGAATTTGAAGTTGAGACAGCCATCTCATAAGTTAGGCCCCCGGTTCATCGGTCCTTATAAGATCACTAGGGTTATCAATCCGGTGGCATTAGTTAGATCTACCCCGTTCTTTGGGTATCAATAAAACATTTCATTGTTCCCTTTTAAAACGGGCGATTAGTAATCCTTCTTCCAGTGGAAGACCTTCCCCTCTTCTGATACGTGGCCAGAGGGAGTTTGTTGTTGAAAGGATTCTTGACTCCAAGATGGTTCGGGGTCGGCTGTCATTTTTAGTGCACTGGAAGGGGTATGGCCCGGAGGAGCAGTCGTGGGTGCGCAATTGTGATCTTCATGCCCCCAGACTGTTACGCTCTTTCTTCTCGCAGTTTCCCGATAAACCCGGTGGTAGGGGTTCTTTGACCCCTCATCAGAGGGGGGGTACTGTTAGGGTCTCCTGCTCTGTGCTGCCACGTCGTCATGGCAACCCGGAGACAAGTGCTAGCGGAGTAACCTGAGCGTAGCTGATACTCCGGTTCGGGTCTTTTGCTGTGCAGTGGTTACAGGCTCTGTGCATGGCAGGGGATCCGGTGCTGGTTTTTGTGCTCACAGTCTGTGAGGTCTGAGTGGGGCGTGGACAGCACCTGCTATATAAACCCTCTTCTCAGGTTAGGCAGATGCTGCTGAATCTTTGTTGGTTAGTCAGTTCCTGAAAGCTAGCTAGTACTGTGTAAACTTTGTATTTGTTTGTTGCTTACTGCAAATAGGCCTTGAGATTTGGTATTACACTCTGCCAATCCAGACCTAGCAGTAAGACTGGAGTCAGTCGTTTAACCTGCTGGGGTTCTTTTGCTACTCTGTGAACCTAGCAAGTTTGCGGCTGTATTCTCAGACTTGCCTGCCAAAATCCTTTCTCACTGTGCAAGGTGTTCAGGTGTCAGTTTAGTGGCAGTAAACTGAACCAGTGCACTGCAAGTGAGGACTAGGATTGTGGAGACTCTCCTTGTGTCTATTATTCCATCTCTGACCAAGGAGTTTACTGCCACACCCGTTGGTAACCCTTTAGGGTTTTGCTGTTGCCCTTAGCAACAGCATTTCGGGTTCTCTACGTATTAAATCACAACATCTCGCTTCTTTCCATCTGAGCATTCCTAATACTAGGGAGACACCCAGTTTCTTAGCCTTTGGGCTTCTCTGTTCACTTTGTGTTTATTTTGTTACCCTATCACCTTCTGTGTATGTAATGTCATATTCCCCAGTCTGTCTGTGAGTTCATTTGTTTTGCATCCCTCTCCGTTCAGACACCAGTACATTCCTGCTGGCACTGGTGTGCATAACACCAAGGTACCTGAAACAGCTATTGACCCCATACTGCCCCACTCGATTACTGCAATCTGTAGATGAAGGACTTTTAGCAGTACCTAGAATCTACCATAATTCATCTGGGGGTCGAGCTTTTAGTCATGCGGCTCCGACTCTATGGAACTCACTTCCCTGCACAGTGCGAGAGGCCCCAACTATAGAATCATTCAAAAGTAGACTCAAGACTTTTCTGTTTACTCAAGCATTTCCATAATGTCCCTTTTAGTATCTTCATGCTTCTGTATTTTATGAAAATGTACTTCATTATTTTCTGTACTATATTATGCTATGTATCTGTTAAGCACAGTGAGTCCTATTGGAGAAAGAGCGCTATATAAATAAAATTATTATTATTATTATTATTATTATTATTATTATACTGCACCTTGGATCTATAAACATCTGAAAAGTGTATGTAGAAACTAGAAGCTATAGAAGGGGTGTCAGTGCATACAACACCAGACACACTCCTAGCATTGTGACGGGGGGTGTCGAAGTCGGAAAATATTGCAGTACACACATCACGTACAAACTACACACAGATGACCTCCGTGCGTGTACTTGTTCTGCCGTGCATGCGCATATTTGCAATTTGCGTATGGTCGCTCCCGCGGTCCTGCACATTAGCACGTGTTATGAGTATTTACGGTAGAGTTTGTGAACGCATGGAAAAGCCATCAAAACACATTACATATTTAATCCAAATAGTGCACAATGTACACATAGTCTCCCTGCACCACACCAGCAAGTTACAACAGTTTAAATGGTATCAGAACAAAGGTATTCACCTTTACAGGATAGGAGGGGACAGAACAAGGTTATAAGGTGGTGTTTAGTATCCAGCTGTAGGGTATTTTAAGGGCAATATTCCGGTGTTGGTTTGCAGAAGATCGCACGTGCCTGCGAATAGTTATGCACAGGAGCAGAATATAAATATAAACTGTATTTACTGTACATTTAGTATGCGGCGGGAACCCAGAGGAGACCACCCACAAGTGCATCTGGAACAGACATCGCCCACCTATTCAAACCAACCTATAACCTCTCCTGTACTTGAAATGACCATCCCTGTGTCCAATGGACAAAGAGATTACAGTATCCATTGTGTTAAGTTTTGGAAGATTGTATAAATGAGCCAGCTGCATGCCTGGTCACAGACAGACTCTAAAGGTTATCTACCCAGATGACTGAGGACCAGACTGGGAAGCGCAGGCGAAAAACCAAACACGTATGTACCATTGACTGTAGCCATTATTCTATTGTATTGTATTGCTTTGTTATTGTAACCCCCTTTCAGTAATAATATGTTGTGGTGTCGGAACCCGGCATTTTAAATTCAAACTGGTGTCGTGTTTTCCTTTCCCTGCTAAGGTTATAAGTGTATTACTATCACATGTATAGCTGTTAAGGGCTCACGGAGTAACTTTGGGTGTGTACGCACTGAGTGTACTTTATACAGCCAGCGCAGCATTTGTATGCAAAGTATGTACACGGTACGGGGCTCTGTACGCTAATGGTGTAATAAGTACGTAGGTTGAGGATTAAGTACAGAAATCCTGCATTTGCCACAGCCCCCCCTCTCCCTCCATTGTCATTTTACACTTTATAATTCAGTATGTATGTCATGTTTCCACTGTTTTCATGGTTATTTTATATTGATAAGATATATTAGTAGGCTTTCCTGATTGATATATGACCATAATTGCAACAAGTAGATTGTATTACACACTTGTTATAAAGAATAGACGTGTTTAAAAATGTTTGCACTGTACTACTTATAGATGTACAGGTTGAGTATCCCTTATCCAAAGTGCTTGGGACCAGAAGTATTTTGGATATGGGATTTTTCCGTATTTTGGAATAATTGCATACCATAATGATATATCATGGCGATGGGACCCAAGTCTAAGCACAGAATGCATTTATGTTTCATATACACCTTATACACACAGCCTGAAGGTCATTTTAGCCTGTATTTTTAATAACTTTGTGCATTAAACAAAGTGTGTGAACATTCACACAATTCATTTATGTTTCATATACACCTTATACACATAGCCTGAAGGTCATGTAATACAATATCTTTAATAACTGTGTTTATTAAACAAAGTTTGTATACATTGAGCCATCAGAAAACAAAGGTTTCATCATCTCACTCTCAAAAAATTCTGTATTTCCGAATATTCCGTATTTCCGAATATTTGGATATTGGATATTCAACCTGCATTATTTTGCAATGCCTCAATAAAAGAGTTTATGTAAAAATATACTTGATAAAAAAATAGGGAAAACTTATGGAATATAACACGCAGCTTGTTCTGGCTGGGGGCACAGCTGGAAACCAAGGTGCAGTCTCACAACTACTTTGATCCCCAAAGTCTGACAAATTCATATATTTTACACAGGACTTATAAACTTTAACCATTGGGTGGACCATGCTGAAAGAAAGTCCAGATGCGATATGATGGAGGAAAGAAGAAAAGAGAAGGGTATACCTAGGTATACTTCAGGTGCTGTGATGTGGGATGCTTCATCCGAGCAGCTGCCTTAAAGAAAGCGGGTAGTCAGCCCACAATTGTACAATATACAAAACAGAAAGGGAAGGCTGCGCTCTTAGTTAAATTATATAACAAAGTTTACATTTTATTAAAAATTTATCATAAAAGATATTTAAAATAGAAAACTTTTGAGAAGACAATATCAGTGGTATCAGATATATTTTTTTAGTCATATATTTTAAGTCAGGATATGAGAAGTCTCTCACTTGAGATTTTGCCTTGGAGGAGTCCATTCCTTATAATTCCCCTGTATTATTAGGTAAGTATGTGTCCAATTGGTAACATTGCCTTTTGGGAGATGAAAAGTATCCAGAAGGAGGTATATTGGGCAATTCACCGCACGGACCGGGGGATGGTTTGATTCTTTTACTTGAGATCGTGATTTGGACTGGCACCACATCTAACGTGTTTCGCTGCCCTGCACTACAGCTTTCTCAAAGCTGAAGTGCAGAGAAACGCATTAGTCAAATCATCCCCCGATCCGTGCGGTGGAAATCAGCTTGGAGAAGAATCCAGTTATTGACAATCTATGGAGGACTCTATACACCGTATTCATGAGTATTTCTTCATACTGAAATATATCATAACACTGCCTCTAACGGTGAATTGACCAATATACCTCCTTCTGTATACTTTTCATTTCCCAAAAGGAACTATTACCAATTGGACACATACTTACCTAATAATACAGGGGAATTATAAGGAATGGACTCCTCCAAGGCAAAATCTCAAGTGAGAGACTTCTCATATCCTGACTTATAATAGGACAAAAATATATCTGATACCACTGATATTTTCTTCTCAAAAGTTTGCTATTTTAAATATTTTTTATGATTAATTTTTAATAAAATATAAACTTTGTTATATCATTTAACTAAGAGTGCAGCCTTCCCTTTCTGTTTTTGTATATGGTGGAGGAAATTTCACTATGTGTGAATTGTTATGTTACAAATAATTCCAATTCTTTTATAACATTCACATTTTCTATATTATTTAATAGCATCATTATTGGTCATAGCCACCCGCACAGCTTCATGTAGAAAACATTTCATTTTTATAGCATGTAAAATCTTCCATATGGAATATACATGATTAACATAGTTCTCTGTGCATCAGTTAATACTAATTAGCACACATTATACATTTCTTGTAGAATGGCAGAGAGGGTGCGTATTGTATATTCATATGTATCTTAATATGTCTCTATGTCAATCAGTGGGTTCACTATGTAGGAGCCCAATGAATTAATACAACTTCCTGTGGTTATTGTAATTAGTGGCGTCTATGCTGGTGACGTCTGTGGAAGAATGGAGTCCTGGTTGTGACAATATTGAACAACAATACTGTCCAATTGGTACTGTGGATACATTGCCCCAGACAATACTGTGACTTACAGGGATTTAAGAAGTGGTTAGTAGATAGTGGGAGATCATGTGTTACATACACCCTATTATTATTGCTTCCAGTTCCTGTGCTATGCTGCCCACTGTTTTGCTTTAGATGTGTTACAGACAAGCCATGGTTTTAGTTTCTTTAGTGGGTCCATCTGTTCTCATTTACATCTGTTCTCATTTACACAGACTTTATAATGGAAGAGATGCATGAGAAGAAGATACATGTATTCGGAGTGACTATACACACAAGTAAGTCCCTGCAGGATATAAACAAGCTGCTTGACTGGAATATATAATGTGAGTACCCGTGTTAGTTAATTTTAATGAAAATACACTACTACTACAACAACAACAACAACAACAACAACAACAACAACTACTACTACTACTACTGCTGCTGCTACTACTACTACTACTACTGCTACTACTACTTCTTGTACTACTACTACTACTACTACTACTACTACTACTACTACTGCTGCTACTACTACTACTGCTACTACTACTGCTGCTACTACTACTACTGCTACTACTACTAATAATGCTGCTGCTACTACTACTACTACTACTACTACTACTGCTACTGCTACTACTACTACTACTACCACCACTACTACTACAGCAGCTACTACTGCTGCTGCTACTACTATTACTACTACTACTACTACTACTACTACTACTACTACTACTACTACTACTACTACTACTACTGCTGCTACTACTACTACTACTACTACTACTACTACTACTACTACTACTACTACTACTACTGCTGCTACTATAACTTCTACTACAATTACTGATAATAATAATTGCCCAATATATATGAAGAAGATGAGGGGAAGAGTACATCTGGCTGCAGAACTGCTTTACATGCTAGGTAAAGTATGCACTCATTGCTTTTGGCAGTCAGCAATAGGGGCAGCGTCCCTGAACCCCAAACACTGCACTGTGGAAGGAAGACATAGGAGGCTCTCATAGGGCCCCCCTTTCATAATCGTGCTTCTATGAGTAGCTTTATCCCCAACACTCTGCCCGTGCTTTCTTCTCTTAGGCCCCTCCCCTTTCCCTACCATACCCTATCAATAGCCTTCTTTTCATAGTGCCCTGTCTCTTTCTCTCCTACAGATGTGTCATTATACACTTATCTCTTTTGCATCATATGTCGCAAGACGGTGGACACCTGGTGTGATTCATAGTTTGCTACCTTTTCTCTAATTTTGTGTCATAGAGCCTGACCCATTTTAGTACGTATACCCAATGGTTTACATACTAACCTGATTGTGGGGGAAATGCACATTCGCCGACCCATTATCCACATGTGCAGAACGAGTCCTGTGTGATCGCTCGTAGTCCATCTTAGCTGCAGCATCCATGACATGCTGCGCGTTTTGTGGGTGGAGACCTTTCTATAAAATGGGGGCATGACACCCACATTTTGTAGGCATGCCAAGCCCAGGGTCTGCATCATCGGACGCAGTCTACCTGGCCCAAGTTAAAGCATTCCGACGGCCAGTCTTAGAAAGTTTTGACCTACTTAGATGGCCTAGGGCTGCCGATGGTCGCGATGGTGATGCATGCAGCAGGCGTCTTTTTCCTACAGACATCTCATGCAGCATTCCCTGCGGCTGTGCAATTCCATACATTTTTTAATCGGGCCCACAGTTCGCAAATAGTATACTTTGTGCTTAGGGGGATATTGATTAATTATTGGGTCTTAGACATCGTAAGATGGTGTTAAGGTTGGCGGCACCAGGCTCAAGAATGCGAAGCTTGGTAAATCAGCAATAATACAGCCCCCACAGAAACCTACCCACAGATTATGTGAATGCAGAACATGTTTTTTTTAAATCAAGTATTTTTATTGTTTTGCAAGACAAAAGTAAGAAAAAACAAAAAAAAAAGAACATTACAACAAAAAATTCTAATAACATTAACAAAATCAAATTTGTGCTATGCAAGTAGTTCCTCTACACATTAATTGCATTATGTGGATATAGGACACAGTCACATCCATTCCTCAGAACATATTAAAACAGATATAGAAGAATGAAAATAAGGATCAAGTATCGTGCTAGAATACATAAGAAAAGAATGAAGGGAGGCGAGCCGGGCCGTACCCGAAGCAGTACACCACCGACACACATACTCATTATTTAAGGCTGGGGGTCAATAGAGTACGGAGAGTTCCTCCAAAGAGCCCAAATCTTATCAAATTTTAATAGAGAATTATGTTTAGTGTACATAAATCGTTCATGGGAAAGGGTGGAGTTTACAAGGGCATCCCATTCAGCAGATGACGGAGGAGCACGAGCCATCCAGGTTTGAGCGATACACACCCGGGCCAATGCTAGAGCAATATTCACATAAAGGCAGGAGTGAAGCGGGAGGCAGTCCCTCAAATCAAGACTAAATATACAAATACGCGGAGTCAACAACGGGATCCGAATACCCGTATGGGCTATAGATATTGTGACATCCTCCCAAAAGGCATACACCCGCGGGCATTGCCAGAGCAAGTGCCAGAACCCAGAAGCCAGAGCAGAGCATTTTGGGCATTTATCAGAGGTCGAGCCTCCAAATTTAAACAGACGAGAAGGAGTCCAATAGACCCTATGTAAAATATAAAGCTGTATTTGCTGGAATCTAGCACTCGCCGAGGCCGCACGCGGGGAGGCCAATATATGATTCCAATCCTCCTCACCAATTTCACCTAAATCATGCATCCATTTAGCCTTGAGGGTGGGCAGCCCATCCGATTCAGAGGAGGAGAGAAGTGAGGAGTACGAAGCAGAAACCCTTCCACGAGAAGGCAGATTACGAATTAATTTATGAACAGGGGATTCAGAAAGTTGTGGAGCAGAGCCCTGCCACTGTGCTGCCAGAGAATGCCTGAGTTGTAGATAACGAAAAAAACACTGTCTAGGGATACCATATGTAGTGGACAGATACTCCTAACTATGGAGTACCCCATCCTGATAAAGTTGCCCCACTGCAGTCACCTCATATAAAGTCCATATCGAACCACCCTACATTTTAAAGAGTTCGGAGAAATTTATATTATTCCAAAGTGGGGAGCAGGGGTCCACCGTGGGATCTCCCAGCAGCTTCTCAGCTGCCAACCATACCCTACAAGCCTGTTGCAACAATGGGGGGAGAGAGGTAAGCGGAGTATTAGCTAATAAAAACTGCAACGGAGAAAAGGAGTGGCCAGCCCTGTCTAAAAGAGCCACCGGAAGGCTCCCATAATCCTCAGGAGTAACCCATTCATAAAGTTGTACAAGTTGGGCAGCCAAATAATATAACCGTATATCCGGTAAGGCCAAACCACTCTCAGCTCTGGGTCTACTAAGCGTTTTGCATGCAATACGTGCCCGTTTAGCACCCCAGATAAAGGAAGTAATATATCGGGAAATCAACGAAAATTGTGAGGCAGGGATATAAACCGGTGAATTCTGCAGTACATAAAGAAATTTGGGTTGAATAATCATTTTGATAATATTTACACGTCCGTCACAGTTAAAGGGAGTTTCTGCCAGATGCGTGCCTTCATACGTAGATTATCAATTTGAGGGGTCAAATTCAGGATAACAAAATCCTTAGGGCAGTGAGAGATTTGAATACCAAGGTATTTAAATTGAGTGCACCATTGGAGGGGAAGGTCATAAGAAGGTGGGGGTAAAGTAGAGGGACTTAACGGGAACACCACAGATTTGCTCAAGTTAATACAAATACCCGAAAAAAAAACAAATTCCCCTAGCAATTCCAAAAGGACAGGCAATGAGGGGGATACATCTTTTAAGAATAGGATCATGTCGTCTGCATACAACCCAATTTATTCCTCCTGGCCCACAACCCAGAGCTCCGCTATATCTGCTGCGGCTCTAACTGCGCAGGCCAAGGGTTCCACAGCAAGAGCAAAAAGCAGCGGGGACAGAGGACACCCCTGTCGAGTACCCCTCTGCAACAAAAAAGATTCAGTAGTAAAACCATTAACCACAACTCTCGCAGCTGGACAGGAATATAAAAGTTTAACCCAGGAAAAAAAGGTCGGGCCTACCCCAAATCTGTAAAGGGATTCCCAGAGATAAACCCATTCTACGGAATCAAAAGCACGGGCAGCATCGAGAGAAACCACAATCGCAACTTTCAAATCATCCCCCGCCAACTGCATATACGTAAATAATCGTCTGAGATTGATGGAGGTAGATCTGCCTGGCATAAAGCCAGTTTGATCACAATGTACTAGCTCCAGGACCACAGTATTAAGTCGGAGCGCTAACAGTTTGGCAAGAATTTTTATGTCAGTTGACAATAGGGAGATGGGATGGTTGTTAGGTGCCGCGGTCCGCGGCGCCGCTCGGTCTGCTTCCGGGCGACGCTCACAGCCGCCGCACCTCCCTCGCTGCCCGCCCGGCGCCTAGCAACGCCAGGACGCCGTGCGTACTGTAGCCGCCGGGTCCCTGGCAACGCTAGGACGCCGGGTCCATGGCAACGGGGACGCCATTGGCGGACCGCATTCCCCGTTGCCAGATAAGACTTATTAGTTGTTCGTGCAGCAGGGCAGCTGCACGGCAACTATAGATTAGGGTCTGGGGGCTGGTCTTGCTGGCCCTCCTGTCATTGGCCAGCAGGGCCTTTTTATGGGAGCCAGCACACTGCAGCCTCGCCGGTGATAGCTTCCTGTACGCTGTTCCTGCCTTGCAAAGTTTGTTCCTGGTCTGCTGTATCTGGTCGATCCTGCTCCCCGTGCTCCTGAGTCCTGGAGTTCTGAAGCCGGTCCTGGGAATCCTTCCAGTCCAAGTGAACCTGTTGCAGTCATCTGGGGGTTCTTGCTTATTGGGGTTCTCTCCCGGTTCCGTGAGTAGCGGCTTCTGCCGCATGTTGCGGCCTAGGCCGCTTAATCCTAGCGTTGTTTTGTTCTGGTATTTTTGCGGAGGTTTCCGCTTTTCACTGTCCTCCCCGGTACACGACGGTGCCGTGTAGGGTGTGGACAGTGGTATCTTTTGTTGTTCTTTTCCTTTGGCGGCGTGCCGCACATATATTTAGTTTTAGGGTAGTTAGTAGCCCCTAGCCTTCTGTTTGCTTTAGTTAGAGGTCCCCTTGTTATTATCCTGTCTCGGTTCACGCCTTGTCTCACTCTAAGACCTGGGGGCATCAGAGTTGGGCAGACCTAATCTGCCCTTCAAACGCGGCTGCCGTGGGCCCAAGAAACCATAGTCACGCAGGCGTGAACTGACCACACGGGTGAAACAATGGAGGTAGGGTGCTAGGGGCTATTTCCATACCACCCCTTATTTCAGCATCACGTCCTGGTGCTCTGGACTCACTACGCAACATCTCTCCTGTTCTGAGCACCAGGAACATAACATTATCACCGGCCCAAAAAGAATAAAGAGTTATTTGTATTTGGTGGGCCTTGAGATTCGGCCTCATGAATCCGGCAGTATTAGGACCGAATCCCAGCCAGCTTTTGGCCAACCAGATTCAGGAACTAACTCAGATGGTTCAGGATCTTACTCTTCGAGTGAGATCGCAGGAAGATCTTTTGCGAGCCTCCCCGAGTATGATTCCAGAACCAAAGATGCATCTTCCTGACCGTTTTTCGGGTAACCGAAAGGATTATTTTAATTTTAAGGAAGCTTGTAAACTTTATTTTCGGTTAAGGCCCCGATCCTCTGGTACTGAGTCTCAATGGGTCGGCATTGTGATGTCTTTGCTTCAAGGCGACCCGCAAACCTGGGCTTTTGGGTTAAAAGCCGATGACGCAGCCTTGCTATCGGTAGATGCCTTTTTTAAGTCCTTAGGCCTTTTGTATGATGACCCTGATAGAGAAGCATCGGCTGAGAGCCACCTGCGTGCACTAAAGCAAGGGAAAAATCCAGCAGAGGCGTATTGTACCGAGTTTCGCCGTTGGTCGAACGACTGTGGCTGGGATGACCCGGCCCTGCGCAGTCAGTTTCGCCACGGTTTGTCTGAAGTTATTAAAGACAGTCTCCTTCAGTGCCCCGCTCCAGAGACTTTAGACAAACTCATGGAGCTTGCTATTAAAATTGATCGTCGTCTCCGGGAGCGGAGGGCTGAAAGAAGAGCTAGTTTCAGGCCTAGTCCATGTGTGTATACTTTCCCTGAGGACGTCGAGGAGCCCATGCAAATGGGTCTCTCCCGGTTGTCCCCAGAGGAAAGAACCAGAAGGCTAAATTCTGGTCTCTGCTTGTATTGTGGTGGCAAGGGACATGTCGCGCGCAATTGCCCGAATAAGCAGGGAAACGCTCTGACCAAGTGAATTGTGAGGGGGTTCACTTGGGTCTGCAATTAATCTCCTCTAATGATTCCTTATTAGTTCCTGTAAAAATTTCCTTTGGTAGTCTCAGTTCGTTGGTGTCGGCCTTCGTCGACAGTGGAGCTGCGGGAAATTTCATGGATCTTGGTTGGGCTCAGGCAATGGGCGTTCCACAGATACCTTTGGATAAACGTATCACCATGCACGGCTTGGATGGTGGTCCGCTTTCTAATGGGGTAATCACTCACCGCACACCTCCCGTACAACTGACAGTGGGGGCCCTACATTCGGAGAAAATCGAGTTTTACCTTACCCATTGTCCGGCTGTCCCTGTAGTTTTGGGTCACCCCTGGCTTGCCCTTCATAATCCCACCATAGATTGGCGGTCAGGGGAGATTTCCCGATGGGGTCCCTTTTGTGTTAAGGAATGTATTTCCCGTCCAGTCCGGGTTGCGGCAGTCACCCCAGAACTTATTCCTTTGGAATATCAGGACTTTGCCAATGTTTTCTCCAAGGGTAATGCGGATATTCTGCCCCCTCATCGGTTCTATGACTGCGCCATTGACTTAGTTCCCGGTGCCTCTTTGCCTAAAGGGAGACTATATGTCCTGTCTGGGACGGAAACTAAGGCAATGGATGAGTATGTAAAGGAGAGCCTGAAGAAGGGCTTCATTAGGCCCTCGAGATCTCCATTAAGTGCAGGGTTCTTTTTTGTTGAGAAAAAAGATGGGTCGCTCAGACCATGTATTGATTATCGGGCTCTGAATAAGATCTCTGTTAAAAAAACCTACCCCTTGCCACTGATTTCGGTACTATTTGATCAGCTCCGTACTGCCATTATCTTCTCCAAAATTGATCTTAGAGGGGCTTACAATCTCATCCAAATAAAATCTGGGGATGAGTGGAAGACAGCTTTCAGCACACAGTCGGGACATTATGAATACCTGGTGATGCCGTTTGGGCTGTCTAATGCTCCTGTTGTATTTCAAGATCTTATTAACGACGTCCTTCGCGACTTTCTAGGAAAGTTCGTAGTCGTTTATTTAGACGACAGTTTGATTTACTCTGAGTCCTTTGAACAACATATTACACATGTGCGACTGGTCCTTCAGAGGTTACGGTAAAATCATTTGTACGCCAAACTGGAGAAATGTGATTTCCACATCACAGAAGTGTCCTTCCTGGGGTATATTATTTCTCCAAAGGGGTTTTTCATGGAACCAAAAAAACTCCAGGCAATCCTAAATTGGGCACAACCCACGAACTTAAAAGCAATCCAGCGCTTTTTAGGGTTTGCAAATTATTATAGGCGTTTTATTCATACCTTCTCAGATTTGGTTGCTCCTATTGTGGCATTGACTAAAAAAGCAGCGTACCCTTCCAATTGGTCGCCTAAAGCCAAGTCTGCCTTTCTGGCCTTGAAACAGGCCTTTGTCACAGCTCCAGTACTCAGACACCCTAACCCGGATCTCCCCTTTATTGTCAAGGTAGATGCCTCAGAGGTTGGAGTGGGGGCTATCCTTTCTCAGGAAGACCCGGAGTCTCGGGAATTACACCCATGTGCCTTCATGTCTAGAAAATTCTCCTCCGCAGAATCCAACTATGATGTTGGTAATCGAGAATTGTTGGCAGTTAAATGAGCTTTCGAGGAGTGGAGGCACTGGCTGGAAGGAGCAAGGCATACCATTACTGTGTTCACTGACCACAAGAACCTGCAGTATATTGAGTCAGCTAAAAGGCTTAATGCTCGACAGGCACGTTGGGCGCTGTTTTTTACTCGTATCAGGTTTATCATCACCTTCAGGCCCGGTTCCAAGAATACGAAAGCTGATGCCCTGTCACGTTGTTTTCTTCCGGTTCACAATAACCACTCGGCTACTACCCCCATAGTCCCATCGTCTGTCATCCGGGCTGGCCTCACTCAGGATTTATTTACACAGCTAGTCCAGCTTCAGCAGCAGGCTCCCAGTGTCACTCCTGCAGATCGTCTCTTCGTCCCTGAATTTCTGAGAGGCACTGTTCTAGCTGAGTTTCATGATAATAAGGTTTCTGGTCATCCGGGTATCACTAACACCTTGGAATTAATCTCTCGCTCAGTGTGGTGGCCTAATCTTTCTAAAGATGTGAGGGAATTTGTCCGTTCCTGTCAGGTTTGTGCTCAGTACAAGGTATCTCGATCGTTGCCGGTCGGGCAACTCATGCCTCTAGCCATTCCTCTCAGGCCATGGTCACATATATCCATGGATTTCGTGGTGGACCTTCCTCTTTCAGCTGGGTTCCGAGTCATTTGGGTGGTAGTAGACCATTTTAGTAAGATGGCCCACTTCATTGCTCTTCCCCGATTACCCTCCGCTCAAGGGTTGGCAGTTTGGTTTCTCCGCCATGTCTTCATGGCGGAGAAACCATGGACCATGGACCATGGACCATGTCTTCATGGCGGGTTCATGGCGGAGAAACCATGGACCATGAAACCATGGACCATGTCTTCATGGCGGGTTTACCCATGGATATTGTCTCTGATCGGGGACCACAATTCATTGCCCGTTTCTGGAAACGTTTTTGTGCCTCTTTAAATATGAAACTCTCTTTAACATCTGGGTACCATCCACAGTCTAACGGACAAACTGAACGTGTTAATCAGTCGTTAAAACAGTATTTACGACTATACTCGGCCAAACTTCAGAATGATTGGTCTGAATTTCTTCCTTTGGCCGAGTTTGCCTATAATAACTCTTGTCATTCTTCCACCAAGGAGTCTCCATTCTTTTCGGTTCTGGGCTTTCATCCTAGAGCCAATTCTTTTTACCCTCATTTTCCAGTCTCTTCGTTGACCTTAACTTCCCGTCTCAGAATGATTTGGAAAAAGGTGCACCTTGCCCTTAAGAAGGCTGCCTTCCGATGAAAGATTTTTTCAGATAGGTTCCGACGCCCATGCACTTTTAAGGTGGGAGATAAGGTGTGGTTGTCAACCCGCAACATCAAGCTCCGACAACCCTCGGCTAGATTGGGACCCAAATTTATTGGACCATTCCTTATCGTAAAGAAGGTCAATCCAGTTGCTTTTCGGCTACGCTTGCCTAAATCACTCAAAATTGGCAATACTTTTCATTGTTCCCTTCTGAAGCAATATATTTCTTCCAGGAGATTCCCTCGGAAAACTTCTCAGGGTAGACCTCCGGTGGATGTTCTGGGGCAACAAGAGTTTTTGGTGGAGAAGGTTTTAGATTCCAAAGTTTCTCGAGGCCGGCTGTATTTTTTAGTTCGCTGGAAAGACTATGGCCCGGAGGAAAGGTCTTGGGTCCTGGATAAGGATTTACATGCCCCTAAACTTAAGAAATTATTCTTTCAGGAATTTCCTCAGAAACCCGGCTTTAGGGGTTCTTTAACCCCTCCTCAAGGGGGGGGGGTACTGTTAGGTGCCGCGGTCCGCGGCGCCGCTCGGTCTGCTTCCGGGCGACGCTCACGGCCGCCGCACCTCCCTCGCTGCCCGCCCGGCGCCTAGCAATGCCAGGACGCCGTGCGTACTGTAGCCGCTGGGTCCCTGGCAATGCTAGGACGCCGGGCGTCCTCAGCCGCCGGGTCCATGGTAACGGGGACGCCATTGGCGGACTGCGTTCCCCGTTGCCAGATAAGACTTATAAGTTGTTCGTGCAGCAGGGCAGCTGCACGGCAACTATTAATTAGGGTCTGGGGGCTGGTCTTGCTGGCCCTCCTGTCATTGGCAAGCAGGGCCTTTTTATGGGAGCAAGCACACTGCAGCCTCACCGGTGATAGCTTCCTGTACGCTGTTCCTGCCTTGCAAAGTTTGTTCCTGGTCTGCTGTACCTGGTCGATCCTGCTCCCCGTGCTCCTGAGTCCTGGAGTTCTGAAGCCGGTCCTGGGAATCCTTCCAGTCCAAGTGAACCTGTTGCAGTCATCTGGGGGTTCTTGCTTATTGGGGTTCTCTCCCGGTTCCGTGAGTAGCGGCTACTGCCGCGTGTTGCGGCCTAGGCCGCTTAATCCTAGCGTTGTTTTGTTCTGGTGTTTTTGCTGAGGTTTCTGATTTTCACTGTCCTCCCCGGTACAAGACGGTGCCGTGTAGGGTGTGGACAGTGGTTTCTTTTGTTGTTCTTTTCTTTTGGCGGCGTGCCGCACATATATTTAGTTTTAGGGTAGTTAGTAGCCCCTAGCCTTGTTTGCTTTAGTTAGAGGTCCCCTTGTTATTATCCTGTCTCGGTTCACGCCTTGTCTCACTCTAAGACCTGGGGGCATCGGAGTTGGGCAGACCTAATCCGCCCTTCAAACGCGGCTGCCGTGGGCCCAAGAAACCATAGTCACGCAGGCGTGAACTGACCACACGGGTGAAACAATGGAGGTAGGGTGCTAGGGGCTATATTCATACCACCCCTTATTTCAGCGTCACATCCTGGTGCTCTGGACTCACTATGCAACATCTCTCCTGTTCTGAGCACCAGGAACGTAACAATGGTACGAGTCTAAAAGAAGGTGATCTTTACCTGGCTTCGGTATTAGTACCACCAGTGCCTCTGCCATAGATGGGGGAAGAATGCTACCCCGTAACAACAACGCAAAAAATAACAGAAGTTTAGGGGCAAAAAAATCCAAATGGGTCTTATACAGTTTGCTAGGGAGACCATCAACCCCTGGGGCCTTATTATTGGGAAAAGACATAATGGCATTTTTAATCTCCTCTAACGTAAAGGGGGCATCCAAAAATTGTTGTGACTCAGGACTTAAAGAAGGAACCTCTATTTTATCAAAATAATTAGACAATGTTGAGTACGTATACTGGAAACCCGCCTGACAACCCATGATATTTATGATCCATTTCAATCAGGATTCAGGAGAAGACATAGCACTGAAACAGCCCTGGTGTGTGTGTTAAATGATCTTCTGATGGCAAAAGACAGAGGTGACTGTCCAATATTAATCCTTCTGGATCTCTCGGCAGCATTTGATACCGTGGACCATGGGCTTCTGATTGAGCGACTGATACACTTCTGTGGTATGGATGGCACAGTCCTAAGCTGGTTCAAATCATTTCTCACAGGCAGGTCACAGAGAGTATCATCTGGATTATACTCATCACCACCAGTGATATTGCCATGTGGTGTCCCACAAGGCTCTATACTATCCCCCATGCTTTTTGCAGTATACATGCTCCCATTGGGTGAAATAATCAGGCACCATGGCCTGGTCTACCACTGCTATGCAGATGATACACAACAGTACTTGTCCTTTGCTCCGGGCACTGATAACCCAATAGCAACCCTAAATGGCTGTCTAGCTGAACTACAGGAGTGGATGAGCGCCAGTTGGCTGCGACTGAACCCGGATAAAACAGAGGCCCTTATGATACGACCGCAACATTAAAGGATAAGACTGCAGCATAGCCAACCAACTGGACTTACACTCGGGGATTCAGAATTACAGACCAGTGATCGTGTGCGGAATCTTGGCATTGTCCTGGATGGTGGCTTGACACTTAAACATCAGATATCAGCCACAATCAAATCCTCATTCTTTCACCTGAGGAACATAGCCAGAATAAAGCACTTCATTCCCTCAGATGATATGCCATAAATCATACATGCATTTGTATCATCTCGTTTAGACTACTGTAATGCCCTCTACCTTGGTCTACCAGCAAAAGAATTGCAACGCTTACAGCTGGTGCAAAACACAGCTGCCAGGCTATTAACCAACCAGCCCCGTTCTAGCCACATAACACCCATCCTCTACTCCCTTCACTGGCTGCCTGTAAAATGGCGAATCATCTTCAAGATTGGCTTACTGAGTTTCAAAGCATTACATGACCAAGGCCCAAGTGTTAGGGTCTCCTGCTCTGTGCTGCCACGTCGTCATGGCAACCCGGAGACAAGTGCTAGCGGAGTAACCTGAGCGTAGCTGATACTCCGGTTCGGGTCTTTTGCTGTGCAGTGGTTACAGGCTCTGTGCCCGGCAGGGGATCCGGTGCTGGTTTTTGTGCTCACAGTCTGTGAGGTCTGAGTGGGGCGTGGACAGCACCTGCTATATAAACCCTCTTCTCAGGTTAGGCAGATGCTGCTGAATCTTTGTTGGTTAGTCAGTTCCTGAAAGCTAGCTAGTACTGTGTAAACTTTGTATTTGTTTGTTGCTTACTGCAAATAGGCCTTGGGATTTGGTATTACACTCTGCCAATCCAGACCTAGCAGTAAGACTGGAGTCAGTCGTTTAACCTGCTGGGGTTCTTTTGCTACTCTGTGATCCTAGCAAGTTTGCGGCTTTATTCTCAGACTTGCCTGCCAAAATCCTTTCTCACTGTGCAAGGTGTTCAGGTGTCAGTTTAGTGGCAGTAAACTGAACCAGTGCACTGCAAGTGAGGACTAGGATTGTGGAGACTCTCCTTGTGTCTATTATTCCATCTCTGACCAAGGAGTTTACTGCCACACCCGTTGGTAACCCTTTAGGGTTTTGCTGTTGCCCTTAGCAACAGCATTTCGGGTTCTCTACGTATTAAATCACAACATCTCGCTTCTTTCCATCTGAGCATTCCTAATACTAGGGAGACACCCAGTTTCTTAGTCTTTGGGCTTCTCTGTTCACTTTGTGTTTATTTTGTTACCCTATCACCTTCTGTGTATGTAATGTCATATTCCCCAGTCTGTCTGTGAGTTCATTTGTTTTGCATCCCTCTCCGTTCAGACACCAGTACATTCCTGCTGGCACTGGTGTGCATAACATATTCAGCAGCCCAATACTCCTGTTGAAATTTTGTGGGAATATGGAGCATACCCCTCAAAATACTTTGCAACAGGTGGTCGATCAGGAGCAGGTCCTGACTCGACAATTTAATGATTTGTCCATTAAAATGCACACTTCGCAGGCCGCTGGCGGAGCTCCCGCAGCAGCAGTACCTTCAGGGGTTAAGGAGCCGAAAGTAAATCTCCCGGATCGTTTTTCTGGAGATCGCTCGCAGTTCTTTTGTTTCAAGGAGAGCTGCAAGCTATATTTCCAGCTTAGGCCTCAGTCTTCTGGGTCGGAGATACAGCGGGTGGGCATAGTGATTTCCTTGCTACAAGGAGACCCACAGGTGTGGGCATATGGGTTGCAGCCTGACTGTCCATCTCTTAAAAGTGTTGATGCTTTTTTTACGGCACTGGGCATGTTGTATGATGACCCTGACAAGACGGCCTCAGCCGAGGCTCAGATTTCGATCCTTAAGCAAGGGCGAAGGCCAGTTGAGGTTTATTGTACGGAGTTTCGGAGGTTGGCCCATGATACCCAGTGGAATGACCCAGCCCTGAGACACCAGTACCGAAGAGGTCTTTCTAACCAGTTAAAAGACCAACTGGTACAATATCCCTTGCCTGATAGCTTGGATCAGCTCATGCAGTTATCCATTCGGGTGGATAGACGGCTGAGAGAGCGCAGGCTTGAAAGGGAGACCGAGGTTTCCTTCTTTCCCAAGGGAACCTCAGACTCTGAGGAATTTTCCGAGGAGCCTATGCAGATTGGGGCTACCCGCCTCTCCTCGCGTGAGAAGACGCGGAGGAGACAGCAGGGGTTATGTTTGTACTGTGGGAATAAAGGTCATGTGGTAGTATCATGCCCAGAAAAGCCGGAAAACTTCAGGGCCTGAGGGTGATGAGAAATATCCTGTCAGGCCAGAAGTCAGAATTTCCCAAGAAGACTTTTATCATTCCGGTGACCTTGAAGATCCTCGGTCAAACTGTCAAGACTGAGGCCTTTGTGGATAGTGGGGCCGACAGGGTTTTTATGGACCGCCAATTTGCCCTGAAACACTCTGTTCCCTTAGTACCCTTGGCATCGGAAATTGAGATTTGTGGGTTAAACGGGGAACCATTATCCCAGGGTAAAATTACCTCTTGCACTAGCCAGATTTCTTTGTTTATTAGAGCCACACACTCTGAAAAATTGTCCTTTTATGTGACTGTCTGTACTTTTGCCCCATTGGTGTTGGGGTTACCCTGGTTAAGGGCCCACAATCCTCAATTTGACTGGGTCTCTGGGGAGATTCTTAGTTGGGGTACTGATTGTTTCAGGAGTTGGTTGAGCCTTCCAGTCAGGCTTTCGCAGCTAAGTTTGCCAGGATTGCCAGGATGTTATGCAGATTTTGCGGATGTGTTCTCCAAAAGAGTTGCAGAGGTACTACCTCCCCATCGCCCCTATGACTGTGCCATTAATTTGTTGCCGAATGCTAAGCTTCCCAAGAGCAGGTTGTACTCCCTGTCACGTCCTGAGACTCAGGCTATGGCAGAGTACATTCAGGAGAACTTGGCTAAGGGGTTTATCAGACCTTCACAGTCTCCAGTTGGGTCGGGGTTCCTCTTCGTGGGTAAAAAGGACGGTTCGTTGCGACCCTGCATCGACTTCAGGGAATTGAACCGTATCACGATTAAAAACTCATACCCACTGCCTCTCATTTCGGTCTTGTTTGACCAGCTTCGTACTGCCATCATTTTTTCTAAGATTGACCTACGCGGTGCGTACAATCTAATCCGAATAAGAGAGGGGGATGAATGGAAGACTGCCTTTAATACCCACTCAGGGCATTATGAATATTTGGTGATGCCTTTTGGGCTCTGTAATGCCCCGGCAGTCTTCCAGGACTTCATGAACGATGTGCTCAGGGAATATTTGGATAGATTCTTAGTTGTATACTTAGATGACATCCTAATCTTCTCCCATTCCCTGGAGGAACATCGGAAGCATGTACGCTTAGTCCTCCAGAAACTCAGAGACCACCGGCTTGGGGCGAAGCTGGAGAAGTGCGAATTTGAAGTTCAGCAAATCGCATTTCTAGGATATATTATCTCCCCAGAAGGTTTCCAAATGGAGGGTTCCAAGGTACAGGCAGTCCTGGATTGGGTGTAGCCCACTAGTTTGAAGGCGCTTCAGCGTTTTCTGGGCTTTGCGAATTTTTATAGACGATTTATCGCTGGTTTTTCGTCTATAGTGGCGCCCTTGGTGGCACTCACTAAGAAAGGGGCGGATGTTGCTCACTGGTCTTGTGAGGCCAAAGCGGCTTTTGCCCGTCTCAAAAGGGCATTTGTCTCGGCCAAGGTGCTGCGACACCCAGATCCAGAGCGTCCTTTTGTGGTGGAGGTGGATGCCTCTGAGATGGGTATTGGGACAGTGCTCTCTCAGATGGGGGTGTCTGATAATCGCCTTCATCCCTGTGCTTACTTTTCCCGTAAATTTTCGCCTGCCGAGATGAATTATGACGTGGGTAACCGGGAATTGTTGGCTATTAAGGATGCACTCGAGGAGTGGAGACACTGGCTTGAGGGGGCTAAGTTTGTGGTCTCAATTCTCACCGACCATAAGAATTTGGCATATTTAGAGTCAGCGAAGCGCCTCAATGCCAGGCAGGCACGATGGGCTTTGTTTTTTGCTCGCTTTAATTTTTTGATAACATATCGCCCTGGGTCAAAAAACATCAAGGCTGATGCGCTCTCGCGGAGTGTTGCTCCAATCCAGGAGACCACCGAGGAGCCATTGCCCATTGTGTCCCCATCATGTATTAAAGTGGGCATTACCCAGGACCTCTTGTCATTAGTCCTTAGAGCACAGGAGCAGGCTCCTCCAGACCTTCCGGTAGGTCTTTTGTTTGTGCCTCCTAGGTTAAGACAGCGAGTGCTCCTGGAATTCCATGCCAAGAAGTCGGCAGGTCACCCGGGTATTGCCAGAACTCGGGAGTTGCTATCTAGGGCGGTGTGGTGGCCCCCGGTGGCTAGGGATGTGGATCAGTGGGTTCGGGCATGTGACATCTGTACCCGAAATAAGACTCCTAGAGGGGTTCCTGTTGGCCCATTACATCCACTCTCTATTCCATCTAAGCCATGGACCCACATTTCAATGGATTTTGTGGTGGACTTGCCCAAATCCTCGGGGATGACAGCCATCTGGGTTGTCGTTGACAGGTTTTCGAAGATGGCGCACTTCGTTCCATTGGTTGGGCTGCCATCGGCCAGACGCCTGTCTGAATTATTTATGCTGCATGTTGTGCGCCTCCACGGGTTGCCACTTGATGTGGTCTCTGACCGCGGATCCCAGTTTGTGGCCAAATTCTGGAGGGCATTTTGTTCCGATCTCCAGATTTCTGTCAGCTTGTCATCAGGCTACCATCCGCAGTCTAATGGGCAGACTGAAAGGGTGAACCAGTCCTTGGAGCAGTTCCTCAGGTGTTATGTCTCCAAGTGTCAGACTGACTGGGTTGCTCATCTGTCCATGGCGGAGTTTGCCTATAACAACACGGCTCACTCTGCTACAGGGATCTCTCCCTTCCTTTGTGTGTATGGGCATCATCCTAAGGCCAATTCTTTTGACCCCCTGGACTCCACGCCTGGTGGTTCCTCTGTGGTTTCGGTCCTTAGAGGTATTTGGAGGAAAGTGAAGAAAGCCCTTGTGTCTGTGTCATTAGTGACCAAAAGGGTTTTTGATAAGCGGAAAAGACCCTGCAGCTTCAAATTAGGAGACTTCGTCTGGTTGTCTACCAAGAATTTGAAGTTGAGACAGCCATCTCATAAGTTAGGCCCCCGGTTCATCGGTCCTTATAAGATCACTAGGGTTATCAATCCGGTGGCATTTCAGTTAGATCTACCCCGTTCTTTGGGTATCAATAAAACATTTCATTGTTCCCTTTTAAAACGGGCGATTAGTAATCCTTCTTCCAGTGGAAGACCTTCCCCTCTTCTGATACGTGGCCAGAGGGAGTTTGTTGTTGAAAGGATTCTTGACTCCAAGATGGTTCGGGGTCGGCTGTCATTTTTGGTGCACTGGAAGGGGTATGGCCCGGAGGAGCAGTCGTGGGTGCGCAATTGTGATCTTCATGCCCCCAGACTGTTACGCTCTTTCTTCTCGCAGTTCCCCGATAAACCCGGTGGTAGGGGTTCTTTGACCCCTCATCAGAGGGGGGGTACTGTTAGGGTCTCCTGCTCTGTGCTGCCACGTCGTCATGGCAACCCGGAGACAAGTGCTAGCGGAGTAACCTGAGCGTAGCTGATACTCCGGTTCGGGTCTTTTGCTGTGCAGTGGTTACAGGCTCTGTGCATGGCAGGGGATCCGGTGCTGGTTTTTGTGCTCACAGTCTGTGAGGTCTGAGTGGGGCGTGGACAGCACCTGCTATATAAACCCTCTTCTCAGGTTAGGCAGATGCTGCTGAATCTTTGTTGGTTAGTCAGTTCCTGAAAGCTAGCTAGTACTGTGTAAACTTTGTATTTGTTTGTTGCTTACTGCAAATAGGCCTTGAGATTTGGTATTACACTCTGCCAATCCAGACCTAGCAGTAAGACTGGAGTCAGTCGTTTAACCTGCTGTGGTTCTTTTGCTACTCTGTGAACCTAGCAAGTTTGCGGCTGTATTCTCAGACTTGCCTGCCAAAATCCTTTCTCACTGTGCAAGGTGTTCAGGTGTCAGTTTAGTGGCAGTAAACTGAACCAGTGCACTGCAAGTGAGGACTAGGATTGTGGAGACTCTCCTTGTGTCTATTATTCCATCTCTGACCAAGGAGTTTACTGCCACACCCGTTGGTAACCCTTTAGGGTTTTGCTGTTGCCCTTAGCAACAGCATTTCGGGTTCTCTACGTATTAAATCACAACATCTCGCTTCTTTCCATCTGAGCATTCCTAATACTAGGGAGACACCCAGTTTCTTAGCCTTTGGGCTTCTCTGTTCACTTTGTGTTTATTTTGTTACCCTATCACCTTCTGTGTATGTAATGTCATATTCCCCAGTCTGTCTGTGAGTTCATTTGTTTTGCATCCCTCTCCGTTCAGACACCAGTACATTCCTGCTGGCACTGGTGTGCATAACACCAAGGTACCTGAAACAGCTATTGACCCCATACTGCCCCACTCGATTACTGCAATCTGTAGATGAAGGACTTTTAGCAGTACCTAGAATCTACCATAATTCATCTGGGGGTCGAGCTTATAGTCATGCGGCTCCGACTCTATGGAACTCACTTCCCTGCGCAGTGCGAGAGGCCCCAACTATAGAATCATTCAAAAGTAGACTCAAGACTTTTCTGTTTACTCAAGCATTTCCATAATGTCCCTTTTAGTATCTTCATGCTTCTGTATTTTATGAAAATGTACTTCATTATTTTCTGTACTATATTATGCTATGTATCTGTTAAGCACAGTGAGTCCTATTGGAGAAAGAGCGCTATATAAATAAAATTATTATTATTATTATTATTATTATTATTATTATACTGCACCTTGGATCTATAAACATCTGAAAAGTGTATGTAGAAACTAGAAGCTATAGAAGGGGTGTCAGTGCATACAACACCAGACACACTCCTAGCATTGTGACGGGGGGTGTCGAAGTCGGAAAATATTGCAGTACACACATCACGTACAAACTACACACAGATGACCTCCGTGCGTGTACTTGTTCTGCCGTGCATGCGCATATTTGCAATTTGCGTATGGTCGCTCCCGCGGTCCTGCACATTAGCACGTGTTATGAGTATTTACGGTAGAGTTTGTGAACGCATGGAAAAGCCATCAAAACACATTACATATTTAATCCAAATAGTGCACAATGTACACATAGTCTCCCTGCACCACACCAGCAAGTTACAACAGTTTAAATGGTATCAGAACAAAGGGATTCACCTTTACAGGATAGGAGGGGACAGAACAAGGTTATAAGGTGGTGTTTAGTATCCAGCTGTAGGGTATTTTAAGGGCAATATTCCGGTGTTGGTTTGCAGAAGATCGCACGTGCCTGCGAATAGTTATGCACAGGAGCAGAATATAAATATAAACTGTATTTACTGTACATTTAGTATGCGGCGGGAACCCAGAGGAGACCACCCACAAGTGCATCTGGAACAGACATCGCCCACCTATTCAAACCAACCTATAACCTCTCCTGTACTTGAAATGACCATCCCTGTGTCCAATGGACAAAGAGATTACAGTATCCATTGTGTTAAGTTTTGGAAGATTGTATAAATGAGCCAGCTGCATGCCTGGTCACAGACAGACTCTAAAGGTTATCTACCCAGATGACTGAGGACCAGACTGGGAAGCGCAGGCGAAAAACCAAACACGTATGTACCATTGACTGTAGCCATTATTCTATTGTATTCTATTGCTTTGTTATTGTAACCCCCTTTCAGTAATAATATGTTGTGGTGTCGGAACCCGGCATTTTAAATTCAAACTGGTGTCGTGTTTTCCTTTCCCTGCTAAGGTTATAAGTGTATTACTATCACATGTATAGCTGTTAAGGGCTCACGGAGTAACTTTGGGTGTGTACGCACTGAGTGTACTTTATACAGCCAGCGCAGCATTTGTATGCAAAGTATGTACACGGTACGGGGCTCTGTACGCTAATGGTGTAATAAGTACGTAGGTTGAGGATTAAGTACAGCGGCCGCAGCGGCTTCATTTAAATGTATGAAATGTCTTTTTAAAGTGTTGCTTTAGTCCTGTAAGAAAACCAGCATTTACAATTGGGGGCATTGTCTGGTTTCCACATACTCACAGCCTAACAGGTCATAGCAGACTTAATCTATCAGCAAAGGGCGGACAAGTTATCCAACGTAACCTTTTCTTGGTCGATGGATACGCTGAAAACCCTACTTGTGTGCTGATTAGATGGCGTCTGCTCTGTCTAGTCTGCAGAGGTGCTGGTAGAACCCGTAAAACACACAGGAAAAAAGCAATTTAAAAATCTGTGAATTTTTTTGGGCGCCAAAAGCGTACACAAAAGGTACTGATACTTTTCATACCCTCTCACATTGTTGCTGCAAAACTCAGATTGCTAGATTCATTTAGATCTGTTTGAAATTGGATACATTTGTTGCTATATAGTTGAAACTAAAATAAAAGTGTTTAAAGAAGTAAATATAAAGTACAACACGCAGGTCTGACCCGGTCGTTAAAGCTTACACAGAACAAGCGTGGGTTGTGCTTGTGAGCGATTATAGTCAGCATTGCTCACATTTATAGAAGTTGTGGGATTTGTTTTATCGCGGACGCACGGTTTTGTACACGTGTCTTGGACAAAGTACAGGACTGCGCACGCAGCGTAAAAGACACGCACGGTTGCGTGTTTACGCAAAGTGCGTAAGAGCGCGGGCGCTAAGTACAAATTACACAATAGTGTCATTTAGTTAAAAGGTGGGACAGTAGCCATGCTACAATAGCACAAAACTACCCGGTTTCTAAAGCAGATTAGTATAAAACTTTTGTTTAAACTGTATTGCCTCTGGGGGTAAAGCTGCCAATCAGAACGAGTGAGTGAGTTGAACCCCGTGGAATTCTGGATCCCGTCGTGTGGTACACCAAGTAAGTGGAGGCTTGGCGGCGTGAGGAAGCTGACTCACATTAGTATAGATTGAAATACGCAAATCGCGAGGAGATTTGCAAAGGAGCATAATAGGGAACTGTGCATTGTGTAGTATTGAAGTAAAAAGTTTTTTTGTTACGCGACGGCTGACGGTCGCAGTTTGTACATCGACTCGTGGTCGTACAGCAGATAGGTAACAAGTACCAATACGTTGTGCGATTAAACCGCGCATTTGTGGGTGCGATATATAGCGCAACTTGATATTCCTTTACGAGCTTTTGCGTAAAATCACGGTATCATTAGCGCTGTGTAGAGCATACGCAAGCGTGATTTGTGTATAAAAAGTGCATAGGGAGTTTTCGCTGGTCTCTCTCAGGAAAATCTCCAGCGGTGGATATTTGCTGGAAAGGGTAAGTCACTCCTAACACTTCCAGTAAATATAAACCAATTAGGTCGACCTCACTGGGTACGCAGTGGTCACTATTGGAGTGAGTCGTGGTACTCAGCGGAGAAGGAGTGGGTCTATCCGTGTCGGGCATTGGGGATTGCGTAAAAGGAAAAAGTCAGCGATGGGATCCAATTGCACAAGCGGTGGACGTATGGTAGCCAGGGTTCAGGTTGAAGTGCCGCAGCCCAAGGGGTCAGCGAGGTTTGTTATGTGTGGAAAATATGGTCCACACACTGAAAACTTTTTGTCTGAATGGGTACGTATGACTGACAAAGATAGGGTACCATTCCGTAGGGTGGGCAGCTTTGAACCAGAGGTATTGCAAAACTTAAGGATAAGGATATGTCTGATAAAATCCAGAAAACAAAGGATTAGACACACAGATTGTTTAAATTTATGGCAGCAAGAGGGGGATGTGCAAAGGGAATTAGCTCGCGCAGCAGGTTCCAAACCTAGCGGGAAAACAATGGCGACAGCACCACCAAAGTGGCTACAAGCAATGGTGCATTAGTACAGGATAGGAATGTGATTGATAAATGTACTAACGCTAACCCTTGCCAGCTGTATCCCATTTTACATTTTCCCCAGGATTGTGAGCAGGAAGATGAGCCGAGCACGATTTCGGCACTCTCTCTAGCAGCCACCATACAGGACACCCAGGTGGGCACGGCACAACCACCAAGAGTTGTAGCAAGGCCCCCTAGCGGAGGGATAAGTGAGGTCGTGTCCACAGGTAAGTACGGTACCATACACTACGCAGAAACAATAGCCCCTCACATTAGAGAGTCAAACCAGAATGACATAATTAAATTAAATCCGGTCAGGGTGATTGCAGTTCCCAACGGGAGAACTGACAATCAAGGAGTAACTCCCATCAGGAACATTGCCATGCATTGTCCTTGGTCCCAAGAAGTTAAGGTCAATTATGTCAGAATTTCCCGATCCCAGAAAAGATCTAGTCGGATGCCAGAGGTTCATTAAAGAGTTAGGTAACGCCCATGAGCCCACAAATAAAGATTGGCGAACAGTGCTATGAGTGTGTTTACCCTCAAATATTGACACCACAAAATTCATAACGGACTGTAAGTTAGATGCAGAAGTACCTCTCACTGATGAATACAATCAGGAGAACGTAAAGCAAATCAATCTGCAACTAGGAGTGTATTTCCCTACTGTTGTCAAATGGAATAAAATTTTCTCCATAAGACAAAAGGAAGGTGAAATGGCATCCAAATATTTCCATCGAGCACTGCAGGAAATAGCTAGATACACTGGGATCGAGGACATTAAAGATAATACACATCACAGGGAGGTAGCTGTTACTATATTAATGGATGGGTTAAATGAGGCATTAAGAACAAGAGTACAAACCTCTCTACCTAACTGGAGAGGTATCTCGGTGGCTGCATTGAGAGAGTCCGCTATCGAGCACGACCGGAACATCAGTAAGCGCAGGGAGTCTCAGGGGGATGAGCTGATGATAGTAAGTATAAATGCTCTTACAACAAAACCACATCAGCCAAAACCCCAGACCCCTGATGGTAAGCCACGTGTAGTAATATGTTATAATTGTCAGAAGGTAGGACATTACTCGAAGGAATGTAGGAATAAAGGTACACACAATGTATACCGACCCCCTAGACCAGGATACGAACCACACTACAATCCACATAATTGGGATCAGGGACCACCTAGGAGAAATTATGAGCCACATGCAGAGGAAACAAGGAGGTACCCACCAAGAAGAGATTGGCGGACCTCCAAAAATTCTCAGCTACCCACTCACATATTGTAGCTGCCAATGCGCTGTGGGAGGGTCCCAATACACAATAGGGGTTGGGCCACACCTGTAGTCTTCAGCCAGTGAAGTTGATTGCTAGCCTTGGTAGTGAACCTGAGGTCACGGTTGATGTAGCTGGTGTACCATTACCATTTCTTGTAGATACAGGGGCGGCCAGGTTAGTGTTGAATATCACATCAGGTATAAAGACCATGGGAAAAATGATTTCGGCAATGGGAGTAACAGGAACAGTGCAACAATACCCTTTGAGTAGACCTGCAGAAATTACAATAGGGCCCTTGCAAACCAAACATTCTTTTCTGCTGGCTGCATCGGCTCCGACTAATCTACTCGGCAGAGACTTATTGTGTAAAATGCGGTGTGTCATATATTGTACTCCTGAGGGTGTCTTCTTGGATATACCTGAGAACAACGCTCAAGAAGTGCAAGATATATTAGACACCCCTCAAAGGCTAATGTCACATTCTACTGTTATAGACAAGTGTCCATCAAAGGTAGAGGAAATGATCTCACAAATACCGGGTTCCCTTTGGACCAAAGATGGACAAGACACTGGATTGATGGCGAATGTAGCTCCAGTAGTAGTACAAGTAAAAGATGGTAGGATAGCTCCAAAAATCCCTCAGTATCCTCTGAAGCCAGAGGTAGAGTTAGGAGTGTACCCCGTCATAGAGCGGCTGCTACAGCAGGGCATCCTAGTCAGGATGTCCAGCACCGCCAATATTCCCATCTTCCCTGTGAAAAAGAGTGGGGGGGGAGGGGTTACAGGCTAGTGCAGGATATAAGGGGGATAAACAAGATAGTTGAGAGCCAATTCCCTGTAGTGCCAAATCCAGCTGTCATCCTCATGCAAATTCCCTCTACTGCAAAATTCTTCACTGTCATTGACCTCTGTTCTGCTTTCTTTTCTGCCCCGCTTCATCCTGACAGCCAGTACCTTTTTGCCTTTACATACAGGGGAGTACAGTACACCTGGACTCACTTCCCCAAGGTTTCATTGACAGCCCGAGTATTTTCTCCCAGGCCTTGCATGACTGTTTACAATCCTTTCAACCTGAGAGTGAATCAGTACTAATACAGTATGTTGATGACTTATTGTTGTGTTCTGACTCACTCGAATCGTCCTTGAAAGACACGAAACAGCTACTGTTTCATCTTTCCCAAACGGGACACAAGATTTCAAAGGATAAGTTGCAGTTGTGCCGGACCAGGGTCAAATATTTGGGATATTGCTTGACTCAAGGACTTAGACACCTCACTGCTGATAGTATACAGGCGATTCGCAACATGACTCTGCCACAAACTCAGCAACAGATCCGCACTTTCCTTGGAATGTGTGGGTACTGTCGATACTGGATTCCAGGGTTCTCTATACTGGCTTTACCTTTGCAAGAAATGGTCTCTTCGAACAAACCAGAACGGATCTCTCACACAGATGAGTCCGAACTGGCGTTTGAGAGACTCAAACAGTGCCTATCCCAGGCACCTGCATTAGGTATGCCAGATTATGAGAAGCCCTTTGAATTGTACGGTACAGAAAGTGCTGGGTGCGCGGCAGGGGTCTTAACTCAGAGACATGGTGATGCCAGCAGACCGGTAGCTTACTACAGCAGTGATAGCTTTTCTGGTAAGTAAAAGCGAGGACGTAGTGTTAGGACATGACCTGACCATTCATACACCTCATGCAGTATCAGCCTTACTAAACTCAGCCCAAACCAGACATGTCTCATCTGCTCGGTTTACAAAGTGGGAATTATCACTGATGGCCCCGGTAAACCATTAAGAGATGCAGCTCACTAAATCCTGCAACGTACTTGCCAAGTGTGCCTGGACAGGCACAAAGGGTGGAGGATGAGAATGATGGTGAAGGAAGATTAAGTGCAGACACTGATACGCATGATTGTATGGAATACCTGAATCAGACTTTCACAGCGAGACCTGACATCAGTGACAACCCACTGGAAGGAGTAGACTTTACCTTCTACACTGACGGTAGTTGCCACAGACAGACGGAATCGGGAGACTTGTGCACTGGATATGCAATTGTAGATGACGAAGGTATCATAGAAGCTGAACCCCTGGGCCCACCACACTCAGCACAAGTTGCTGAGTTGGTCGCCCTAACCAGAGTGCGTGAATTGGCCAAGGATAAGTCAGCTAATATATACACAGATTCTAGGTACGCCTTTGGAGTGGTGCATGATTTTGGGGCCCTATGGCGCCTCAGAAATTTCATGACGCAGCTGGCACACCTTTAGCGCATGCATCCTACATCAAAAGGCTTTTGACAGCAATACAGGAACCAGACAGAGTGGCTGTAATCAAGTGCAAAGCACACACTTACAACCAAGACCCAATTTCACTTGGTAACAGCCGGGCAGACGAAGCTGCTAAATCAGCAGCAAGCACCACCATACAAACGAACATTACATCACTGATGACATTTAACATGATCACCATACAACAATTAATCGAAATGCAAAATTTGTGTTCCCTACAGGAAAAGGCAGTCTGGAGGGCAAAGGGGTATGGCCAGGAGTCCTCAGGACTGTGGACAGGAAGACACGGTAAGCCGGTGGCCCCCAGAGCATATCTTCCAAGTCTAGCTGAGGCGGCACATGGTCTGACTCATCTGGGCAAAGAGGGTATGTGCAAATTGGTAAGAGCCTACTGGTGTGCACCAGGATTCTATTCTCATGCAGGTAAGAGAGCAATGACATGTTTTACTTGCTTGAGGAAGAATATTGGAAAGACAATACCAACAGAGCCATCCCATATCCCTCCGACAGACGGACCTTTTCAGGTAATACAAATCGATTTCATACAGTTACCACCCTGTAGGAATTTGAAATATGTGTTAGTTTGCATTGATGTATTTTCCAACTGGGTAGAAGCGTTCCCTGCTGCCACAAATACTGCTACGTTCACTGCAAAGAAAATTGTGCAGGAATTTGTGTGTAGATATGGTGTCCCTAGAATGATTGAAAGTGACAGGGGTACCCATTTTACAGGTGAAGTCTTTCAGGTCATGTGCAAACTGATGGGAATTAATAGCAAGCTGCATACTCCGTACCGTCCACAGGCGAGTGCAAAGGTAGAGAGAGTAAACAGCACTATTAAGAACAAGCTGAGCAAAGTAATGGCTGAATCTGGATTGTTGTGGCCAGAAGCTTTGCCACTAGTGTTGTACAGCATCAGAACCACTCCCAGGTCTCCACTTAACTTATCACCCTTTGAAATTCTTTTTGGTCGACAACCTCATGTAATGATAGGCCCCCAGGATGATTTGAAATGTAATAATGACGTGACTGTGAAATATTTGGTTGGGATGAGCCAGCAGCTGAGAAATCAAGAAAGAAATTTAAAGCTGGTGATTCCTGACCTACCGAACAGTAATTGTCATGACATTGAGCCTGGGGATTATGTGATGATTCGAAATTTCTTACGCTCAGGTTGCCTCATAGACAGGTGGGAAGGACCATATCAAGTCTTGTTAACCAGCACGACAGCATTGAAGGTCACCGAAAGAGAGACTTGGGTCCACTCGTCCCACTGCAAGAAGGTCGCTGACCCGGAGAGAACTCGTGACAAAGAGCAGAGTGTAGAGAATCTTGTATCACTGGAGTGTTTGTTCCGGGAAAGTTGAGAGGCAGGACTGTTGAAGGGCATCTGAGCACAGAGAGCAACAAGATCTAGAACGGTTGTCTCACCATTTTCTTTTTTCACCCCCCCTGCATTTTCCTTTCTTTTCTCCTTCTTACTCTCTTTCTTTCTTTCCCCTAACGAAATGGATCGATCACAAAAGACTGCGTTTCGGGTTCTGTTAGTAATTCTGTTTTTGATCAGGACAATTTGTGTTGGTAAGGGTCCCAGAGAGGTCGAGCAGGGATCTGGAATGGGTTCTGATGGCGAGTACGAATTTGTAGGATCTCAGGAGCAGCACATCACTTGAGTAAAGGCTGGTATCAGTAAGCGCTCTGGTAGTCATGGAGCTCGGAGGCACTGTGAAGGGTTATTGTCTGATGAATATTGTATTTGTAGGAATTGTGAGAATATAGTAGAGGATGGGTGCATCCAGAGATGTCAGTCCAACCTTAATATTGACATGGACCACCATCCATTGAGTGATTACCACTCACTAGTGGGTAAGGTCTTAAACCAGACAGAATGCTGGGTGTGCTCACAGGTACCTCAAGGTCAGTGTAAGTCAGGATTAGTACCATACCCTTTAGCAATAGATGAGGTACTCAAATTACGGGGTGGGAGACCGGTGGACAAGAAATTCAATATCTCTAGACCCCTAGTTTGAAGCTCCACCAGTATCATGCAGATAGGTCTGTACTGTGTTTTAATATTTCCAATTACCGAAAACTGGGAAATTGGGAAGTGACGTGGAATAACCAGACAATGACCTTTTCACACAGAGCTGATAGGATACCCATAGACTCTGAACTTGTACGCCAAATAGCCAACAGTGGGAGGTATTTTCGGTATAGGTATACCCGTGGAAGCAAGACCATGTGGGTTGGAAAAGTATCGTCAGGGTATTGTGCTCATATCATCCAGCCCGATACTTGTACTGAGCAGATGGGAGAACTAGGGATTGGTTTCTTTACTTGGAAAATTTGTAATATGGTGATGTTATATTTTGTCCCCTATGTTCTCCCAGATGATGCCTATTTCATATGTGGGAGGAAGGCGTACAAGTGGCTTGCCCCGAGCTCAGAGGGATTGTGTTATATTGGGAGAGTACTACCGGAGGTCATGACCATAACCCATGATAAAATGAAAGACGTTCACCGCAGTGCTCAGGCTCCTTATACTCATACTCACTATGAACACATCATCCCACCTCATAAATAGGGCAGAGCACGCATCCTCTGATTTGATCCACGAATCCACCGGGATTCAGTGCCTTCTCACATTAGACATTACCCGTACTGCCAGAGGAACTATCAATTATAGGTATATCCATGCGCTAGCGAACTTGATAGATAATATCACTGAGATGTATGATGACACCTTCAGGTACACAGGAAGGGAGTTACAAGCCTACAAGAAGGAACTGATTCAGCACAGGATGGTCCTTAATTATGTCACAGCCGTGACAGGTGGGCACTGTTACTCTGGCAACTCAATATGGTGTGAAGTGCTGTACATATATTACAAACAGCACTGACGACCCAACGGAGATCATCGATCAAAAGATGGACAATATCTTGCAGTTGAAGTGGGAGTTCAGGAGGAAGCACAACCTTACCTTAGTGACTGCGAGTAATGAACTGACCGGCTGGGTCTCATGGTTGAGCCCACGCAAATGGTTCTCAGGTTTAGGAGAGAGGGCTCGAAATGTCATTATGAGTGTGGGGAAGTTTCTCCTTTGTATCCTGGGAGTCATCATAATTATTGGTTTGATATTTAGGTGTGTTCAAATTCTAACGCGGCGCAAGCACGGCACAAATTTGATGAGTCCAAGGAGCGAGGGCGCTGTTATAGCAGCAGATTTAATTTACGACCCATCCATAGAGACAGTGTTATGATAAGAATTGCAAATGAATTTCATGGCCTGTTTCTTTTAACCGTTTTTCTTTGTCTCCCCCTCTGCCCAGATACATCCAACCGGAAAAGACGTCAGCCCTACCCAAAATGTTTATGTGAATGTATTTTTATATATGTGTCTTATCTTCAGCTCTGCAAACCTCCAGCTAATGGCACACATAGTCGACAGGTGATATCCACATATACTAGCACTCACATATGTTCCCCCTCCATGTATCATCAACTAAATGTGCACCCCATTTGTTGAAACAAGAAGCCGAAAAGAGCTTGGTAGTGTTTGTTGGCCCATTTACAGACCCTTAATATGGGATGAGAATGATTTAATGTATACTTCGCAATACCTTGAAGCTTATTTAGAACATATACGGCACGATGATACATGCCCCTCAGACATGGATTCATACATACATGCTTTTACTATCCCACTAGGTCATACATTTCCCACATACAACTCTCCCCCGACCATCCAAGCTTCTGTAGATATTGTATAGATATTTTTCCTGTTTATTGATTAGGTAGTGGCAGTTATTGGTGACTGCCAAGGGTTGGACTGACGAAGTCGGAAAATATTGCAGTACACACATCACGTACAAACTACATACAGATTACCTCCGTGCGTGTACTTGTTCTGCCGTGCGTGCGCATATTCGCAATTTGCGGATGGTCGCTCCAGCGGTCCTGGGCATTAGCGCGTGGTATGAGTATTTACTGTAGAGTTTGTGAACGCATGGAAAAGCCATCAAAACACATTACATATTTAATCCAAATAGTGCACAATGTACACATATACCACTTTTCCACCTACGTACCGTGTCCGATCCGGGATGTTTAACACGGCTACAACCCGTGTCGGCTCCCCCGTTTCCACTACACTTCGACACGGGTTATTCCCGTGTCTGATCTGTTTCCACCTAACCCGGGTAAGCTCTGTAAAAGCCTATTGCTGTCATTACAAATGGACTTTTTACTGTCTCATCAAGATGATGTCATCAAAAGGACCAAAACAGAGGGGTGGGGCCTGCTCACAGCATTGCAGCAATGGACGCCGGTGCAGTAGCTGTGTCTAGCATGGAGTCGCAGACTGTTTGCAGTTTACTGCTGCTTTCTGCTACAGACAGCTTGATGCAGCTTTTCACCTTGTGCTACCTACTGCAGAGCTGGAGAAGGAGAGCTCAATTCTTTGCAGAGAGGGCTACCTATCGACGCAAATATTTGAAAAGGAGGAGAGCACGTATATCATCCACTGTTGTTATTTCTCTCATAACAATGAACTGTACACCAAGCCGAAGAATGTGGATGAGAGATCGCAGACATGGGGAAGCATTCATGCAGACTATTCTAGCATATCAGGAGGAGCAGTGGATGGCAAACTTCAGGATGTCTCGCGCTACATTCGAGTATGTTTTGGAACTACTGTCCCCCGCAATAACCATGCAGACCACCAGGTTCCGTAAGCCCATTGAGCCAGCCAGGAGATTAGCGATTGCTCTCTGGTGGTATGCTACCCCTGGAGAGTATCGCACAGTTTCCAGTTTATTTGGAGTAGGGATTGGCACGGTCTGCAAGATTGTCTACCAGGTCACGCGGGCATTGCTGGATACCATGCACCATCGCTTTATTTCCTTGCCACAAGGACAGCGGCTAGATGAGACTATAAAAGGGTTTAAGAAGCGTGGCTACCCACAGTGTGCTGGTGCCATAGATGGGACCCACATCCCCATCATCGCCCCCCGTGACAACCCAGCAGACTATTACAATCGTAAGGGTTGGCATTCCATTGTTCTGCAAGCGGTAGTGGACCACAAATACTGGTAAGCACTGTTTCACTAATGTGTTTGAAATAGGCTTGGCCTGTTTTATGATAATGCATAAACTTTTATTTTTAGTTTCACAGATGTCTTCATAGGGTGGCCCGGACGGTCACATGATGCAAGGGTTCTCGCCAACTCCGATCTTTTTTTAAATCAAGTAGTTTTTATTGAGTTTTATGTCACAAACAAACAAAACAAAACATCAACATTGAAATTTAACTATAACTTTAACAGTTGCCATCAATAAACCGATTTTTTCAATTACATTTTGGTGTGCGTGTTATTTCTTATCATATATAGTTACATATATATATCCATGACGAGGAGTATCCATAGTTTTACAATGTCGCTCATGTGCTTAATACTTGTTCGCCCAGCCCTGCGCCACCCCAGCGGCCCCACATCTCCGTAAATCGAGAGGTGGAACCCCGTATTTTATACATATGTCTCTCATGGCGAATTACCTCGTTCACCAACGCCCTCCAGTGCTCCACCCTAGGTATATCAGCAGAGAACCAGACCCTAGCAATAACCACCTTAGCTAGCGTTGTGAGACACAGGACATATTTGTACAGCAAAACAGAGTGCGTCTCCTCCAAATCTAGCCCAAATAAACATATGCCAGGATCTAATGTAGGAAGGGACGGTGCTGTCACGACTACATCACACCAAACTCTATGCCAGAAAAGGGAAATCTCAGGGCAGTCCCACAATAAGTGCCAAAATCCGGCATCAGCTGCCTGACACCTGGGGCAGTTAGAATCTTCCCTAAGACCAGCCCTCTGCATACTAACCGGAGTGCGATAGGACCTGTGTAGAATGTAGAAAAAAACCTGCTTATACCTTATACATGGTGTAGTGTATTTAAGTGAACTCATAATCTGAAGCCACTGCTCTTGGGACAATTGCCCTAAATCAGTCTCCCATTTAGTACGGAGATTATTTAATAGATCGGGATAGCTATTGTTATTTAAAGCAGCATATATGGTAGACACCTTCCCCCTCCGGCTCATTGAAGCAAGCAGCGTTTTAACAGGTGAGTCAGCAATCGATGGTGGGCCGTGAGGGAATTGGGTCTGTACAGCATGTCTAAGCCGAAAGTATCGGAACATAACTGTGTTAGGCACATCAAATTCGATCTTTAGTTGCTGAAATGACTTCAGCACTCCACCGTGGTATAGCTGACCCAGTGCCACTACTCCCCTAGCAATCCATATGTTATCTAGCGACATCTCATATAGCTCAGGGTATGCACTATTGAACCACAATGGAGTACAGGTATCATGTCCCTCCCAGTCATACAAAGTGTGCGCATAGCGCCAGATAAGCAAGGCTTGACGCAACAAGGGAGGCATGCCAGACGTTGAGAGACCAGAAAGGAGAAGTTGAAGAGGAGAGAGAGAGAAAGCAGGAGAGCACTCCGTCCGCTCAGCCAGAAACCCCCTCATCGTATCCCCCAGAGAGTCCCCAGTCCATTCACTCAGATGGGCCAACTGAGTGGCCACATAGTACAGTCTGAGATCTGGGAGGCTTGCTCCGCCAGACATCTGAGATCTGCACATCGTTCTTATAGAGACCCGCGCCTGCCTGCCACTCCATATAAATGAGGATAAAACTCCCTCAATAACAGTAAAGATCTTCTTGGGAAGGTAGACCGGGGAATTCTGTAGAGCATAGAGAAACTTTGGCTGCATCACCATTTTAAATAAATTGACCCTACCCAGGACAGACAGCGGTAATTTTTTCCAGCTATGTGCCTTTTCTTTAAATGTCGCTAGTATGGGGTCAATATTTTGGGCCATATAGCTACGCGCCATAGGAGTAATCCAGATGCCTAGATATTTGAATCGCAGTGTCCATTGCAAAGGATACGCCCCCTGTGTGTTTTCGGGAAGAAGGCCAGAGATAGGAAAAATGTGGGACTTGTCCCAGTTAATTAGCAGACCGGAAAAGATACCAAAATTCTCCACTACATGTAATGCTGTTCGTAGGGAGTCATCAGAGTCCTGCAGGAAGAGTAGCATGTCATCCGCGTATAACGCCACCACATCCACATGACCCCCAATCTCAACTCCCCTGACCCCGCCATCACCTCGCAGCAGGGCGGCCAACGGCTCCACGGCCATCGCAAACAGCGCAGGAGACAGGGGGCAGCCCTGTCGAGTGCCCCTCTCCAGCGCAAAAAGCTCAGACGCGAAACCATTGGCCGTCACACGAGCCACAGGCAAGGAATACAATAATTGGATAAAGCCAATAAAACGAGGACCAAAGGCAAATTTCTCCAGCACCCCCCATAGGTACCTCCACTCTACGGAGTCGAACGCTTTGGCCGCATCAAGGGACACCACCACCGCGTCCGATCCCCCCACATCATTTCTCTGGAGATGACAGAACAATCTACGTAAATTTTGGGCCGTGGACTTACCCGGCATAAAGCCCGTCTGGTCTGGATGAATTATCGTTGTAATTACCAAATTCAATCGAAATGCCAAGATTTTTGCCAATATTTTTACATCAGTGTTGAGGAGGGAAATGGGTCGATAGGACTCGGGGAGCAGGGGGTCTTTCCCTGGTTTCAGCAGGACAATTATATTGGCCTCGGCCATAGAACGCGGGAGGGCCCCACCCTTTAAGAGTAGTTCAAACAGTTGTAGGAGATAGGGGGCAAAAAAGGTAATGTATTTTTTATAGACCTCGCCCGGGAGTCCATCCGATCCCGGTGCCTTAGACGCCGGGAGAGACAGGATCGCGGCCTCCACCTCCTCCACCGTGATAGGCGCATCCAGAGCCCCAGAGTCCTCCCGGGACAAGCATGGCAAGGTCAACTGAGCCAAAAAATCCCCCAGCTGATCATCAGAGTAACCGGCTCGGGAGGCATAGAGCGAGGAATAGTAACTACGGAAAGTCTCCGCCACCTTTGATCCAGAGTAACACATTTGGCCAGCAGAGTTTTTCACACACTGAATTACTGTTCTAGGGGAATCAGATCGGGCCAAAAAGGCCAAATAGCTGCCATTCATCTCAGCCCGAAAATACTGCTCATGTCCCGCAAAAAGGAGTCTGCGTCTGGATTTCTCAAATAAACAATCCGACCACTCACTCTGCGCGTTCTTCCACAACAATTCATCAGACCGCAAATGGGTATTAAGATTAGAGATGAGCGGGTTCGGTTTCTCTGAATCCGAACCCGCCAGAACTTCATGTTTTTTTTCACGGGTCCGAGCGACTCGGATCTTCCCGCCTTGCTCGGTTAACCCGAGCGCGCCCGAACGTCATCATGACGCTGTCGGATTCTCGCGAGGCTCGGATTCTATCGCGAGACTCGGATTCTATATAAGGAGCCGCGCGTCGCCGCCATTTTCACACGTGCATTGAGATTGATAGGGAGAGGACGTGGCTGGCGTCCTCTCCATTTAGATTATAAGAGACTGAGAGAGATTTACTGGAGCTGACTAGGAGGAGTACTGTTACTGTAGAAGTGTAGAGACTGAGTGGAGAGAGTTTACTAGTGAGGACAGTGCAGTTTACTTTATAATCCGTTCTCTGCCTGAAAAAAGCGATACACAGCACACAGTGACTCAGTCACATACCATATCTGTGTGCACTGCTCAGGCTCAGGCCAGTGTGCTGCATCATCTATTATCTATATATAATATTATATATATCTGTCTGACTGCTCAGCTCACACAGCTTATAATTGTGGGGGAGACTGGGGAGCACTACTGCAGTGCCAGTTATAGGTTATAGCAGGAGCCAGGAGTACATAATATATTATATAGTGAGTGACCACCAGACACACAGTGCAGTTTATTTAATATATCCGTTCTCTGCCTGAAAAAAGCGATACACACAGTGACTCAGTCAGTCACATACCATATCTGTGTGCACTGCTCAGGCTCAGGCCAGTGTGCTGCATCATCTATTATCTATATATAATATTATATATATCTGTCTGACTGCTCAGCTCACACAGCTTATAATTGTGGGGGAGACTGGGGAGCACTACTGCAGTGCCAGTTATAGGTTATAGCAGGAGCCAGGAGTACATAATATATTATATAGTGAGTGACCACCAGACACACAGTGCAGTTTATTTAATATATCCGTTCTCTGCCTGAAAAAAGCGATACACACAGTGACTCAGTCAGTCACATACCATATCTGTGTGCACTGCTCAGGCTCAGGCCAGTGTGCTGCATCATCTATATATATTATATATCTGTCTGACTGCTCAGCTCACACAGCTTATAATTGTGGGGGAGACTGGGGAGCACTACTGCAGTGCCAGTTATAGGTTATAGCAGGAGCCAGGAGTACATATTATATTAAAATTAAACAGTGCACACTTTTGCTGCAGGAGTGCCACTGCCAGTGTGACTGACCAGTGACCTGACCACACTGACCACCAGTATAGTTAGTAGTATACTTATATTGTGATTGCCTGAAAAAGTTAAACACTCGTCGTGTGACTTCACTTGTGTGTTTTTTTTTTTTTTATTCTATAAAAATAAAACTCATTCTGCTGACAGACAGTGTCCAGCAGGTCCGTCATTATATAATATATAATATATACCTGTCCGGCTGCAGTAGTGATATATATATATTTTTTATATCATTTATCATCCAGTCGCAGCAGACACAGTACGGTAGTTCACGGCTGTGGCTACCTCTGTGTCTCTGCACTCGGCAGGCAGTCCGTCCATAATTGTAATACCACCTAACCGTGGATTTTTTTCATTCTTCTTTATACATACATAGTTACATAGACATCTTCTCTTTATCAACCAGTCTATATTAGCTGCAGACACAGTACAGTACGGTAGTTCACGGCTGTGGCTACCTCTGTGTCTGCACTCTGCAGGCAGTCCGTCCATAATTGTATACCACCTAACCGTGGTTTTTTTTCATTCTTCTTTATACATACATAGTTACATAGACATCTTCTCTTTATCAACCAGTCTATATTAGCTGCAGACACAGTACAGTACGGTAGTTCACGGCTGTGGCTACCTCTGTGTCTGCACTCGGCAGGCAGTCCGTCCATAATTGTATACCACCTAACCGTGGATTTTTTTCAGTCTTCTTTATACATACATAGTTACATAGACATCTTCTCTTTATCAACCAGTCTATATTAGCTGCAGACACAGTACAGTACGGTAGTTCACGGCTGTGGCTACCTCTGTGTCTGCAGTCGGCAGGCAGTCCATAATTGTATACTAGTATCCATCTCCATTGTTTACCTGAGGTGCCTTTTAGTTGTGCCTATTAAAATATGGAGAACAAAAATGTTGAGGTTCCAAAATTAGGGAAAGATCAAGATCCACTTCCACCTCGTGCTGAAGCTGCTGCCACTAGTCATGGCCGAGACGATGAAATGCCAGCAACGTCGTCTGCCAAGGCCGATGCCCAATGTCATAGTACAGAGCATGTCAAATCCAAAACACCAAATATCAGAAAAAAAAGGACTCCAAAACCTAAAATAAAATTGTCGGAGGAGAAGCGTAAACTTGCCAATATGCCATTTACGACACGGAGTGGCAAGGAACGGCTGAGGCCCTGGCCTATGTTCATGGCTAGTGGTTCAGCTTCACATGAGGATGGAAGCACTCAGCCTCTCGCTAGAAAAATGAAAAGACTCAAGCTGGCAAAAGCAGCACAGCAAAGAACTGTGCATTCTTCGAAATCCCAAATCCACAAGGAGAGTCCAATTGTGTCGGTTGCGATGCCTGACCTTCCCAACACTGGACGTGAAGAGCATGCGCCTTCCACCATTTGCACGCCCCCTGCAAGTGCTGGAAGGAGCACCCGCAGTCCAGTTCCTGATAGTCAGATTGAAGATGTCAGTGTTGAAGTACACCAGGATGAGGAGGATATGGGTGTTGCTGGCGCTGGGGAGGAAATTGACCAGGAGGATTCTGATGGTGAGGTGGTTTGTTTAAGTCAGGCACCCGGGGAGACACCTGTTGTCCGTGGGAGGAATATGGCCGTTGACATGCCAGGTGAAAATACCAAAAAAATCAGCTCTTCGGTGTGGAGGTATTTCACCAGAAATGCGGACAACAGGTGTCAAGCCGTGTGTTCCCTTTGTCAAGCTGTAATAAGTAGGGGTAAGGACGTTAACCACCTCGGAACATCCTCCCTTATACGTCACCTGCAGCGCATTCATAATAAGTCAGTGACAAGTTCAAAAACTTTGGGTGACAGCGGAAGCAGTCCACTGACCAGTAAATCCCTTCCTCTTGTAACCAAGCTCACGCAAACCACCCCACCAACTCCCTCAGTGTCAATTTCCTCCTTCCCCAGGAATGCCAATAGTCCTGCAGGCCATGTCACTGGCAATTCTGACGAGTCCTCTCCTGCCTGGGATTCCTCCGATGCATCCTTGCGTGTAACGCCTACTGCTGCTGGCGCTGCTGTTGTTGCCGCTGGGAGTCGATGGTCATCCCAGAGGGGAAGTCGTAAGCCCACTTGTACTACTTCCAGTAAGCAATTGACTGTTCAACAGTCCTTTGCGAGGAAGATGAAATATCACAGCAGTCATCCTACTGCAAAGCGGATAACTGAGGCCTTGACAACTATGTTGGTGTTAGACGTGCGTCCGGTATCCGCCGTTAGTTCACAGGGAACTAGACAATTTATTGAGGCAGTGTGCCCCCGTTACCAAATACCATCTAGGTTCCACTTCTCTAGGCAGGCGATACCGAGAATGTACACGGACGTCAGAAAAAGACTCACCAGTGTCCTAAAAAATGCAGTTGTACCCAATGTCCACTTAACCACGGACATGTGGACAAGTGGAGCAGGGCAGGGTCAGGACTATATGACTGTGACAGCCCACTGGGTAGATGTATGGACTCCCGCAGCAAGAACAGCAGCGGCGGCACCAGTAGCAGCATCTCGCAAACGCCAACTCTTTCCTAGGCAGGCTACGCTTTGTATCACCGCTTTCCAGAATACGCACACAGCTGAAAACCTCTTACGGCAACTGAGGAAGATCATCGCGGAATGGCTTACCCCAATTGGACTCTCCTGTGGATTTGTGGCATCGGACAACGCCAGCAATATTGTGTGTGCATTAAATATGGGCAAATTCCAGCACGTCCCATGTTTTGCACATACCTTGAATTTGGTGGTGCAGAATTATTTAAAAAACGACAGGGGCGTGCAAGAGATGCTGTCGGTGGCCAGAAGAATTGCGGGACACTTTCGGCGTACAGGCACCACGTACAGAAGACTGGAGCACCACCAAAAACTACTGAACCTGCCCTGCCATCATCTGAAGCAAGAAGTGGTAACGAGGTGGAATTCAACCCTCTATATGCTTCAGAGGTTGGAGGAGCAGCAAAAGGCCATTCAAGCCTATACAATTGAGCACGATATAGGAGGTGGAATGCACCTGTCTCAAGTGCAGTGGAGAATGATTTCAACGTTGTGCAAGGTTCTGATGCCCTTTGAACTTGCCACACGTGAAGTCAGTTCAGACACTGCCAGCCTGAGTCAGGTCATTCCCCTCATCAGGCTTTTGCAGAAGAAGCTGGAGGCATTGAAGAAGGAGCTAAAAGGGAGCGATTCCGCTAGGCATGTGGGACTTGTGGATGCAGCCCTTAATTCGCTTAACAAGGATTCACGGGTGGTCAATCTGTTGAAATCAGAGCACTACATTTTGGCCACCGTGCTCGATCCTAGATTTAAAGCCTACCTTGGATCTCTCTTTCCGGCAGCCACAAGTCTGCTGGGGTTGAAAGACCTGCTGGTGACAAAATTGTCAAGTCAAGCGGAACGCGACCTGTCAACATCTCCTCCTTCACATTCTCCAGCAACTGGGGGTGCGAGGAAAAGGCTCAGAATTCCGAGCCCACCCGCTGGCGGTGATGCAGGGCAGTCTGGAGCGACTGCTGATGCTGACATCTGGTCCGGACTGAAGGACCTGACAACGATTACGGACATGTCGTCTACTGTCACTGCATATGATTCTCTCAACATTGATAGAATGGTGGAGGATTATATGAGTGACCGCATCCAAGTAGGCACGTCACACAGTCCGTACTTATACTGGCAGGAAAAAGAGGCAATTTGGAGGCCCTTGCACAAACTGGCTTTATTCTACCTAAGTTGCCCTCCCACAAGTGTGTACTCCGAAAGAGTGTTTAGTGCCGCCGCTCACCTTGTCAGCAATCGGCGTACGAGGTTACATCCAGAAAATGTGGAGAAGATGATGTTCATTAAAATGAATTATAATCAATTCCTCCGCGGAGACATTGACCAGCAGCAATTGCCTCCACAAAGTACACAGGGAGCTGAGATGGTGGATTCCAGTGGGGACGAATTGATAATCTGTGAGGAGGGGGATGTACACGGTGATATATCGGAGGGTGAAGATGAGGTGGACATCTTGCCTCTGTAGAGCCAGTTTGTGCAAGGAGAGATTAATTGCTTCTTTTTTGGGGGGGGTCCAAACCAACCCGTCATATCAGTCACAGTCGTGTGGCAGACCCTGTCACTGAAATGATGGGTTGGTTAAAGTGTGCATGTCCTGTTTTGTTTATACAACATAAGGGTGGGTGGGAGGGCCCAAGGACAATTCCATCTTGCACCTCTTTTTTCTTTTCTTTTTCTTTGCATCATGTGCTGATTGGGGAGGGTTTTTTGGAAGGGACATCCTGCGTGACACTGCAGTGCCACTCCTAGATGGGCCCGGTGTTTGTGTCGGCCACTAGGGTCGCTAATCTTACTCACACAGTCAGCTACCTCATTGCGCCTCTTTTTTTCTTTGCGTCATGTGCTGTTTGGGGAGGGTTTTTTGGAAGGGACATCCTGCGTGACACTGCAGTGCCACTCCTAGATGGGCCCGGTGTTTGTGTCGGCCACTAGGGTCGCTAATCTTACTCACACAGCTACCTCATTGCGCCTCTTTTTTTCTTTGCGTCATGTGCTGTTTGGGGAGGGTTTTTTGGAAGGGACATCCTGCGTGACACTGCAGTGCCACTCCTAGATGGGCCCGGTGTTTGTGTCGGCCACTAGGGTCGCTAATCTTACTCACACAGCTACCTCATTGCGCCTCTTTTTTTCTTTGCGTCATGTGCTGTTTGGGGAGGGTTTTTTGGAAGGGCCATCCTGCGTGACACTGCAGTGCCACTCCTAGATGGGCCCGGTGTTTGTGTCGGCCACTAGGGTCGCTAATCTTACTCACACAGCTACCTCATTGCGCCTCTTTTTTTCTTTGCGTCATGTGCTGTTTGGGGAGGGTTTTTTGGAAGGGACATCCTGCGTGACACTGCAGTGCCACTCCTAGATGGGCCCGGTGTTTGTGTCGGCCACTAGGGTCGCTTATCTTACTCACACAGCGACCTCGGTGCAAAGTTTAGGACTAAAAATAATATTGTGAGGTGTGAGGTATTCAGAATAGACTGAAAATGAGTGTAAATTATGGTTTTTGAGGTTAATAATACTTTGGGATCAAAATGACCCCCAAATTCTATGATTTAAGCTGTTTTTTAGTGTTTTTTGAAAAAAACACCCGAATCCAAAACACACCCGAATCCGACAAAAAAAATTCGGTGAGGTTTTGCCAAAACGCGTTCGAACCCAAAACACGGCCGCGGAACCGAACCCAAAACCAAAACACAAAACCCGAAAAATTTCAGGCGCTCATCTCTAATTAAGATATTGAGATTCCAACTGCTGGCACAAATATTCCAACCGCATCTCCTCCCTTTTACTGAACGCTTTAACTTCAGAGATCCGCTTTATAAAGGAGCCCCGCAGAAACGCCTTAAAGGCATCATGCTTCATTGTCAGAACACTGTATAGTGAATTATCTTCCTGGAACCCTTCCCAGGCGGCCATCAGATCCTCACCCTTCCCCAGCAGAGTCAACCAAAAGGGATTAAGCTTCCACATTTTTGCTCCCCGCTCCCAACCTATGTTAACTGTGACCAAAACAGGAGAATGATCCGATATGCCCCTAGGGAGATAATCCACCGCCAGCACGTCCGGGGACAAACCATGGGAAACCAACACCAAATCAATACGAGAAAAAGCGTGATGGGTAGCGGACTGACAGGAGAACTGAGTGGCCGCGGGATTTCGACATCTCCATATATCCACCAGCCCCATCTCCCCCACCAGTCTTGCGAATGAGGTAGGGGACGCCAGGGGAGGGGAAGATGCAACCGACTCCCTCCACCTGTCCATGCCACCATCCATGACATTGTTAAAATCTCCTAGACATATCACAGGGGTAGCAGGGGACCGGGCCAGAAAACGGGCAGCGTGCCGGAGGACCTCATTGTTATATGGCGGGGGGACATATACTGCTAATATATTAAACAGTCGGCTGTTAATATGGGCTCGTAGGAAGACGTACCTGCCATATTGGTCAGTTTCACATTCATCCATATGAAATTGTACGGACTTTTTAATCATTACAGAAACGCCTCTTGCATTGCTAGAGAAGGTGGAATGATACACGTGACTGACCCATGGTTTTCTAAGCGCCAACACTCTACCTCCATGCAAATGTGTTTCAGAAAGACAAATTATGTCTGCCTGATATTTTTTAACCTGAGTCAGGACTAACGATCTTTTGATTTTTTCATTCAATCCCCGAACGTTCCAGCTGAGCAGACGGAGCCCCTCAGAAACAGTAGACATAGAAATCATACCGGAGAGGGATAACAGGATAGGTTAAAGAGACATATAGCAGAGCCTGGCATCGTAGCATAGCAACGTTGAGCCAACAGTACATAGGGACAGGAATAACCAGTCCCCCTACGTTCCTGGCGGCATAAGAGCACAAAGCAACATAATGCAGAAAATACGCGTCTTTGCAAAATACGCACAGAACTAAAAAGTGATGGCTTGGAAAAAAATAAACTAACCCCCCCCGCACCCACCCTGTATCACCTAATAACGCAGTGTAGCAGAACACACACATAGGCAAAAATTGATGGCATGAAAAAAAACAAACTAACCCCCCCCACACCCACCCTGTATCACCTTGCGAACATAAGGTATACCTGGATCCCATAACTCCCACCAAAGTAACTAAGCTAAGGGATAGGGGCCTAACTAAGATCCCAAAGAAATGCCCCTACACTATCTTCGGCATAAACTCTCCACAGAGTACCAGTAGAAGTAGTACCCTAACCCTGGAAAAATAAAAAAAAGGAAGGAAGAAAAAAAAGAAAAACATATCTAGCAGCGTACCCCAACATATAAAAACGAGACAAAGATTAATATCAACATTAGGCTGCTCAGCATTACCCCCCTAGTACATTGCATATATATCCGCAGCATGACTAGCGTAACATGATTTGAAACAGTTAGTCTTAGCCAGCAATAAGAAAGTAACAAATCAACAAATGTATGATAATACATCAACGAGGAGGACGAGGCTGTCGTTCCAACCATGCAGCAGCATCTTGAGGAGTGGAGAAGAAATGAGTGGTGTTATCGGACACCACCCTCAATTTGGCCGGGAACAGCATAGAGTATTGTATATTGCGGTCACGGAGTTGACGCTTAACATGCAGAAACTGTGATCTACTCTTTTGCACCTCCAGGGCAAAGTCAGGGAAAACGGATATATTATGTCCATCTAGTTGGATAGGGCCCTGTGTCCGGGCCATGCGGAGTATAGCGTCACGGTCCTTAAAATGTAGGAAACGAGCAATAAATGTTCTAGCCGGAGCCCCGGGTGGTGGCGGTCTAGGCGGGAGCCTGTGCGCTCGTTCCACCGCGAATTGAGAGGTAAATGCTTCTTTGCCAAATAATTTAATAAGCCAATTTTCCAGAAAGGATTCCGGGGAGGTGCCCTCTGCCCTCTCAGGGAGCCCAACAAACCGAACGTTGTTGCGCCGTAGTCTCCCCTCGATATCGGACATTTTACTCTGCATAGATATCACCTGGGTAGACAGGTCGGCCACTTTCAATTGTAAGGGTGATGTAGTGTCTTCCAGAGCTGATATCCGATGCTCAGTTTCACCCACTCTTTCCCGGATTTTTTGTAGATCCTGTCTTAGGAGAGAGACGTCCGCCTGGACTTGCCCAATCTTGTCTGTGACCCTCTGTTCAGACGCAAAAATGGCCTGTAGTATTTGCTGGGTAGACTGAACCTGCTCAGTGGGGTCGAGGGCAGCGACCTCAGCCGCAGGCGGGGATGGGTCAGTGTCACCCTGCTTTGCCGAATGAGTTGCCTGTTGCGACCTAGCAAATTTCTCCAGTTTTGCAGCGGCGCTCGCCGCGCTCTGACCTCCTTTCACCATTGCAGCACTGGACGTGAAGTCAGGACCCCAAGGATATTACAGCAAAAAAGTCTCTGAGCAGTATTAGGTCAGCACAGGTGCTGGAGCCGCTCGGATCGGGCAGATATGATAAATAATAATGTAGCAAAGTAGAGCAGGCTTATGAGCACACCACAAAATAGGTTGTATGCAGAGAATAGGAGACTAGCTGGTTCAGCACAAGAGCAAAACTATGTGGTTATTGCAGGTTTGCAGGGAGTATATAAGGACTGTGCTGTTTCCTTCCTTATTATTGCCCTCTATTCCCTTCCTTCTTCTGTATATTCAGGAACTCCTCAATGGATGTAGGGGGAGTAATATTTTTTTATTTTATATTTTTTTTTTTTTTTTGTTTTGTTGGGGCACCACACTTTTGATCATTTATTAAGCCCAGGAGGGAGATAGAGAGGTAGCTCCAGCCACAGCTCGATTCACTGTACTGCACCACCAGATGGCGCTGAGAGACAAGCTTCTCATAAGGAGAATAGAAAAAAGAAAAGAAGATGGCGGCTTCGCGGGCTTTCCTCCCCGCACTCACCCGCCCGCCGGGTCTTCTGGCAGGTACCGCTGCTCCCGGCCGTCAGTCAGGATCTCCTCCGTCTCCGATCCCCAGCTGGGGGATCACTGCAGGGCCGCCGTCAGGAGCGCTGTCGCGTGTCTTACGCGTCTTCCCTCGAGCTCCGGCACGCAGAGAGGCAGGGAGCCGGGCCAGCACACTGGAGGGGTCTGATATAAGGAGCCGCTTCACGCTCCCGGCCAGCGCGGATGACAGCAGGGGCAGCACACCTTCCTATGCCTGCAGGTAGATCACAGGAGTCACGGGTTAGGGGAAAAAGGATTTTTGAGCAGGATTATTATGGAGAGCCAGAGCTGCACACTGCTACTCCATTCCGATCCAAGCCACGCCCCTCGCCAACTCCGATCTTTACAGTATTACTGAGGACAAGCTTGGTGGATGGCTTTTCCCTCTAGAGGTAAGATTATTTACTACTTAAACTGAAATGTTTGCCCATAAACCAATAGTCAAGTTTTACCCCTGTAATAATATTAATGTTTTATTAACAGAAATCGGTGATCGTACATGGTGTGGACATCCCGGTCCATCTCATTGGTGATGCAGCATACCCATTACAGCGCTGGCTAATGAAGGGCTACACCCAGCATGTTCACTTATCCCCCGAACAGACATCATATACCCATGCCCTAAGTTCGGCCCGTATGGCAGTGGAGAATGCGTTTGGGCGTTTAAAAGGACGCTGGCGCTGCCTCATGAAGAGGAATGATGTGGACTTGAAAATAATGCCAGATATAGTAGCGGCCTGCTGTATTCTCCATAACATATGTGAGATTCAAAAGGAAAACTTTCTCCCCGAGTGGAATATACATGATCATGGGGCGGGGGTCGCTGTACATGATGCACCAGGCTTTGTGGGGGGGCATGACGCTGCCAGCGAGTGCATAAGGGCCACCATTGCAGCTAATCTTCAAACAATGTTGCAGTAGAGAAGACAGACAAGTTTTTGTGTGCAAACAATTTTTGTTTATTTCGTTTTTCAGTTATAAAAATTTGGTTCAAAAGTTGTTATTATATTTTTTCTTTTAAACAGTTGGCACACATTTTCTGAGGTAACAATATAAAATATTTAAGTGCAAACATGTCACTGTAAAATTCCACATAACGCAAGGGGTCTTCAACATGTGTCCCTCCAGCTGTTGTGGAACAACATGTACCAGCATGTGTTGCTATGTGTTTCCACAACAGCTAGAGGGCCACATGGTGAAGACACCTGCCCTGAGGTAAAAGAGTAAAGTGCAAACAGGGCACTCTGTAAAAAAAAAACCCTAATGTTTGGTTTGGCAGGTATCGGGTTAACCCCAATATTTGGATCACACTGCCGCACATTTCCTGAGGTAACAATATAAAAAGGTAGCCCCAATATCTGGATCCCACTGCCCATTTTCTGAGGTAACAATATAAAAGTTTAAAGTGCCAACAGGGCACTCTGTAAAATCAAAATAATGTTTGCATTTGTATGTATCAGGGTTGAGGATACAGTGCAAACAGAACCTTAAAACACAAACATTGTTTTATAACCCGCTGCTCTAAGGCAGTTGTCTATATACCCGAAATTCTGAGGATTGCGGGATTTGTGTTGGGGGATTTGAGGGAGGCTCATAGTTGTATGGACCATATGGGTGCTGTGGGTAGGCTGTGTCTTGCTGTTGTGTTTGTGTGGTATTCCCTATGGTACGTGCAAACGTGCGTTCAAAAAATTTCATCTGCCTATCATGCATGGTCATTAACTGACTCATAAAAGTTTGATGCATTTCTTTTTCTGACGCAAGAAATCTCTCAAGCCGTGCATCTTCCTGGGCATTGAGCTCACTATCTGCCTCACGCAGGTGATCCACGATAATGGACTTCATTGCTTTGACCGTTTGTTCTGTTTTGTTCAGTTTCTTTTTCCGCTGTGGAACGTTGTAGACTGTGAAGGAGATGAAACAGAATGTAAGCAACAATATAAAAATAGCAGTGGTAGCATATACGTGTTTGTGGCCTTCTCCCACCTGCACACTAGCTATACTCTGCAACATTACCATGATTCTATAAAAAAATAGCAGTGGTAGCATATACGTGTTTGTGGCCTTCTCCCACCTGCACACTAGCTATACTCTGCAACATTACCATGCCTTTACATATAGGGACTGCTGCAACTGTATTTGTAATGGTAATACTTACTATTTGAGTACAAAGTCGTGGTCTTGGGGGGTTGCGACGTCTCCGCCTGAGACTGTGGTACGTCCTCAATAGTGGCACTGATGGAATCATCGACGGTCGAGTCTTCGAAACTGCTGTCCGATATAAGCAGCGGGGATGATGGGCTGCATTGTGAGCTGGGAAGGCTGTGCTGTGTTTCGTCACAGTCCTCGTCGACTGACATCTGGCGACTGGCAGAGCTGGATGACGATAGTGCTATGGGATTTGTTATCGCAGTTTTGCCGAAGACACTATAGCATAGGTCATAATATGGCCATTCCATACGCCCAGCACCACTTTTCTTGCGGTTATCGTCGTGTACTTTGGTGAATTGTCTACGTAGTGCCTTCAATTTGTTAACGACTTGTTGCTGGGTTTTTTGGATGCCCCTTTCTGCCAGCATAAGGGATATGTTCTTGTAGACGATAGCATCCTTAACTGTTCCAGTCACCTGCCTTCTTATTTCTTCCTCTCCCCGAATATTAAGCAGCTCTTTGATCTCTGTGTCTGACCAGGTATGGCTAGCCATGTTGCTGTGCTGGAGCTTCTGCTGCTGTATATTGTCTGTTTGTTTGGAAGCTGCTGCAATAAAAATATCTGTATGTACCCAGCGCGACTTCAGAGTGTTTTGTTTGCAAGCTGCCTCAATGCCTGCATGTGCCCAGCATAGTGTTGTTTGCTGCTGCGGTGCCTGCATGTGCCCAGCGTGTCTCCCAGGGATGACATCATCTTCCAGTGCCCCAGAAGCAGCCAATCAGCGTCTCAGAGCGTTACTCGGGTCTGAAAACACGTGTAATGGCCGTTTCCACTGCACCGCTATCCGTGTCATTACCGTGTTCTACCCAGGTAAATAGCCGGGTTGGATTCCCGGGTCACTCAACCCGTGTTGACCCGTTTCCACCTACTAAAAATCCGTGTCGATGCGCACCCCCGTGCAAAAACACGGGTAAAAACAGCTAGTGGAAAAGGGGTAATAGTCTCCCTGCACCACACCAGCAAGTTACAACAGTTTAAATGGTATCAGAACAAAGGGATTTACCTTTACAGGATAGGAGGGGACAGAACAAGGTTATAAGGTGGTGTTTGGTATCCAGCTGTAGGGTATTTTAAGGGCAATATTCAGGTGCTGGTTTGCAGAAGATCACACGTTCCTGCGAATAGTTATGCACAGGAGCAGAATATAAATATAAACTGTATTTGCTGTACATTTAGTATGCGGCGGGAACCCAGAGGAGACCACCCACAAGTGCATCTGGAACAGACATCACCCACCTATTCAAACGAACCTATGACCTCTCCTGTACTTTAAATGACCATCCCTGTGTCCAATGGACAAAGAGATTACAGTATCCATTGTGTTAAGTTTTGGAAGATTGTATAAATGAGCCAGCTGCATGCCTGGTCACAGACAGACTCTAAAGGTTATCTACCCAGATGACTGAAGACCAGACTGGGAAGCGCAGGCGAAAAACCAAACACGTATGTACCATTGACTGTAGCCATTATTCTATTGTATTCTATTGCTTTGTTATTGTAACCCCCTTTCAGTAATAATATGTTGTGGTGTCGGAACCCGGCATTTTAAATACAAACTGGTGTCGTTTTTTCCTTTCCCTGCTAAGGTTATAAGTGTATTACTATCACATGTATAGCTGTTAAGGGCTCACGGAGTAAATTTGGGTGTGTACGCACTGAGTGTACTTTATACAGCCAGCGCGGCGTTTGTACGCAAAGTACGTACACGGTACGGGGCTCTGTACGCTAATGGTGTAATAAGTAAGTAGGTTGAGGATTAAGTACAGCGGCCGCAGCGGCTCCATTTAAATGTATGAAATGTCTTTTTAAAGTGTTGCTTTAGTCCTGTAAGAAAACCAGCATTTACAGGGGCAACTCCTGCCTCGCCAGGTAGGCCAAAAACTTTCCTGAACGATCTCCCTGAATATAAAAATAATGAGCTCGGAAAAGTAAACTCCTCTTGGATTTATCAAGGAGTAGGTCTGTCAACTGCTTATGGACAATTAGCCATTCCACCCGATCCGCGGCGAGGCCACTACACAAATAGGTCTGTTCAAGCTCCGCAATCCTCCTCTCCAGCTCCCCCTCAAGCCGTCTACTAGATATCTTCAGCTGGGCAACTCTGGATATTAATGAACCCCGAAGAAAAGCCTTATAAGCATCCCATATCAATAAAGCATTATCACAAATAGGATTAGTAGCGAAAAACTCCTCCCAAAGCGCAATTAGTTCGGAGGCTGCACCCATCTGGGTCAGCCAGAAAGGATTAAACTTCCAGAATGATGCCCCGCTGGGTATATCAAAACCTATAGATAACAATGTAGGGGAGTGATCAGAAATCCCACGTGATAAGTATCTCACGAGGAAACACAGGGGAGTAGGGTGCGTGTAAGCAGCGCCATATCAATACGGGAAAATACCCCATACGAGCCTGAGAAACAGTAAAAACAACTGTCTGTGGGGTTACGCAAGCACCAGACATCCACTAGGCCAAGTTTAGAAATCAGATGGGCAAAGGCAGTGTGTCTAGGAGCCACATGTTGGGTAACAGGCCTCCATCTATCAGCAGCCTCATCCAAAACAGCGTTAAAATCACCAATACATATAGCCGGGGTGGAGGGAAATTCCTGCATGAAGGCACAAGCCTTCACCAAAATTTCAGAGTTATAAGGAGGAGGAATATATATAGCTAGTAACACAAAAGCGGAGCCGTGTATAGTGCCAGCTAAAAAGACATAGCATCCCAGTGGATCAATTTGGACCTTAGTACAAACGAAATGCAAACTTTTATGGATTAACAGTGAAACACCCCTGGAATTAGAATGGAAAGTGGAGTGAAACGCCCACCCCACCCAAGGCTTTTTAAGTGAAAGAACTCTACCAATGAGATGTGTCTCCATAAGACAAACCAATCTAGGATTTTGAGACTTAATATACTTTAAAACTAGGGAACGTTTAACCTTATTATTAAGGCCTCTAACGTTCCATGAGAAAACGTTCACCATAGTAGCATATAGTATTCGAGTATGGCAACAGTAAGCCAACCGCACTCCAGCACGGTACCAGCCATCCCCCACACAAAAATAAAATAACCATAATCCAGCACTTTCAGAACAAAGGAGCACAAGAAAAACACATAGGAAAATACAAAAAACATGGATAAGAAAAATAACAAAACCCAACTGCCCCCTCCCAGCATACCAACCCAAACATAGATACACCTATTCCCAAACAATAGATTGACTCTAGAAGAGAGTCAATAAACTCAAAATAAACTATCTGTGGGGAAACTAAACTCCATAACCTTGAGGACATGAAGTCCCCAGCCTATCATCAAAAGAAACTTGCCCATGCCAAGCATTCACCAGCCCTGGTATAGAAGACACTCAGGGTGAAGCAGCGCGAGGATTAGGCTGCAAACCAATCTACACAGAGGCTTCCCTCGGAGTATCGAAAAAATATGTGCGGTTGCCAGACTCCACACGGAGTCTCGCTTGGCTATAACATAGAATACTGCAGTTGTAAGTCCCGCAACCTCTGTGTAACCTGCATAAATTGCGAACGGGACTTCTGGACCTCAGCCGAAAAGTCTTGAAAAACAGCCACCCTTTGCCCCCAATGCTCCAATGGGCCTTTAATCCTAGCAAGACGTAATATAGTGTCCCTGTCCTTATAGTGAAGGATCTTCGCGATAAAAGTCCTTTGCTGTGCACCCGGAGGGAGGGGGTGGGAGAGGACACGATGGGCCCTCTCAACAGCAAACTGTGGAGTGAACGATTCTTTACCGAATATGGATAATAACCAGGATTCCAGAAATTGTTCCGGCTGAGAGCCCTCTCCGCCTTTTCAGGGAGGCCCACAAAACGAACATTATTCCGTCTGAGGCGTCCCTCGATATCCGTCAATTTAAGTTTGCACGCAGACATCTGAGATTCCAAGGAGGTAAGGCGGGCAGGAATAGGTGTACAGGAGTCCTCTAATGAGGAAATGCGATTCTCCGTCTCCCCAACTCTATCTCTGAGTTTCTGCATATCCTGGCGTATAAACGAGATATCAACTTGGACCTCCGCCACTTTATCCGCAAGACGCTTCTCAGAATCCGTAATGGCTTGTAGCAGTTGAGACATGGTAACTTCAGCAATTTCAGGAACGTGCGCCATAGTGGGAAAAGAGGGAGAGGAGGCAGCTAACAATGAAGATGAAGGTGCATAGGAAACAGGGGACCTTTCCGTGTGAGCAAATCACGCTAAGCGAGCCGCAGCTGAATTGCGGCATCTCCGGACCATCAGGCCCACCCAACCAAAGACAGGGAGGCAAAGGTTATGTTATAAATCCTCAGGCAGATAATAAGACTGAGGGCACAGGTCCAAAGATATTTCCTCAAAAACCCACACAGAGTGCACTTTTACCTCAGAGGTACATGTAGTGAGATGTTAGGGCTCAGCAAAGGGGGGTATGCAGCACAGGGGCACAGCAGGGTACAGAGGAAAGAGGGGGTCCTCCCCACCCACCACTCCACAATGTCCAGCAACAGAGGCAGGAAAGTTATCAGAATCTCTGCAGGAGGCAGGCTAGGGAAGTGCAGCAGGTCTCACAGCGCCTATGTGGGGTTTCCCCACTCATACAGCGCAGTAGGCACCAGTCCCGTCCCCCCGCGGCAGCAGCAGAAGCATGGACCCCAGACGGAGTTCGGCAGCGTGCGTGAGGAGAGAGGCGCAGACAGGAGCAGGTCCGTGCCGCTCACCTGATCAAAGACGGCGCCCGATGGTCACGCGCCTCCAGCGCGTCAGTCCTGGCAGCTCCAGCCAAGAGGGGGAATTTGTGCAGCGGGCAGGGAAGGAGGTAAGCCCCGCGGTTCGTCAGCCAGACATCCACCAGGGCTGGGAGACAGGGTAGTCAGTAGGAGGGTGCGGGAGACAGAAAGCGGGCTGCAGCGATCCCCAAGATGGCGCCGGTCACACTCAGGCCGCGCCCGGCCAGGGCAGCACGGCGCACTCAGGGGCAATATGCACAGCAGGGAGGCACAGGAATCCACTCAAAGGTATTTCCAAACGGGCAGCAGCACTTCGGACAGCTATATTGGGCGTTCTGGGCAACCATACAGGGCAGCAGGAGCAATATCAGGAGTATGAGGCTGGGGAGTTCAGGAACTCTTGTCCTACTCCATGTCCCGCTAAGCCACGCCCCGCAGAACATGTTTTTGTTTTTTTATTTAAATGGTAGGGTCACATACCCACAGTGTAACGCATGTGCTGCACAAGATTTGAGGGACTTTTTCTCACACACAGTAGCATAAAATCGCTCTACTCCATGAACACTGGCATTGTGTGAATTAGACCTTTAAAGTATGGATCAAAGGTCTAGTTTACAACAAGCCTTCATCATCAGCATGTGTTTGCACTGGCCCTGTAAAGGATGCAAAAAATATGCCTCCTAAAATGTGTATGTGCTCCTAATTGATTGTTTGAATTAACCAAATTTCCATAAACACAATCTTATTGACCTTTGCCTATGCTAGAACACTCTTTCCTATTTAAAGTCCACCTCCTTAGTGATAAGTTTTAATACAAGCAGAATATGTGTGGGACTGCAATTGTGTGTTTTCACTTTCTGAGCATTCACAGAGTAAAGTCATGCACGATAGTGTACACAAACTGGCATAGTACTGATTCTGCATTAGCTACTGGAGTGGATCTGGACTAAGCTTGCTCTCTGACATTGGCAGCTTACTCTCTGACATTGGCAGCTTACTTTCTGACACTAGCAGGTTGCTCTATGACATTGGCAGCTTACTCTCTGACACTGGCAGCTTACTCTATGTCATTGGCAGCTTGCTCTATGGCATTGGCAGCCTACTCTCTGACACTGGCAGCTTGCTCTATGACATTGGCAACTTACTCTGACATTGGCAGCTTACTCTCTGACACTGAAAGCTTACTCTGTCATTGGCAGCTTACTCTCTGACACTGGTAGCTTACTCTCTAATACTGGTAGCTTACTCTCTGATATTGGCAGCTTGCTCTATGACATTGGCAGCTTACTCTTTGACACAGGCAGCTTGCTCTATGACATTGGCAGCTTACTCTCTGACACTGCAAGCTTACTCTCTGACACTGAAAGCTTACTCTCTGACATTGGCAATTGCTCTCTGACATTGGCAATTGCTCCATGACATTGGCATCTTACTCTCTGACAGAGGCAGCTTACTCTCTGACACTGGCAACTTACTCTCTGACACTAGCAACTTACTCTCTGACACTGGTAGCTTGCTCTATGACATTGGCAGCTTACTCTCTGACACTGGCAGCTTGCTCTGTAACGGCAGTTTGCTCTATGACATTGGCAGCTTGCTCTGTGACATTGGCAGCTTACTCTCTCACACTGGCAGCTTGCTCTATGACATTGGCAGCTTACTCTCTGACACTGGCAGCTCATTTTCTGACACTGGCAGCTTACTATCTGACACTGGCAGTTTGCTCTATGGCATTGGCAGCTTGCTCTATGACATTGGCAGCTTACTATCTGACACTGGTAGCTTGCTCTATAATATTGGCATCTTACTCTCCGACACTGGTAGCTTGCTCTATGACATTGGCAGCTTACTCTTTGACACTGGTAGTTTGCTCTATGACATTGTTAGTTTACTATCTGACACTGGTAGCTTGCTCTATGACATTGGCAGCTTAATCTCTGACACTGGCAGCTTGCTCTATGACATTGGCAGCTTACTCTCTGACACTGGTAGCTTGCTCTATGACATTGTTAGTTTACTATCTGACACTGGTAGCTTGCTCTATGACATTGGCAGCTTAATCTCTGACACTGGCAGCTTGCTCTATGACATTGGCAGCTTAATCTCTGACACTGGCAGCTTGCTCTATGACATTGGCAGCTTACTCTCTGACACTAGTAGCTTGCTCTCTGACTTTAGCAGTTTATTTTCTGACACTGAAAACAAAAAAATGCCAAAACCAGCGCTCAAATAAATCCACTTGTTTATACAACAAGGGAAATTTTGTCAAACTCCAAACGGGCAGAAGTATACATTTGTTATCCAAATAGTGTCACTGGTTCTTTCTAAAGGAATAACACTTACATGGTTTTACTTTCACGAGTGCACATAAAAGGTTTCTTTTTAACTGGAAACACACATTCTTAGCAGGTTTAAAATGCAGGAGGTCTCATGAAAAGAACACTTACATAAGCATTTTGTCACGCATACACGTATCAGCGTCTTTTGGTCCTCCCTTATGGTCTCCGGGTACACACGAAAGGATCAGTTAGAATCTCAAAAAAAAGTGGTTAATATATAAAATAAATCACAACAATAAAAATGAACAGGGAACTGAGGCAGATACCAGTTACCGGCGGGGAGATCTCAAACGAACACGGATGCAATCACTCGTCCCGGCTGCAGACTCGGATCCGGTATTGAAGATGGTAACAAAAGTTTGTGTTGTCCTTGGTCAAAATCCTGGCACCGCCAACAGTTCCACGAGAACAGCTTCGACGCGTTTTCGGGGGAGTCCTTTCCCCTTTGTCAAGAAGTGCTGTTCACACTGGCTGAGTAGGGGTTTTATTCCTGATACATTGCATCACATGATATTCATTAATTAACTTACACCTGATCCTATCATCCAAATACTTCTTTAGCTGTCATTTAAAGCCTGTTCAAAACTACAAATACAAAGGGGCAAGAGATCGGTTCTATCCAGAATATGAATGTAAATTACTTTAATCAAAAGTTATTAAGGTTTTGGAATTTGTTACAAACCCGGTCTCCATGTCACGTGACTGTTTGTAGCCAATCAATACACCCCAAAATCGGCTTTTAAACCCCCCCCCCCCTTTAAATGTTTCAGGGATCCAATATCGAAGTCTACAGAGGACAAGGAGCAATTATGGTTAAACCCGGACATTAATACCATATCTAACGTTTCAAAACTAAAGGAATATATTGCTGGTCCGGTGCTATACCACGTGACCTCTCACAACCAATCAACAGGCTTTAAATTCGGCTTTACAGAAACATACTTTTTTCCTACAAACCGATACATCTTTATACATTGACACCAATTCGTTACTATTTGGTTATTTTATATTACATCTGTTATCACAATTATATACATTATGGACTCACAATAATAAACAAAGAAGTGTAATTCTAATAATAAAAAAATAAGCTCATTATAAAATACTATGTCTAAAACCCTTTTATGGCCTGTACATTTTCAAATAATCGGAATACATACATACACATATATATATACACAGAGCCGGATTAACAATGGGGCGGGTGGAGCTGCAGCTCCAGGCCCCCCCATGAAAATAGGCCCACACCACCAAGGAGGAGCCGCTGGAGTCAGGAAAAAAATATTTTCCTGTCACCACCAGCGGCCGTCCGAGGCTCCGCTCTGCCCATTCAAACCCCACCACCACCACCAACAACTTCCACACCCCGTACATACTTTCAAAGGGCGGTGCAATGGAAGGATTCACAAGCCTTCTATGCGCCGCATAGTGTGCCTCGGCGTCCGCCTTCTTTGCGCGACATGATGTCACATAGATGCGGCCACGCAGGGCTCTGCGCGGGTACGTCAGATGACCATGGAGACTGAGGACGGGAGCCGCGACTGTGGATCCTCCTGACTGCCGTGCCTGCATGTTGCTCTACACTGAGAGCACCTGGACTTCCTGTCAGCGCCGAGACCTGTGGATGGTGTAAGCCTGGAGGAGGACGGAGGAGCGCCGCCGCCGAGTCATAGGAACGCCGCCGCCGAGTCATAGGAACAGAGAAGAGAGCAGGTAAGGGTGGAGACCAAAACACTAAAACTACGAAGGGGGAGAGGAGGAACAGCATAATGGGCACAGTGGTGTGGCAGACCATCATAATGGGCACAGAGGTGTGGGGGGCATAATAAAGGATACAGGGGGGTGCATAATGGACAGGAATAATAATGGCCACAGAAGGGGAACAAATAGCAATGGACACAGGAGGGGTTCACATAATAATGGCATGGGGGGGGAGAAGGGGGCATAATAATGGACAGAGGGGGTACCAATATTAATGGACACAGAGGGGGGTGGTGTGGGACATAATAATGGACATGGGGGGCATAATAATGGACACAGAAGAGGAACAAATAGCAATGGACACAGGAGGGGTTCACATAATAATGGCATGGGGGGGGGGGAGAAGGGGGCATAATAATGGACAGAGAGGGGGTACCAATATTAATGGACACAGAGGGGGGTGGTGTGGGACATAATAATGGACAGAGGGGGACAACAACATAATAAAGGACATGGGGGGCATAATAATGGACACAGAAGGGGAACAAAAAGCAATGGACACAGGAGCTGATGACATAATAATGGACACAGGGGGACACACTGTAAAATATTACTGGTATATATTTGCAATTTCTGAAAAATGTATGGGAGGCTTCTCTTTATACAAATAAAACACTTTATTATCCTAAACACATAAAACCTATACAAAAACACAAATAGCAAAGCCATTTTTAACTAAATTAGCTTATTCATATAGGGTGTAAATGATTTCATCCGTTGTAGGAAAAATATATTATAATAAGTTCATACAAAAAAATCCACTTATATATATTGCAGATTAATAATATAGGATAAGTTACCAGACCATACTCACAGAGAACAGGATTCTTCACAGTAAGAGCAGTAAGAATTTGGAATTCTCTCCCAGAGAAGGTAGTTATGGTGGACTCAACCAATAAGTTTAAAAATGGATTAGATAAATTCGTAGCGGAATAAAATATCCAGGGATACAGCATTTAATTAATATATATATATATATATATATATATATATATATATATATATATATATATATATATAAAAAATGTAATATAGGTTGAATTCGATGGACATTTGTTTTTTTTCAACCTCAACAACGGTAACTATGTAACTAAGTTTAGTTCATTAGTAGGAGACTCTTAGATGGAAATCGTCTCATAAAGTTTGCATGTTCAAGTACCGGCCGGATACACCAGCTCCCGACACGCTTTTGGATTGTTGCGCCACCGAGCAAATATGGTACTGTAGGTTAATGAGCCGGAGAGGATGAAAATATCACCACAGATACGTATCTGGAGATCACTATATCTGCTTAAGCTTTCTGAGCACTACCATACCTGCTTGAAATGGTGCGCTACAACGGGCGGGGGTTTGTTCAAGACAACAATACATTGGGGATATCCTCATTCTGCACTATCCGGCACACTAACTGATTTCAACAATCCACAAGCGTGTTGGGTGCCGATCTGGCCGGCCAGAACCTGAACTTACTAATTTAAGAGACAAAGGGGGTAATTCCGAGTTGATCGCTCGCTACGGATTTTCGCAGGGCAGCGATTATGGCAGAATGGGGCTCATCTGCGCATATATATGCACCGCAATGCACAGGCGCGGTGTACAAGTGCAAAGAGCTTTGTGGTTTTGCACAGGTTCTAGCGACGCTTCCAGTCGCACTGGCGGTCGCAAGGAGATTGACAGGAAGTGGGAGTTTCTGGGTGTCAACTGACCGTTTTTTGGTGGGAGTGTTTGGAAAAACGCAGGCGTGGCCGGGCATTTGCTGGGCGGGTACTGATGTCATTACCGTGTCACTCGTCGCAACAATCATCGCACAGGATAAGTAACTACAGGGCTGGTCTTGTTTTGTACAAAATGTGTTTGCAGGCGCTCTGCTGCACAGGCGTTCGCACTCCTGCAAAGCGAAAATACACTCCCCCGTGGGCGGTGACTATGCGTTTGCACGGCTGCTAAAAGCAGCTAGCGAGCGATCAACTCAGAATCAGGGCCAATTTCCAGCTAAGAGTCTCCTACTAATGAACTAAGGCCCTCATTCCGAGTCGTTCGCTCGTTCTTTTTTTTCGCATCGCAGTGAAAATCAGCTTAGAGCGCATGCACAATGTTCGCACTGCGACTGCGCTAAGTAATTCTGCTATGAAGAAAGGATTTTTACTCACGGCTTTTTGTTCGCACCGGCGAACGTAGTGTGATTGACAGGAAATGGGTGTTACTGGGCGGAAACACGGCGTTTTATGGGCGTGTGGCTGAAAACGCTACCGTTTCCGGAAAAAACGCAGGAGTGGCCGGAGAAACGGGGGAGTGTCTGGGCGAACGCTGGGAGTGTTTGTGACGTCAAACCAGGAACGACAAGCACTGAACTGATCGCACAGGCAGAGTAAGTCTGGAGCTACTCTAAAACTGCTAAGTTTTTTTTGTTCGCAATATTGCGTAAACTTCGTTCGCACTTTTAAGATGCTAAGATACACTCCCAGTAGGCGTAGACTAAGCGTGTGTAACTCTGCTAAATTCGCCTTGCGACCGATCAACTCGGAATGAGGGCCTAAGGGTGTAATTCAGAGTTGATCGCAGCAGCAAATTTGTTAGCAGATGGGCAAAACCATGGGGGTCATTCCGAGTTTATCGCACGTAGCAACTTTTTGCTGCTCATGCGAACAACTAGACGCTGCCTATGGGGGAGTGTATTTTAGCATAGCAAGGCTGCAATCGCTTGTGCAGCCCTGCTATGCTAAAAAAGTTTTGTGCAAAACACGACTAGCCCTGCAGTTACTTACCCAGTGCCATGGATCCAGCGATGAAGGTCCCAGAATTGACGTCAGACATCCGCCGTCCAAACGCCTGGACACGGCTGCGTTCGCTGCTCCACTCCCAGAAAACGGTCAGTTGACGCCCCGGAACGCCTTCCGCCTGTCACTCTACTTGCGATCGCGTGAGCGATCACCTTTTTCGTTATTCTTGACGTTGCCCAGCGAGCAACGACGCGCATATGCATTGTGTCCAGCGCACCTGCGCAGAACCAACCCGTTCGCACCGTTGCGACAAACAGCAGTGTGCGAACGGGTCGGAATGACCCCTCATGTGCACTGCAGGTGTGGCAGATATAACATTTGCAGAGAGAGTTAGATTTGGGTGGGTTACATTGTTTCTGTGCAGGGTAAATACTGGCTGCTTTATTTTTACACTGCAATTTAGATTTCAGTTTGAACACCCCCCACCCAAATCTAACTCTCTCTGCACATGTTACATCTGCCCCCCCCCCCCCCCCCCCCCTTCCCCTCCCCCGCAGTGCACATGGTTTAACCCAACTGCTAACAAATTTGCTGCTGCGATCAACTGAATTACTCCCTAAACGTGGTCTGGTAACTTATCCTATATTATTCATCTGCAATGTATATAAGTGGATTTTTTGTATGAACTGTTATTGTAATATATTTTTCCTACAGCGGGTGAAACCATTTAAACCCTATATGATTAAGCTAATTTAGCTAAAAAGGGCTTTGATATTTGTGTTTTTATATACAGTATGTCTCTGTGACTTTTGTGTAGGTTTTATATGTGTTCAGGATAATAAATATTGTTTTATTTGTATAAAAAGAAGATTCCTATCAATTTTATCGATAGGCAAATATATACCAACAATATTTTGCTTTTGGGGTTTTATTTTTTTGTCAGATCTTTGAAAGGGTATTTGTGTGTCTGTTGTGTGGTCAGGGCATGATGGCGAATGAGGGGTATTTGTGTGTCTGTTGTGTGGTCAGGGCATGATGGCGAATGAGGGGTATTTGTGTGTCGTGTGGTCAGGGCATGATGGTGAATGAGGGGTATTTGTGTGTCTGTTGTGTGGTCAGGGCATGATGGTGAATGAGGGGTATTTGTGTGTCTGTTGTGAGGTCAGGGCATGATGGTGAATGAGGGGTATTTGTGTGTCTGTTGTGTGGTCAGGGCATGATGGTGAATGAGGGGTATTTGTGTGTCTGTTGTGTGGTCAGGGCATGATGGCAAGGGACTGGTGGTGAGAGGAATTACAGATGCTTATGGGTTAGGGAGTGTTGGTGAATTTCAGCATTTGAGTTATGGTATCTATGAGTAGTAGGTAAGAGGTTCTGTATACAGCATTGATTGTTGGGCGACAAGTATTCAAATGGGTGGTGGGTAAGGTAGTGTAGCACAAGCAGCAATACTTACAACTGTGCCTGCCTTTGTGCAATATGTGCCTATTACCAAAGGTGACTACTATCAAGCTACCAAAATGTGTTTGTGGAGGCGGGGGCATATATATGTGAAGAGGGGAGGGACATTGAGGTGGCCGAAAGTAGCCAGTACTATGCCCATCATGGTGATAGACATACCTCCTGTACAGATCATTCCCCAAAGCACTGGTTATCCCCTCCACATCATTAGTCACACCCCCGTGGTGTTGGTCACACCCCTTTTGGTGGCACACAATAGGCCCTTCATAAATTTCAGCTCCAGGCCCATGTGGACCTTAATCTGGCACTGTATATACATATACCTGTATCTATTCCAGATGGTATGAAACATGCTCTGATACATCAATTAAACAACACAATATCCATTCCATTGTATTGCAAATTAAGAAATGGGTTATATATGTAAGAACTATCCAAATTTAGATACATTTTACATAAACATTAAAAAATGTCAATAAAATGATCATAAATACTCCATTATTTCAAGCAACAAAATACAATTCCCAAAATGGCCAATGTACTTCCATATTATTGAATGTTTTTCCTCCTCCAAGGGTCCGAAACTGTCATTCGTGAATAGAATCTGTACACACTCCATAAACATGGAAGAGATCCGAAACCATCATTCGTAAATACTGTATAATCTGTACAAACTCCATACTCGTGGAACAGATGACAAACATACACATAGGAAAACAAAATTAGTGAAGGTCAGAACAAATAGCGGATCTTGGTACGGGTACGCAGGATTTTTGCCTAGGGTGCTGCCTTCCGGAGGGCGCCGCCGCCATGGCAAGATCCGCTACTGGTGGTGACCCCGGTACTGTGCGGTGCACGATGAAGTCATCGCGCACCTGCACTGCATTGTGGGAGCGGCACATAGACACTAGAGGTCATGATTGCACTCTAGTGTCTATGCGGTGCTATGGGAAAGACGTCATGACGTCTCTCCCATAGATAAGGGGAGCGGCGCCAGTGGCCGGACACAGAGGGCAGCAGCGGTCGGGAATCAGGAGCGGGGATGGTGAGTATAATTTTTTTTTTTTTGTAAGCGGCACAAACTAGAGGGCACAACTCTACTGGGGGCAATACTACTGGGGGCACAAACTAGGGGGCACAAGTCTACTGGGGGCAATACTACTGAGGGCACAAACTAGGGGGCACAACAACTCTACTGGGGCAATGCTACTGGGGGCATAACTGACCACGCCCTTTCATATATCCACACCCTATTTTTTTCGCCCGGGGCACCATAAGGGCTAGATCCAGCCCTGGTCAGAAAATCAAAAACGGAAGAAATTTATTTTTCATAAACACAATTTTGTTTCAAAGTCGGTTTTTAGACCTTTTGGTGTAAGTGTTTTTAATTGATAGAGGGTTTGCATTTTTAGTTTAGCAAGGGATTCCTCTAGATTTTTAGTCCTCCAACTACCTTTTGCAACCTTTATACCACAAAAATTAACCAAATTTTTTATTTCAGAATTGTTTTTCTTTAAAGTGCAGAGACACACTGTGTTGTTCTAAACCCTTCTTCACGTTCCTGACATGTTCATTTATGCATCCTTTAACATCCTTCCTGTGCGACCTACATAGTGTAGACCACATCTACATTCCAATAGGTACACCACGTTTTTACTTCCACAATTAATAAATTCCTTAATTGGAAAAGTTTGTTTTATCTGATTGGATGTGAAATGGGTAATTTTCTTTTCCACTTTACAATGTTTACACATACTGCACGTCCCGCAGCGCTGAAAACCTTCTGACAAAACCCTTGTACTTCTTTTGTCTATTGGAAGAGCAGTCTTAACCAATATATTCTTTAGATTATCTGCTCTTCTATAGACAAATTTGGGTTTGTCAGTAATAAAATCTTGTAGGAGAGGATCTCTAGTTAAAATATTCCAATGTTTTGTTTATTATGCTCCCCATTTGTTTGTGCTGTGACGTGTATTTAGTGAACCCAGTTATGAAATGGATAGGGATCAGGCCCTGAATAATAATGTAAGAATAACCAAGGAACAAGTTCCCAGGGTAATGTTTATCACTAAATATACGTCACAGCACAAACAAATGGAGAGCATAATAAAAAAACATTGGAATATTTTAACTAGAGATCCTCTCCTACAAGATTGTATTACTGACAAATCCAAATTTGTCTATAGAAGAACAGATAATCTAAAGAATATATTGGTTAAAATGTCAGCATTCAGAGTAGTGTTGGGATTCCGGTGTCGGTATTCTGACAGCCAGGTTCCCGACTGGATCCCTTCTGACACCCTTTCTCTCACCCTGACAATCTCTCTCTCGCTCCTCTCTTTGTCCCTGATACCCTCTCTCTCATTCTCCCCTCACTCTCTTCCTCACACCCCTCTCTCTCTCTCTCTCTCTCTCTCTCTCTCTCTCTCTGATACTCTCTTTCTCATTCTCCCCTCACTCTCTCCCTCACTCCCCCTCTCCCTCCCTTTCTGATACACGCTGTGTTTCTTTCTCGTCCGCACCTGGAATATTGTGTTCTGTTTTGGGCACCACCGTATAAAAAAGATATCAGTGAACTAGAGAGGGTTCAAAGGCGAGCTACTAAATTGATTAAAGGTCTTAGACTGGATTACGAGGAAAGGCTTACTAGGTTGAACACGTATACACTGGAAAAGAGGCATCTAAGAGGAGACATTATTAATGTCTTCAAATATGTAAAGGGTCATTACAAAGAGTTATCAGAGGAATTATTTATTAAAAGAACTCAGATTAGGACACGCGGTCACTCGCTGAGGCTGGAGGAGAGAAAATTCCGCACGCAACGGAGGAAAGGGTTCCTCACTGTTATGGCAATAAGGATTTGGAATTCCCTGCCAGGGAAGGTGGTAATGGTGGACACTGTAAATGCATTTAAAAGGGGATTGGATGAATTTTTGATTGAAAAGGATATCCAAGGATAGAACACTTAAAATATTGAAGTTGTTAATCCGGGTGTAACGTGATTTGTAGTTGTTAACTAGTCATAAAACATTCTTCAGCAGGTACATTAAAATCAACTCAACTTATTACAATAAACAGGTTGAACGCGATGGGCATTTTGCCTCTTTTCAACCTCAAATACATGTTACTATGTATGTATTCAGATTATTTGAAAATGTACAGGCCATGAAAGGGTTTTATAAATAGTCTTTTCTAATGAGTTTATTTTTTAATATCAGAATTACGCTTTTTTGTTTATTATTGTGAGTCCATAATGTATATAATTGTGATAACAGATGTAATATAAAATAACCAAATAGTAACAAATTGGTGTCAATGTATAAAGATGTATCGGTTTGTAGGAAGAAAGTATGTTTCTGTAAAGCCGAGTTTAAAGCCTGTTGATTGGTTGTGAGAGTTCACGTGGTATAGAGACCGGACCAGCAATATATTCCTTTAGTTTTGAAGCGTTAGATATGGTATTAATGTGCGGGTTTAACCGTAATTGCTCCTTGTCCTCTGTAGACTTCGGTATTGGATCCTTGAAACATTTAAAGGGGGTTTTTAAAAGCCGATTTTGGGGTGTGTTGATTGGCTACAAACAGTCACGTGACACGGAGACTGGGTTTGTAACAAATTCTAAAGCCTTAATAACTTTTGATTAAAGTAATTTACATTTATATTCGGGATGGAACCGATCTCTTGCCCCTTTGTATATGTAATTTCGAACAGGTTTTAAATGACAGCTAAAGAATTATTTGGATGATAGGATCAGGTGTAAGTTAATTAATGAATATCATGTGATGCAATGTATCAGGAATAAAACCCCTGCTCAGCCAGTGTGAATGGCACTTCTTGACAAAGGGGAAAAGACTCCCCCCGAAACGCGTTGACGCCATTCTCGTGGAACTGTTGGCGGTGCCAGGATTTTGACCAAGGACAACACAAACTTTTGTTACCATCTTCAATACCGAATCCGAGTCTGCAGCCGGGACGAGTGATTGCATCCGTGTTCGTTTGAGATCTCCCCGCCGGTAACTGGTATCTGCCTCAGTTCCCTGTTCATTTTTATTGTTGTGACTTATTTTATATATTAAACCACTTTTTTTTGATATTCTATCTGATCCTTTTTGTGTGTACCCGGAGGCCATAAGGGAGGACCAAAAGACGCTGATACGTGTATGCGTGACAGAATGCTTATGTAAGTGTTCTTTTCATGAGACCTCCTGCATTTTAAACCTGCTAAGAATGTGTGTTTCCAGTTAAAAACAAACCTTTTATGTGCACTCGTGAAAGTAAAACCATGTAAGTGTTATTCCTTTAGAAAGAACCAGTGACACTATTTGGGGAATGAATGTATACTTCTGCCCGTTTGGAGTTTGACAAAATTTCCCTTGTTGTATAAACAAGTGGATTTATTTGAGCGCTGGTTTTGGCATTTTTTTGTTTTTAATTGTATATATTTTTAGAGTTTCTGTGGTGTACTCTATACGCGTATAAACCTGCTGCTTTACACTTAATCAGAGCGCAAGGCTGTTTCCAATTTCTGCATCCTTTCTTACTCTCTGACACTGGCAGCTTGCTCTATGACATTGGCAGCTTACTCTCTGACATTGGCAGCTTACTCTCTGACATTGGCAGCTTACTATCTGACACTGGTAGCTTGCTCTCTGACACTGGTAGCTTGCTCTCTGACACTGGTAGCTTGCTCTCTGACACTGGTAGCTTGCTCTATGACAATGGCAGCTTGCTCTATGACATTGGCAGCTTACTTTCTGACATTCGCAGCTTACTTTCTGACATTGGCAGCTTGCTCTCTGACACTGGCAGCTTGCTCTCTGACACTGGCAGCTTACTCTTTGACACTGGTAGCTTGCTCTATGACAGTGGCAGCATACTCTCTGACACTGGCAGCTTGCTCTCTGACATTGGCAGCTTAGTCTCTGATATCAGCAACTTAATCTCAGACACTAGTAACTTGCTCTATGACATTGGCAGCTTACTCTCTGACACTGGCAGTTCTCCCTGTGGAATTTTCAGGTCTCTGTGGAATTTTCAGGTCTCACTCTGATAATGGTAGTTTCCTCTGTCATTCCAGCAACTACCTTCAGTGATGCGTTACCCCTCCTTATTAACTAAGTAGCTCTCTCTCATAGACGGACAGCTCTCTATGATTCTGGCAGATATTTCTGTGAGACTAGCATCGCTCTTCTTTTGGACTGACAGCTCTCTTCATAATTTTCAGACCTATTTTTTAGTGGTGCGCCCTCTGACATAATTTCTATGTGTGGTCTTTCCCTTCTTGGTAGGTACTCGATGTCTGATTGTTATAGGATTTACAGGCAGGTTTCCCTGCACTAACAATGTTGCCTCACCATGTGGCTAGCTATTGTGATTTCATTCTTCTATTTTGGTGCAAATATGCCCATCAATATGGGTGCCCACTTGGCATGGAAGGCCAAAGTGGCTAAATCTTCTAGTGTACAGAACTGTCCTTCTGATTAGATGAGCTGAGAGGATTCAAGCCCTTGCTGAGTGACTTACATAGTAACATGGAAGGTCATTCCGAGTTGTTCGCTCGCAAGGCGATTTTAGCAGAGTTGCTCACGCTAAGCCGCCGCCTACTGGGAGTGAATCTTAGCATCTTAAAATTGCGAACGAAGTAATCGCAATATTGCGATTACACACCTCGTAGCAGTTTCTGAGTAGCTTCAGACTTACTCGGCATCTGCGATCAGTTCAGTGCTTGTCGTTCCTGGTTTGACGCCACAAACACACCCAGCGTTCGCCCAGACACTCCTCCGTTTCTCCGGCCACTCCTGCGTTTTTTCCGGAAACGGTAGCGTTTTTTCCCACACGCCCATAAAACGGCCTGTTTCCGCCCAGTAACACCCATTTCCTGTCAATCACATTACGATCGCCAGACCGATGAAAAAGCCGTGAGTAAAATTACTAAGTGCATAGCAAATTTACTTGGCGCAGTCGCAGTGCGGACATTGCGCATGCGCATTAAGCGGAAAATCGCTGCGATGCGAAGATTTTTACCGAGCGAACAACTCGGAATGAGGGCCATAGTTTCTGAGGTTGAAAAAAGACAATTTGTCCATCGAGTTACCCTATTTGTGGTCTCCTACACTATATTATTTTTAGGAGTAATTTTGTCTGTTGTTAATGGCAGCCATTGTGTTTATAACTATAGTGCGTGACTACCCACCATAACTTTGTACATCCTTATCCATTAGGAATTTATCTAGCCCATGCTTAAAAATGTTGACTGAGTCCGCCATTACTACTCTCACAGCTAGGGAATTCCAAACACATATTGTCCATACTGTGAAAAAACCTTTTCGTTTCTGTGTGCGAAATCTCCTAACCTCTAACCTAAGCAGGTGTCCACGTGTCCTCTATGTTGATCTTACCAAAAACAGATCCCCCGCCAGCTCTGTGTATTGTCCCCTTATATATTTGTAAATGTTGATCATGTCCCCTCTTAGTCTCCTCTTTTCCAGTGTAAACATGCCTAGCCTTGCAAGCCTTTCCTCGTATTCCAGTGTCTCCATGCCCTTAAGTAGTTTGGTCGCCCGCCTCTGAACCTATTCTAGTTCCAGGATATCCTTTTTGTAATATGGTGCCCAAAATTGTGCACAGTATTCAAGATGTGGCCTCACTAGGGATTTATATAATGGTAGTATAATGGTGCCCATACACTTGTGCGATGCCCCGTGGTATCGCACTGGCAGTTCTGAACTGCCAAAGTGATTACCATGCGATCATGCGATAGATCGCATGGTAATCACGTAATGGGCACGTCACCGCCGAGTGGCAGCGGCCTCCGTCCGCTCAGGGCCGGTGCCCATCGCAGTGCGATATATAGCATGTGTTTTTAAAAAAACATGCAATTGCACTGCGATTCAATAAATATTAAGTGCAGCACATACTATCTTGAGGCGAGATTTGACCGGCGTGCCCGCGCATCATGTCGAAAGGTACCTAAAATGTGCCTACAATACTTCGATTTCTCTCACAGATGCGGTCTAAATCGAAGGTTTAAGCCGATTATCTCACAAGTGTACCCATAACACTCTCATCCCTTGCATCAATGCACTGCTTTATGCATGCTAATACTTTGTTTGCCTTCTTTGCTGCAATCCTACTTTGGGTACTGCTGCTTAGTTTGTTATCTATGTGAACACCTAAGTCTATTTCCAGTACAGAATACCCTAAGTTTACCTAATTTAGTATGTAGGTGTTATTTTTGTTCTTGCTACAAAAGTGCATTACTTTACTGTATTGAAGCTCATTCTCCATTTTGCTGTCCATGCTTCCAGTTTAACTAAGTCATTCTGAAGAGCCTCAGCAACTCCCTCTGAATTTCTAACCTTACACAATTTGGTATCGTTTGCAAAAAATTACACCATGCTCTCTAGATCTACTGCTAGATCATTAATGAAAATGTTAAACAATAGTGGTCCAAGACAGTACAGACCCCTGTGGCCAGACGCGTTGGAACAGGGGGGGCAAGAGGGCAACATGAGAGACGCCAATGTGCAGGAGGAGCAATGTGCGGTCAGTTGAAAGACCGCACATCACAACCTCCGTGCAATGCAGCAGCAGCGGCAGTAATATGTGGCTGCACAGCCATTCCATCCTGCTCCCATGTCCAGTTCATATTCACAGTACGGGCTATAAGCTAAAGCTACCCCCCACCTTACCAGGGAAGGCTACCAGCACTGGAGCACTGCCGCGAATCACGGCCGTTTAGGGTTCGTGGCCTAATGCCGGGAAGCCCTGCCCCCGTGAGAGACCTGTAGCTGTGTTGTTCAGGTAATATCTCTCTCTCTCTCCCTGACACTCTCTCCCATCTGGGAGATTTACTGCTGTAAGCTTGAAAAAGGTCCGGACGGGACCGAAACGTCGCTGAACATGGTATTGTAAGCACTTTATTGATTGAATAAAATCAGTTACATTTAAAAAAAAAAAAAAAAAAAGGAGAGTGCCTGGCTTTGGGATTGTGGATATTCGATTCATGTGGATTGTTACAAAGCACCCTGCTGATGCTGGTATTTGGTGTGAGTGTGGAACTTTGGATATATATATATATATATATATACATATAAATAATATCGTGTGTGTGTGTGTGAAAACACCATATTAAAGCGTTAAAGACGTATTGAGTGCCGCCTCACACTTGAATATATATATATATATATATATATATATATATATATATATATATATATATATACATACATACAATATATATATATTTTTTGTTTGTTCGCTGGTGTGTATGTTTGCAGTAAACATGAGAACTACTGAACAGATTTTGATTGGGTTTTCACTCAAATGTCCTTTAGATCCTCCGAGTAACATAGGTTATGAATCATCTAGCTATTATGTTAATTTACCAATTAGGAAACAAAATAATTTACGCATCCAATCATCTCTGTCATCGTGCCTTAGAGCAAGTCAAGTGGGGTCAGGGCCACACGGTATCTGGATGATAGGCCAACAATGAAAAGGTAGACAGTCAATATGTCCAGAAGGTCGACATGGTCAAAAAGTAGACAGTACAAAAGATTAACAGTTTAAAAAGGTTTATATGACAATGGTCGACGCAATTTCCTTAAATAAAAATTTACTTTCTGCAGCGGGGTACACTGGTATTCCACAGGGAATAACATCGGGGTGTACAGTTGGATCCTGATCCAAAGCACTAACAGGCTAAAGCTTTGAGTGTTCCCAGGATGCACTGCACCGCCTCCTCTATAACCCCGGCTCCAGGCACTGGAGCTCAGTTTGTAAGTTGGTACCTGCAGTGCAGGCAGCTGACAGGTAAGGCTGCGATAGTCAGCCCTGAAAAGAGCTTTTTTAGAAGACTTCAAGGGCCGCAGGACTTTTTATATCATTCTGACATGCTGTGCTGCGGCTCCATCACCTCCCTCAGCGGTGCTGCATACTCACACGGCCTGGTTCCCGGGTACTTGCAGCGGGGACGCACCGGTTTCTAGGCACACCACCGCTGCTGCTCTCCTGGATTGCATGGCTGCATGACAGGGAGGAGGTAAGAGGGTCCCCCAGGTGGGACCCACTGGTAAATTGCATGCAGTGCTGGTGCCATGGATTTGACTGAGGAAAAGGTTTCAGCTGAGGGTTCAGGTACTGGGTGCCCTGCACCTTCCAGTCAGTCTGCAGCACCTGTGGCAAATCAGGACCCACCTTTGGCTGCATTTTCAAATATGCTGACTACGCTTGTAACATGGCTTATGCCCCCTGTGGGACCTCCTGTGCCATTGCAGCCACATATTGTCCCTGTAGTTAACCCGCCTTGGGCAGATACTCTGTCTACCCAGTTACAACAATAAAATCAGTCTTTGGTTAGACAAAAACCTACCCCTCGCCCTGCTGGGGCCAAGGAGTCATCTAAGCAGGCCATTTCTTCCTCACAATCCACTAATATTTCGGATGATTTTTCCGATGAGGATGGGGATTATACTGATCCGTCAGACACTGATACAGTTGCTTCTGATGAGGAATCTACAACTCAAGTTGATGTTCCTGACCTAGTGGAGGCTATCAAACTGATCCTCCAGATTGATGATGAGACTGATCCTCCTGTTACGTTTAAGAAACCTGATAAGTTCAAATGTCAGAAGGTTGCTAAAATAGTTTTACCACATTCTGACTTTTTAATTGACATACGCCAGGAATCCTGGTTGTCTCTAGGAAAGAAATTTTCCCTGTCCAAAAAGATGCTAGCTCGTTACCCTATCCCTGCGGAGTTGAGTAACAAGTGGGAAACTTCACGGCCGGTGGACTCTCATGGTATCTTCTACTCTGCCTATCACCACTGTCACCTCACTGAAGGAACCGACAGATAAGCATGTGGAGTGATGCCTGAAGTCTATTTACACCCTTACCGTTGCTGTGCATAGACCCACTATGGATGCCTCTTGGACTGCAAAATCTATTGAAGCATGGGTTCAGGCAATTGAGGATGAGCTACCTCTAAATTTTTCTGACACTGCCAGACAATATCTGTCGTATATTATCACAGCCTCTTACTATATTCAGGACTCTAAAAAGACCTTGGAGGTGCTTCCTTTCAAGGGAGACATACTATTTGGGGTGGATCTGAACAAGATTGTGACTGACTTGGCGACGACCAAGACTGCGTTTCTCCCAAGTACTAATCCTTCTGCTCCGAAGGCTAAGAGTACTACTTTTCATTCCTTTCAACCTCCAAGTAAAGCAAAAGGTCAGGCAGTAAACCCAAATCTAAACAATCCTGGGCCGCCCATCAGCCTGCTTCCAAACAAGACAAGCCTGCTGCATGATGGGGCAGGCCTCCCACTGGGGGACCCCAGGGTGGGAGGCCAACTTCTGCAGTTCACCCAGGCCTGATTAAAGACCACTTCAGTTGCCTGGGTGCGGGAAGTTTTCTCTCATGGGTACGCAATCTCTTTCAAGAGACGTCCACCACGCTAGTTCTGTTCAACAGTTATCCCCTCGGATCCATTAAAAGCACAAGCTCTACACTTGGTTGTACAATAATTATCTCCTTAACTCCGGAGGTTCGTCGGTCACTGAGCTGGTGGCTACAGGACCAACAGTTGAGCAGGGGCCGTACCTTCTGGATCTCCAGCTGGGTCCTCCTGACAATGGATGCCAGTTTGCAGAGTTGGTGCGTGGTGTTGGAGCAACACTCTCTCCAGGGTTGGTGGTCCAGGGAGGAATCTCTCCTCCCAATAAACATTCTGGAATTGCGGGCAGTGTTCAATGCGTTTACACTGGCCCTTCCTCTGGTACAGAACAGGCCTGTTCAAGTATGATCAGACAATGCCACCATGGTGGCGTACATAAATCATCAAGGCGGCACTCGAAGCCGCATGGAAATGATGGAAGTGTCAAAAATCCTTCAATGGGCAGTTCACCATCTGCCAGCAACATCGGCAGTGTTCATTCCGGGAGTCCTCAACTGGGAAGTGGACTTCCTCGGTCGTCAGGACGTGCACGCCGGAGAGTGGAGTCTTCATCCCGAAGTCTTTCTACTCCTAGTGGACAAGAGAGGCCTACCAGATGTAGACCTGATGGCATCTCGACACAATCACAAGGTTCCGGTCTTCGGAGCAAGGACAAGGGATCCTCAAGCAGCATTCGTGGACGCACTGGCAATACCATGGAACTTTTGGCTGCCATACGTGCTCCCTCCAGTGTCACTCCTGCCCAGAGTAATACGGAAGTTCAAGCAAGAAGGAGGAATACTACTTCTAGTCGCTCCAGCGTGGCCCAGACGGCATTGGCTCTCAGACCTGCAGGGTCTCTCGACAGAGCGTCCTCTTCTACTTCCTCAACACCCAGACCTCCTCGTTCAGGGCCCTTGTGTCTATCCAGACCTCACCAGACTGGCTTTGATGGCGTGGCTCTTGAAGCATCATGCCTGAGAGCCAAAGGATTCTCTGAGGCGGTCATTCAAACTATGCTGAAAGCCCGTAAACCAGCTTCGGTTCGTATTTTTTACAGGGTCTGGAATTCTTACTCCACACGATATGCTGCTATGAATTATGATGTATATTCCTTCAAAACTTCCAGACTTTTGGCTTTTCTACAACAAGGCCTAGACTTGGGCCTTCGTCTGCATCTGGCCTCCCTCAAGGTTCATATATCTGCCTTGTCGGTGTGGTTTCAGAGAAAAATTGCATCTCTTCCTGACGTTCATACTTTCACTCAGGGTGTTCTACGGCTTCAGCCTCTCTATGTCCCTCCTGTGGCTCCATGGGATCTGTCTGTAGTCTTAAATGCCCTGCAAGAGTCTCCATTTGAACCTCTTGAATCTGTGGATCTTAAATGCCTTACGCTTAAGGTAGTGTTTCTGTTGGCTATTGCCTCTGCTAGGAGGGTGTCGGACTTAGGCGCTTTGTTCTGTCAACCATGCTTTCTGATTTTTCACCGTGACCGCCCTGGTTATTTACCTAAGGTGGTAACTTGCCCTGGTTATTTACCTAAGGTGGTATAATCTTTTCACCTTAACCAGGAGATTGTGATTCCAGCCTTTATCTCTTCTGGTTTGTCCTCCAAAGAAAGATCTTTGGATGTGGTACGGGCTCTCCATATTTATGTGGAAAGGACTGCCTCTATCAAGAGGTCAGATTCCCTTTTTGTACTTTTTGGTTTTCACAAACGTGGCTGGCCTGCGAATAAGCAAACCATGGCCAGATGGATTAGAATGGTGATTGCACAAGCTTATGCGCAGGCTGGGCTCCCAGCTCCTGCTGCTATCAAGGCCCATTCTACTCGGTCGGTTGGACCTTCTTGGGTGGCCCGCCGTGGCGTGTTCGCAGAACAATTGTGCAAGGCGGCTACGTGGTCCTCAGTGAACACGTTCATCAGGTTCTATGCCTTTGATACTTCTGCCTCCCAGGATGCTTCCTCTTGTGCCCGCTACATTGCGTTCCCTCCCATGAGGAACTGCTTTAGGACATCCTCGATGTTATTCCCTGTGGAATAACAGTGTACCACGCTGCAGTAAAGTAGATTTATGGTAGACTTACCATTGTTACTGCATTGGACTGGTTAACAAGACTGAGCTTCAGTGCCTGGAGGCGCGGTTATAGAGGAGGCGGTGCAGTGCATCCTGGGAAGAGTCAAATCTTTAGCCCGTTGGTGCCTCGGATCAAGATCCAACTCTACACCCCAATGTTATTCCCTGTGGAATCCAGTGTACCTCGCAGAAAGAGATTTAACAATGGTAAGTCTACCATAATTCTCCTTTTTTCAACTTTTTCATGCTGTATCATCCACGGTCGTGGACCGTGATTGGGAATTGAAACCTTGTCTACACTCGCCATACAAGGGGATGCGGTACACTAATGGGAGCTTTTAGTAGGGCAAACGTGAAAAAAATAATTGTGTTGACCATGTCGACCTTTTGAGCCTGTCGACCTTTTGACCCTGTCAACCTTTTCCTATCAACCTTTTGATCTTGTTGAACTTTTGACCATGTCAATCATTTGGAATAGACCTATTCACTGTAGACCTTTGTACTGTAGATCTAATGAACCAAACCTGAGCCACACATGGGTAATGGGAGGGGAGAAGGGCAGAGGCACATCTGTGTAATGGGGCACATAGCAATGGGGCTCCCCTTGTCATTTAGGAAAAAAATATTTTATTTTATTCAAGTGTAGCAATACAGTGTGCAAAGGCGAAGGCCGGTTTGGTCGAAGGGGGCGCCAATCAGTGTCGTGGGGTGCAGTGCATTTAGGAAACTAATACTGTTTGCCCATCGCCTGCATGTCCCTGGTTACAGTGCTGCTGACTCGGGCTTGTGACTCCACCAACCCCCAGGAACAGGTGCGCGTCTTTTCACACTGTTGTTTCACTTGAATAAAATACATTTTCTCTAACGTCCTAGTGGATGCTGGGAACTCCGTAAGGACCATGGGGAATAGCGGGCTCCGAAGGAGGCTGGGCACTCTAGAAAGATCTTAGACTACCTGGTGTGCACTGGCTCCTCCCACTATGACCCTCCTCCAAGCCTCAGTTAGATTTCGTGCCCGGCCGAGGTTGGATGCACACTAGGGGCTCTCCTGAGCTCTTAGAAAGTTATAGTCTTAGAATTTGTTCTTTTCAGTGAGACCTGCTGGCAACAGGCTCACTGCAGCGAGGGACTAAGGGGAGAAGAAGCGAACTCGCCTGCTTGCAGCCGGATTGGGCTTCTTAGGCTACTGGACACCATTAGCTCCAGAGGGATCGACCGCAGGCCCAGCCTTGATGTTCGGTCCCGGAGCCGCGCCGCCGTCCCCCTTACAGAGCCAGAAGCAAGAATATGGTCCGGAAAATCGGCGGCATGAAGACTCAGTCTTCACCAAGGTAGCGCACAGCACTGCAGCTGTGCGCCATTGCTCCTCATACACACTTCACACTCCGGTCACTGAGGGTGCAGAGCGCTGGGGGGGGGCGCTCTGAGGCAGCAATAAAAACACCTTGGCTGGCAAAAATACCTCTATATATAGCCCCAGGGGCTATATATGAGGTAAATACCCCTGCCAGAAGTCCATAAAAAACGGGAGAATAGGCCGCGAAAAAGGGGCGGAGCCTATCTCCTCAGCACACTGGCGCCATTTTCCCTCACAGCTCCGTTGGAGGGAAGCTCCCTGGCTCTCCCCTGCAGTCTACAAGGGTTAAAAAAAAAGAGAGAGGGGGCACTAAATTTAGGCGCAGTATACATTATATATATATATAGATATAAAGCTATAGGGGACATAACTCAGTTAGTCCCTGCAGTATATAGCGCTCTGGTGTGTGCTGGCATACTCTCACTCTGTCCCCCCAAAGGGCTTTTGTGGGTCCTGTCCTCGTTTAGAGCATTCCCTGTGTGTCTGCGGTGTGTCGGTACGGCTGTGTCGACATGTTGAATGAGGAGGCTTATATGGTGACGGAACAGAGGCCGATATATGTGATGGCGCCCCCTGTGGGGCCGACACCAGAGTGGATAGAGAGGTAAAAGGTATTAACCGACAGTGTCAACTCCTTACATAAAAGGGTGGATGACGTAACAGCTGTGGGACAGCCGGCTTCGCAGCCCGCGCCTGCCCAGGCGTCTCAAAGGCCATCAGGGGCTCAAAAACGCCCGCTCTCTCAGATGGCAGACACAGATGTCGACACGGAGTCTGACTCCAGTGTCGACAAGGTGGAGACATATACACAATCCAATCCGTGACTTGATCCCGGCAATAAAAAATGTGTTATACATTTCTGACTTTAACCTCTATAAATGGGTTTTAGGTTTGGGGAGAAAAAACAGGCAGTGTTTTGTTCCCCCATCAGATGAATAAATGAAGTGTGTGAAAACCGTGGGTTCCCCCGTTAAGAAACTGGTAATTTATAAAAAGTTACTGATGGCGTACCCTTTCCCGCCAGGAGGATAAGTTTCGCTGGGAGATATCCCCTAGGGTGGATAAGGCGCTCACACGTTTGTCAAAAAAGGTGGCACTGCCGTCTTAGGATACGGCCACTTTAATAGGTACCTGTTGATAAAAAACAGGAGGCTATCCTGAAGTCTGTATTTACACACTCAGGTACTAGACTGAGACCTGCAGATAGTGCTGCTGCAGCGTGGTTGGTGACCCTGTCAAACAGGGATAATAGTTGGCAAACATAAAAACATATTAAAGACGTTGTCTTATATATGGGGGATGCACAGAGGGATATTTTGCCGGCTGGCATCCAAAATAAATGTAATGTCCATTCTGTCAGGAGGGTATTAGAGACCTGTCACTGGACAGGTGATGCTGACTTAAAAAGCGCATAGAGAGCCTTATAAGGGTGAGGAATTATTTGGGGATGGTCTCTGGGACCTCGTATCCACAGCAACTGCTGGGAAGAAATAATTTTACCTCAGGTTTCCTCACAGAAAAAGGTACAGTCCTTTCGGCTTCAGAAAAGCAAGCGGGTCAAATGGCGCTTCCTTTCTGTACAGAGACAAGGGTAGAGGGAAAAAGCTGCACCAGTCAGCCTGTTCCCAGAATCAAGATTCTTCCCCCGCCTCCTGTGAGTACACACCATGACGCGGGTGCTCCACAGGTGTAGCCAGGTACGGTGGGGGGCCGCCTCAAAAATTTCAGCAATTAGTGGGCTCGCTCACAGGTGGATCCCTGTTTCTTCCAAGTAGTATTTCAGGGGTACAAGCTGGAATTAGAGATGTCTCCCCCCAGCCGTTTCCTAAAATATGCCTTGCTGACAACTCCCTCAGGCAGGGAGGCTGTGCTAGAGGCAATTAATAAGCGGTATTCCCAGCAGGTAATACTCAAGGTGCCCCTACTTCAACAAGGACGGGGTTACTATTCCACACGGGTTGGGGTACCGAAACCGCATGGTTCGGTGTGACCCATTTTATATTAAAATCCTTGAACATAGAAAAATTCAAGTTCAAGATGGAATCGCTCAGGGCGGTTATTGCAAGCCTGGACGAGGGGGATTACATGGTATCCCGGGACATCAAGGATGCTTACCTGCATGTCCCCATTTACCATCCTCGCCAGGAGTACCTCAGATTTGTGGTACAGGATTACCATTACCAAGTCCAGACACTGCCGTTTGGACTGTACATGGCACCGAGGGTGTTTTATCAAGGTAATGGCCGAAATGATGATACTCCTTAAAAAAAAAAAAAAGGGAGTTGTAATTATCCCGTATTTGGACAATCTCGTTATAAGGGCGAGGTCCAAGGAGCAGTTGGTAGTCGGGGTAGCACTATTTTGGAAAGTGCTACAACAGCATAGGTGGATTCTAAACAGTCCAAAGTCACAGCTGGTTCCTATGACACGTCTACTGTTCCTGGGGATGGTTCTGGACATAAACCAGAAATAGTGTTTCTCCCGGAGGAGAAAGCCAAGGAGTTGTCATCTCTAGTCAGAGACCTCCTGAAACCAAAATAGGTAGCGGTGCATCATTGCACGCGAGTCCTGGGAAAAATGGTAGCTTCTTACGAAGCAATCCCATTAGGCAGGTTCCATACAAGAACTTTTCAGAGGGACCTGTTGGACAAGTGGTCCGGATCGCATCTTCCGATGCATAGGCTGATAACCCTGTCTTCAAGGACCAGGGTATCTCTACTGTGGTGGCTGCAGAGTGCCCATCTTCAAGAGGGCCGCAGGTTCGGCATACAGGACTAGGTCCTAGTGACCATGGATTCCAGCCTTTGAGGCTGGGGGGCAGTCACATAGGGAAGAAACTTCCAGGGACTTTGGTCAAGTCAGGTTATTTCCCTACACATAAATATTCTGGATCTGAGGGCCATTTACAATGCCCTGAGGCCAGCAAGGCCTCTGCTTCAAAACCAGCCGGTACTGATCCAATCAGACAACATCACGGCAGTCGCCCATGTAATCAACAGGGCGGCACAAAAAGCAGGATGGCGATGGCAGAAGCCACAAGGATTCTCCGATAGGCGGAAAATCATGTGTTAGCACTGTCAGCAGTGTTCATTCCCGGAGTGGACAACTGGGAAGCAGATCTTCTCAACAGACACGACCTCCACCCGGGAGAATGGGGACTTCCTCCAGAAGTCTTCCAATAGGATTGTACACCATTGGGAAAGGCCACAGGTGGACATGATGGCGTCCCGCCTTAACAAAAAGCTATAAAAGATATTGCTCCAGGTCAAGGGACCCTCAGGCGATAGCTATGGACGCTCTGGTAACACCGTGGGTGTACCAGTCGGTTTAGGTGTTCTCCCCTCTGCCTCTCATACCAAAGGTACTGAGAATAATAAGAAGGCGAGGAGTAAGAACAATACTCGTGGATGGCCAAGAAGAGCTTGGTACCCAGAACTTCAAGAATTTATATCAGAGGACCCATGGCCTCTGCCACTCAGTCAGGACCTGCGGCAGCAGGGGCCCTGTCTGTTCCAAGACTTACCGCGGCTGCGTTTGACGGCATGGCGGTTGAACGCCGGATCCTGAAGGAAAAGGGCATTCCGGAGGAAGTAATTCCTACGCTTACTAAAGCCAGGAAAGAGGTTACAGCAACTCATTATCACCGCATATGGCGAAAATATGTTGCATGGTGTGAGGCCGAAAGGGCCCCAACAGAGGAATTTCAACTAGGTCGATTTCTGCATTTCCTGCAAGCAGGAGTGACTATGGGCCTTAAATTGGGTTCCATTAAGGTACAGATCTCGGCTCTGTCGATTTTCTTTCAAAAAAGAACTCGCTTCAGTACCTGAAGTTCAGACATTTATAAAAGGAGTGCTGCATAGTCAGCCCCCGTTTGTGCCTCCTGTGGCACCTTGGGATCTCAACGTGGTGTTGAGTTTTCTTAAAATCACATTGGTTTGAACCACTAAAAACCGTGGATCTGAAATATCTCACATGGAAGGTGGTTATGTTATTGGCCTTGGCTTCTGCCAGGCGAGTATCAGAATTGGCGGCTTTGTCTTGTAAAAGCCCTTATTTGATTTTCCATATGGATAGGGCAGAATTGAGGACTCGTCCCCAGTTTCTCCCTAAGGTGGTGTCAGCGTTTCACCTGAACCAGCCTATTTGGTGCCTGCGGCTACTAAGGATTTGGAGGACTCCAAGTTGCTAGACGTTGTCAGGGCCCTGAAAATATATGTTTCCAGGACGGCTGGAGTCAGAAAATCTGACTCGCTGTTTATCCTATATGCACCCAACAAGCTGGGTGCTCCTGCTTCTAAGCAGACTATTGCTCGTTGGATTTGTAGTACAATTCAGCTTGCACATACTGTGGCAGGCCTGCCACAGCCAAAATCTGTCAATGCCCATTCCACAAGGAAGGTGGGCTCATCTTGGGCGGCTGCCCGAGGGGTCTCGGCTTTACAACTTTGCCGAGCAGCTACTTGGTTTGCAAAATTCTACAAATTTGATACCCTGGCTGAGGAGGACCTGGAGTTCTCTCATTCGGTGCTGCAGAGTCATCCGCACTCTCCCGCCCGTTTGGGAGCTTTGGTATAATCCCCATGGTCCTTACGGAGTTCCCAGCATCCACTAGGACGTTAGAGAAAATAAGAATTTACTCACCGGTAATTCTATTTCTCGTAGTCCGTAGTGGATGCTGGGCGCCCATCCCAAGTGCGGTTTATCTGCATTACTTGTACATAGTTATTGTTAACTAAATCGGGTTATTGTTGAGCCATCTGTTGAGAGGCTCTATTGTTTCATACTGTTAACTGTGTTTCATATCACGAGTTGTACGGTGTGATTGGTGTGGCTGGTATGAGTCTTACCCGGGATTCAAAATCCTTCCTTATTGTGTACGCTCGTCCGGGCACAGTACCTAACTGAGGCTTGGAGGAGGGTCATAGTGGGAGGAGCCAGTGCACACCAGGTAGTCTAAGATCTTTCTAGAGTGCCCAGCCTCCTTCGGAGCCCGCTATTCCCCATGGTCCTTACGGAGTTCCCAGCATCCACTACGGACTACGAGAAATAGAATTACCGGTGAGTAAATTCTTATTTTTTCCTACATGATGGGGGGAAAATGTGCATTGATGCCCCCCACCCAAATCTGCCTATGCACGAGTATGTTGTTTCCGCGTCACTACTGCCATCACACACAAGATGAAACATGTGTGCAAGTGAGACAAACTCATGTCTACATCTGTAGCGCTCCCGGTCGCATGGGCACTGTGCGAGCGGGCTCCTTATGTGTCGGACGTGTCTGTTTTATTTTTTCAACGGTATTTAATTGCTAAAATAAATAAGAATTACTCAAATAAATAGCTAGAAGATATTAAGACAGATGAGTGAACTTAAAAAATGTGAAAGAAAAACATGTATCATTGAATAAAATTAATAATCACTTGGCAATGATGAGTAGGCACTGCTGTATACTGTATATCTATCTATCTATCTATCTATCTATCTATCTATCTATCTATCTATCTATCTATCTATCTAGTATTTATATTTGCAAAACACTTGCATTAATATATTTTTTTCCATAGACACAATGTTCTGTTCTGTGCATTCAGGTTTTCATAGTTTTAGGGAAGCTCACGCCTCTTAATGCCTCATTTGGCTTTTTACTGTGGCAATGCACACTACATGGATTGCACTGAAATAGATATATACAGGCACCACAAGTGCGACAGTAGTTTTATTCTATTTTATCTTGTATTTATACCCAGCACTGCATGGCATCCCTTATGTCTGTGGCATCACAGAAGCAGATACTGTACTGTATTTAATGTGTGTCTGCCAAACAGTGACTGTGTAAACAGTACATGAAAAGGGCTGAAACTTAAACTTTTCACAGGAAACAGGAAAGTGTGCTTTGTTTATATTCCAATGTTTATCTATGTTTGAAAGCCTCAGGCGTTCCAGATCAATGGCAAAGTGATGTGGTCAAATTGTATTTAGTAAATATAATGAGGATATTCCCTAGGGCAAAATGTTGATCCCAAGTTCAAATTAGTTAACATGCAATTATGCTCAGAGGGAAATAACAAAACCTTATTATATCAAAGTAAATTAATATAAGTTCTTTAACAGTTTAAACGAATATATTGATTGCTTACTATGGGCATCTAATTTCAAGATATGAAGTACTGTAATTTCCAACATTTTCCAACACATTAAGTAGAGAATTATATATGTATCAACTGCTACAAACCTCTATAGATTATACTGGTTTTTATATTTCTATATTAAGGCCCATACACACTAAACGATATGAACGATGAACGATATTGGCGAACGATTTCCCTTGAGCTTCCAGGCATACTTTATAAAAGATATTGGACCTAATTCAGAGTTGATCGCAGCAGCAAATTTGTTAGCAGTTGGGTAAAACCATGGCCCTTTTTCCGAGTTGGTCGCAGCAGGAACTTTGTTAGCAGTTTGGCAAAACTATGGAGGTAATTCCAAGTTGATCGCAGCAGGATTTTTGATAGCAATTGGGCAAAACCATGTGCACTGCAGGGGAGGCAGATATAACATGTGCAGAAAGAGTTAGATTTGGGTGGGTTATTTTATTTCTGTGCAGGGTAAATACTGGCTGCTTTATTTTTACACTGCAATTTAGATTGCAGATTGAACTTACCACACCCAAATCTATCTCTCTCTGCACATGTTATATCTGCCTCCCCTGCAGTGCACATGGGCCCTCATTCCGAGTTGTTCGCTCGCTAGCTGCTTTTAGCAGCATTGCACACGCTAAGCCGCCGCCCTCTGGGAGTGTATCTTAGCATAGCAGAATTGCGAACGAAAGATTAGCAGAATTGCGAATAGAAATTTCTTAGCAGTTTCTGAGTAGCTCCAGACTTACTCAGTCATTGCGATCAGTTCAGTCAGTTTCGTTCCTGGTTTGACGTCACAAACACACCCAGCATTCGCCCAGACACTCCCCCGTTTCTTCAGACACTCCCGTGTTTTTCCAGAAACGCCAGCGTTTTTTCGCACACTCCCAGAAAACGGACAGTTTCCGCCCAGAAACACCCACTTCCTGTCAATCACACTACGATCACCAGAACGATGAAAAATCCTTGTTATGCCGTGAGTAAAATACCTAACTTTTGTGTAAAATAACTAACCGCATGCGCTCTGCGAACCTTGTGCATGCGCAGTAAGCGACTAATCGCAATATAGCGAAAATCGGCAATGAGCGAACAACTCGGAATGAGGGCCATGGTTTTGCCCAATTGCTAACAAAAATCCTGCTGCGATCAACTTGGAATTACCCCCAATGTGCACTGCAGGGGAGGCTGATATAACATGTGCAAAGGGAGTTAGATTTGGGTGGGTTATTTTGTTTCTGTGCAGGGTAAATACTGGCTGCTTTATTTTTACACTGCAATTTAGATTGCAGATTGAACACACCCCACCCAAATCTAACTCTCTCTGCACATGTTATATCTGCCCCCCTGCACTGCACATGGTTTTGCCCAACTGCTAACAAATTTCCTGCTGCGATCAACTCAGAATGACCCCCCCATGTGCACTGCAGGGGGGGGCAGTTGTAACATGTGCAAAGAGAGTTAGATTTGGTTAGGGTGTGTTCAAACTGAAATCTAAATTGCAGTGTAAAAATAAAGCAGCCAGTATTTATCCTGCACAGAAACAAAATAACCCACCCAAATCTAATCTCTCTGCACGTTACATCGGCCCCACCTGCAGTGCACATGGTTTTGCCCAACTGCTAACAAATTTGCTGCTGCGATCAACTCTGAATTACCCCGATTGTACATATGCACTGAATGATTTTTCAAACGATATGAACGATGAACGATATTGCTAGCAACGTCTGGGACACTAATGGTGGCTAATTTAAATAATGGACTGGCATTACAGAGTGGCTATTATGATGAATATCATTCATATAGTCCGTTGTTCATCGTTCACCGTGTACACTACAATACTAAGAAATTATGTACTACACAAATTATGCACTGTTTGTGTGTATGTGTTTTGAGACAGACAGACAGACAGACAGACAGACAGACAGACAGACAGATAGATAGATACTAAAAGCCATAGTTTTAGCGCAGTGATACACACTGACACTGGGAAATAAATGATACATTTGTAACAATTGGGATATTGTCAAAGAGTAAAGGCCCATACACACTAGAAAATATTGTGAATTATATATCACTAATTTGGGGCTTTTTAAAGGATAATCGACAACTATATAATTCACAATATAGTCCAGTGTGTATGCAATGAACGATAAATGATGCGGGTTAGGTATGGGTTACTGGCATCCAGCATCCCAGAAATCAGCATCCCGATGCTGGGATCCCAGCTGCGGAATGCTGGCGGGGGATCAAACGCAATGAGACAGGTTCTATTCCCACTCTGTGGGTGTCGTGGACACCCACGAGTGGGAATAGTGCATGCTAGTCGGCATGCCAACTGTCGGGATTAGGGGGGCTGGGATATAGGTGCCGGTGATGTGACCGCCAGTCACACATCTACATCCTAACGATGTGCGCCCCCCGCCCATCATCAGCTAGGGTCTCTGTCTTCTGAACTTGCAGCTCAATTTTGCCTATATCTTTCATGTAAAAGTGTATATTGTTCCAATCTCGGGCTCTCAGCATCCATCGACAGTGCCAGATCTAGTGTCCAGCTTTTGCACCGTACCAGCCTTCTATAAAATTACATTGCTGCATTATGTATCTTTATTTTTCTTTAGTATTAGTTAAGTACTAGATGCTACATATAGTACCATTCCTCCCAGCAAGGAGGTTATCTCAGTTAAGCTCTCCTCAGTATTAACCTCTCCCCGAGAGTCCCTCATCCCCTCAGTACTTTAGCTTTAGTTATTATGCAATGCAATTGTTTGCCTTCCCTTCACCCCACTGATCCTCACTGCCCATGTAGTTCTCTTAGGGTTCAGTTCCTGCCGGCTTTGATTCAGGTCACCTAGGGGTTGAGCTCACACTACCGCCAGTGGCGTAAGTCCTGGTGGGCATCCCAGTACCGGTAGACATATAGAGTCTTATGGGAAAAGCGGCTCTTATAGGCAAGAAGACCTGCTGAGTGTGTTCTGTGAGTCTCTATCCCAGGTGTACAGGGGTCACTGCTTGAAGACCAAAGCACCACTGAATTCCAAAGGAAGATCTCCATTCCAATTAACAGTTATTTGACCATATAACAATATAAGAGTTTTATTACTGTAATGTCGAAGTCAACAAAGTGGTACAAGCATTATAAAACAATACAGGTTTGGTTTTGTGACAAGGTTGTCCCAAAGGGGGGGAGAGTAGAACATATTTGGTATAGGCAAAAGATATTGTTACTATCAATAGCTGTATGGCACATATTTCAGTAAGTTTTATATTAGAGAAGATATAAAAGTGGAAAAAGGAAAAGTATGTAGTATAATAGATGGAGCAATATGAATGTTGCGTGAAAGTTTGAAGACTAGAAGAAGGGTCCGTCTTCAGAAGGACGAAAGAAGGAGACTATTGTAGTAAGCAAGATAATGAGATACCACCTAGTCATCCCACACACGAAAATGATATTGCAATGTCAAAGGAAACTGTACAGTCACAAAAAACAATATAAAGACATTGATTCCATGATTACTTGACAATGAACCACTATGAGAAATATAGAAATTATCCTGTTCCTATGGAAAAATAAATATTGTATAATAGTGAAAGGTTAAACCTATGAAAATGTCCTTCCTTGTGGAAGGGAAAATAGATGTGTACCAGATAATAACGGTATCTGTAGAGATCTGTACAGATAACAAATAACAGTTTAGTTTTCTTTTCCTATGAATGTAAGGTAATGGGAAAGAATACCCCGCTCTACACAAGGACCTTTCCCAGGCGATATAGAATAACTCTATCCACCATATAAGGAAAATGTTTTAGTATATTGTAAAGTGTTTAGTGGGCAGCCAGAAACACTGGTTGGCCACATTTTGATAGACAAATATGTATATTTGATCATGACAGTCTAATCCACAAGCACACTGCCCTATAGGTCTTTGACCTCAGAGAGTCTTACCATGGTAACAATTTTTGTTGTCAACAGTCACAGGGAACACAGTGTGGAGTTGGCGTAGTCTTGCATACACACCAGTTGATGTCTATTGCTCCACTAACCCTGTTCCCAAGAACCTGTTTCCATATTAGATTTTCATTAGCAAACCCGAAAGAAGATCCTGCTGAAATAAATAACAGCACCACAGATTATATCCATGCCTTAAAGGAAAAAGATACACCAGAGCGCAGTCTCCTCACAGGCAAACAGCAGTGCTGGGACCAGCTGGCATGATATGAAGCCTGGAGAGTTTATGAATGGTCCGCAATTCTCTTTTCAGGTCTCCTTATACAGTAGATCACTGGGGAAGGACCAGGTCAAGGACTACCTCCACCTAGGAAAGTTCCGGAGAGAAACCCACCTGGAGAAGCTAAAAGCACCAACGAGGGGGGCTGATCTCACCCTAGGTTTGGAGGAACTGTACAAAGGACAGTAAATAGTTTAATGCCTTGTTTGGTAAGGATGGTAAAATGAAAGAATGTGGGACAGATGAGAATGTCCTGCTGCCCTGAACCTGATAAATAAAAGGAATCACAAATCCCTATAAGGTGTATTAAGTTTAGGAAAAGACCTGTCCATGATAGATTGGATGGCAGATAATATATTTCATACAAGCTTGAACGAGGGGGGAAACAGGATGTGAAGCGGAACCAGGTTCCTGGTGATGTGGCAAGTAAGGTAACAATTCACTTGTGGGTTCTATGTGACTGACAACATTTTTCCCTATATCATGGTCCATAATGGTTTAAGGAAAATAACATGCAGTATGTTCCCCACACTGACCATGGCATATGAAAACATAATGAACAACGCTAAGAATATGTACTAAATTATGTAAAAATAAGATACTGATAAAAATAATCACCTAACAATTGAGACACGCTTATCAAAAGTATTTATATCCCATGTTTATAGAGCTAAAATAAAATTATTTACAATTAAACTACTATAAAACCATACCCGTACTGATATGCCTTTTGGCTTGTTATATAGACTTGTGATAGACCTGGGAAGTTTAACTTTTATAGACTAGCTACAATTATCAATGCACCAAGTACAGCTATAGCCATCATAAATGAAGAACTCAGAGAAGTGAGAGATGGTATGATACCAAAATAGAGTAGCCATTGATTACCCACTACTTAAAGCAGAAAGTGGTTGTGAGCAATTCAAAGGAATGTGTTGTTTTAACATCTCAGATAATTATAATCCCATTGAACAAAAGGTTAAATTGTTGCAGGATACACAAGAATATATGACCCAATCGACTGATTGGGACCCCTTCGAATGGATGGGAGCCGCAATTTCAAAATGGCTTTACCACATACTGCACTATGCTATGATAATAATACTTATAATTTTTATAATTTATGTAACAATAAAATGCCTGCCTATTCTTGGACGGTCATGTGGAAAAGTACTCGCAAGGCCTGAGAGAAAGCCAAGAACCAAGCTTATGGTAATGACTCCTGTTACCTACACTGCAGTAACCCACACATAGTGAATCAGTAGTTTATTACACATAGTCAGATTATCAGAAATATACCCTAATAGGTGCTTACACGCTCATGCATCATATGTACACTTAGGAAGAAGGAACCTCAACCTATATAGCCAGGTTGAAGAAGACAAGAATATATCCTGTCGCTACCCCTTTCACTTCTCTTATCTATTTAAATTTTCTGGAGGGTTGAGACTTTTCGCATCGATACTCAATGGACTCGTGCCAGCGATTACATCCAGAAAATGGATTTTCCTTTTACTATCTCACATCTCACATCACACTCATTTGAAGGAAATTTTTGAAGATAATGAATATTTGATTTACTATATATTGGGATTAGAGAATAAACAAGAGATAGGAATGATGAAGAAAAATCAAATATCTGTATTGCTTTTAGACTTATAATTCTATATCTGTAAATGGCTCTTTTAAATTCGAATAATGATCAGTTTTCTTCCAGTGGAAAGTTTCTGCCAACTTTTGCCCTAGCTTGTGACTAAGAGTATAAGTGCATACGTGTTGCTTAGATAAAGACCCTCTTATTTAGATAACCAGAACTTAATGACATTTTAAGGGTTTTGATAAGTACATATCAGATGAACCTTCGGTTTTGGAAAAGAGCATCATAACACATGAACAGAGATGACCTTTCTGCTTACAAGGCATATTAAGAAACTCCATTGGTTTGAATGAGAGATCCAAGACTTGTGGAACCAATCTGCCATCTTCAGGAAAAGATCAGCCATTTCACCTAAGCCCAGCTGACCATATTGGGATTTCCTGTTTGTGACCATCGGCCAATCAATAATCCCCTTGTTATCTGAATATACGCCCCATTGATTAATCAATTATGAACTATTGTATAATTCTCTACTATATATGTGAGCCTGAATTCCCCTGAAGGACGGGCATCATGGATGAAGTCTGTCTTGGGTCACGTCTCTCTCTGCGCAGAAAAATAGGCGTGGCCTCTTTGATAATAAATTCTATATGCTGAATATCATCACCATGGAGACTCCCCACTTCTTTTAAATAATTAGGAATCATCACACTGAACAATATACACTATTACATGAAAGATATAGGCAAAATTGAGCTGCAAGTTCAGAAGACAGAGACCCTAGCTGATGATGGGCGGGGGTGCACATCGTTAGGATGTAGAGGTGTGACTGGCGGTCACATTACCGGCACCTATATCCCAGCCCCCCTAATCCCGACAGTCGGCATGCCGACTAGCAGGCACTATTCCCACAGAGTGGGAATAGAACCTGTCTCATTGCGTTTGACCCCCCACCAGCATTCCGCGGCTGGGATCCCAGCATCGGGATGCTGATCTCTGGGATGCTGGATACCAGTAACCCGTACCTAACCCGCATCATTTATCGTTCATTGCATACACACTGGACTATATTGTGAACGATATCCTTTAAAAAGCCCAAAATTAGTGATATATAATTCACAATATCTTCTAGTGTGTATGGGCCTTTACTCTTTGACAATATCCCAATTGTTACAAATGTATCATTTATTTCCCAGTGTCAGTGTGTATCAGTGCACTAAAACTATGGCTTTTTAGTATCTATCTACCTATCTATCTATCTATCTATCTATCTATCTATCTGTCTGTCTGTCTGTCTGTCACAAAACACATACACACAAACAGTGCATATTTGTGTAGTACATAATTTTCAGTATTAAAGCAAAAACATAGCTTTTCTTGTTATTTACTTAGAAGTGAATGGATAAGTGTTAGTATATGCATTGTTTTAGGAATACTATTTTGCTGGCATCTAGTTCCTTCTTGATGCCTGCAGATGTCATTATAATTACTGTCTATGGAGTTCATTTTGTCAGCAAGACCTGTCCATAAAGAGACACTTCAATTAATTATTTTCTAAAATTGGAGACACATCAAAAACCATGGATTATCTAGTGTCATCAAGCTTTCAGATCTCAGTGGGAGTAAGATACTGTTTCAAATGTTTTGATCTCTAACATTTTATATGGAGGAAACCAAAAACAGATTAGACTGGGTGGTTTCAAGTGTTATTGTAGCAAACATACATTTGCATTATTTAATCATCTGTGTTTGGGTCATCCAAAGTGATTAAATATCCTCCAGGAAACGATTGATCATTATTTGGATGCTTTCTTTTTGTACTTGTAGGAACCATTGAATCATCAATGGCTGTCATTTTTTAAAATACATGATAACGTTTTTCTTAGTAAATTCTTTTTAGCATTAATACATTTTAATCCATATTTTGACAGTGGTTTGTATTCCAGGGCAAGGAACACTTTGTGATAAGGTCATTCTGTTCTTTACAAACAACAAGACATCTTCCAGACTGAGGGAATTGTCAAGATGCTGAAAAGAGTTACAGTATACATGAAATAGAGTTTCCAAAGACAATGGTTCAAACCTTCTTGGAACCAAGAAACAAATAAAACATATGAAACTATGTCTACGTTAGATACTCCTGGAATGAAGTTGATATAACTATATTCAAACGGGATCGGTATGTTTTACCAGCAGACAGAATGCCGGCTGTCAGAGGTGTCACCAGGTATGGTGACAACCGGTGCGCACTCTGCACTGCTCTCCCCACACCTCCGGCACGGCTGCCATAAAGGGGGCATGGTCTAACTAAAGGGGTCATGGCCTAACTGGGGTCTCCATTTCTTCAGTCTGGGGGGCATGTCCAGCATGGGCTGAGTACAGTGATGGCTCTTCATGTCTGACAGGAGCTAAGTGCTGCAGGTGAATATCACTGCCCTGCCCAAGAGCTGGCGCTTTGGTGTCACCCCTTCCACAAACGACAGCGTCATCCTGTACCCTCGTGACCTTGCTGTACTTGCCACGCTTTGGGCCCTGTGGCTCACTTTGTGCACCACAGGTTATATTCCCACTCAGTTGGTGCTGTGGGCCCACCAACCGAGTGGGAATAGTCTGCAGTGGTCAAGATTCCGGCTGTTGGGATTTCGGCGTTGGTCTCCTGAACGCTGGGATCCTGACAGACGATATTTTAACTGCATCCCATTCAAACTACTTAACATAGCAACATTTCCAACTTAAAGAGGCTAAGGGGCCTATTTATCATCATTAATGGGCCCGTTACGCATGCATTTTTTATGTAAAGGGTGCATACATTATTAGGGGCCCGATAGGGCTACCTTATATTTAACAAACTCCAAAAACTGAAAGTTTACGGCGTTTGCTTCCATAAATCAATGCCATCTTCAGTTGGAGCTGATTCCCAGCTCCCCTCTCCTTTCTATGTGAAGGAGTTCTGGAGTTATGAAGAAGAAGCGTGTAGAAAAGGCACTACTGCGTGGTCTAATGTGAACAAAGAGCAATATGGTCTGGTGTAATGTGAATAAGGGGAAATTCAGTCTGATGTAATGTGAATAAGGGGCACTACTGTGAGGAGTAATGTATATAAGGTAAAGTAGTACTACAGTGTGATATAACGTGAATAAGGGACACTATCGCATGATATAATGTGAATAAAGTTGACCTACTGTGTGACGTAATTTGATTTTGGGGTACTATTGTGTGGCCATGTCCCTTCCCCCAAAAATTCACCCCTTCTTGAGCTGTGCGCCGGATGTGCGCACTGTTCCTTTTTAAAATATGGGGGTAGGAGCACCAAAATGAGGACTGCTATAGGTGAGAGGTGAGGGGGGTGGGAAAGGGGTGCAGGGTCAGAGGTGGAACTAGCTGCAGTGCTAGGGGGCACCAGCCAAAATCTTGCCTAGGGCATCATATTGATTAGGGCCAGCTCTGCACAGAGATGTGGGCTTTGCAGAATAAGGTGTACGAGAGAACCCTCTTGTTTCAGACGGCTCTCTTACAAAAGGTGTTGGCCTAGTGCAAATGTGTGCTGATAATAGATATGGGTGGTGTGGTTGAATAAATCAATCCCCTAGATTGCATTGTGCTTGGTACAATGTATACAGGGGTACAGAGATGGTGGGGGAGGGGGTGGGGTGGGTTGGTGTGTGTACTAATTTACCTGGGGCATAGCTTGTCTTGGGGCCACTGTGGGGCCCTGTAACACATGTTCAGGAGACAAATCCTCCATTCACAGCACGCTCTACAGGGGCTTGGCTAAATAGATTTGCCCATGTCCCCCTCATTATTTCATAGCCCTGTTGTGGGTCTCAGCAGCCTTGAATATATACATAGTTGAAAGAGGTACCCAGGCCCAGCGGTACCCGCTCAGCAAAGGGATGCAGTACAGGGAGGCGCTAGGTTGAAGAGACGCTCTTCCTGCTCTGCATCCCTGTGCTGCCGCTGCTCCTGTCCCCCCGCTGCTGCTGTCGGTGCTGGTGCCTGTCACACTGTATGACAGGCAGTGTCGCTGGCAGCTTCAAGCATCCAGTCCTCCCCCAGTTGATTGTGTTCGTCAGAAAGGGGGCAGAGCTAAATGGATCAGGCTGCCGGAGAGGGACAGCTGCTGCTTGTGAGGTACTATACTGTATGCCAGAGTGGAGGGAAATAGGTGTATATGTATAGTATGTGCAATTGTGCATGTGACAGTGTGTGAGTGTATGCGTTTGTGGGGTGTGAAGGGGAGGGAGTAGTATGACAAAACATAGCAGCCAGCAGAGGAGAGGGAGGTGTTGCACAGAGACTTCCCCCTCTCTCAGGTGCCATCTTACCCCTCCTCCTGCTCCTGCCCACCAGTCACCCAGCACCTACACCCTCTGCTAGAGAGAGAGAGGGCGGGATGTACTGACCTCTCCCGATGCAGTATTAGGGTTATCTCTGCGCTCCCAGTGTTTTCTTCTCATTGGTTGTTTTTCTCCTGCTGCCTAGCGCTCCTCAACGCTCCCTGTAGTTTCCGCGTCACGCTGGTCGTCACTGTGGTCTGCCATAATCACCACCGTGGCCACTGATCCCTCCACATGCGCAGTAGTCGCAGTAGTAGAAAGCAGAGACTACTGTGCATGCGTGACTCACTGACAGGGGGAGCGCAGTGCTGAACAACCACTGTGGAGGGATCAGTGGCCGCGGCGGTGATTATGGCAGACCGCAGTGATGACCAGTGTGACGCGAAAACTACAGGGAGTGTTGGGGAGCGCCGGGCAGCAGGAGGAAAACAACTAACGAGGAGTAAACACCAGGAGCGCAGAGATAACCAGAGCCGACCCTAACCAATATGATGCCCTAGGCAAGATTTTAGCTGGTGCCCCCTAGCACCACCGCTGGTTCTGCCTCTGACCTTGCACCTCTTTCCCAGCACCATCACCCCTCACCCATAGCAGTCCTTATTTTGGTGTTTGTAGCCCTATATTTTAAATAGGAACAGTTTGCACATTTGGCACACAGCCCAAAAAGGGATGTGTTTTTGCTGGCAAGGGGCATGGCCACACAATAGTAACCCCAATTCCAATTACGCCACACAGTAGTGCAACTTTATTCACATTTGATCATGCGATAGTGTCCATAATTCATATTACATCCCACAGTAGTATCACTTTCCTTATAAACGTTACTCCTCACAGTAGAGCCCCTTATTCACATTACATCACACTGAATTGCTACTTATTCACATTACACCACACCTTATTGCTCTTTATTCACATTAGACGACACAGTAGTGCCCTTTCTATATGCAACGCCACATAGTAGAGCACCTTATACACATAATGCCACAGAGTAATGCCCCTTACACATATGAGACACATTATTAATGTCCTTATAAACATAATGCACCTTACGCATTATGATAACTTTTATTAATGTCCTTTTACACATAATGTCCCTTACACATATGCCGCATATTATTAGTGCCCCTATACACATATTGGCACACATACAGTAGTACCCTGTTACACATATGCCGCACATTATTAATGTCCTTATACACATAATGACACACATAGTGCCCCCTACACATTTGCTGCACATTATTAGTGCCCCTATACACATATTGGCACACATACAGTAGTACCCTGTTACACATATGCCGCACATTATTAATGCCCTTATACACATAATGACACACATAGTGCCCCTTACACATATGTTGCACATTATTAATGCATTTTTACATGACAAACATAATGCTCCATACACATATTCCAAACACTACTGCACAACCAACCCACTCACATGCACACAGCACTCACAATGCCACTAACACTGTGACCTCTGCCTCTACTTAGATACAGATGTGTCCTCATAAATCTTGCCTCAATGCTAATGTTGGGCACCTTTTTTTTATGAAAATGGATCTTATTTGCATTGCTATGTGGCTAGGATGCAGAAGCAGCTTCTGCTCATTAAAATGATATGCAGCATGCCTATATACTGTGTGAGACTGTGGCTGTATCTGCATATGAAATGTTACACACAGAATATAGGCATGCCGCATATCATTTTAATCAGCATAAGCTCCTGATGCCCCTAGGCATATCAAATGCCCTAGGCAATTGCCTAGTTTGCCTATGCCTATGGCCGGCTCTGGAGATAACCCTAATACCGCAGCGGGAGAGGTTAGTACATCCCACCCAGAGAGAGAAAGGAGGTGGTGGTAGTGTGGGGGGCGGGGGGTGGGAGGTGATCCTGCAGTTTGTTAACATCCCTGTCTGGGGGCTGAGGCTAAAATCCATGAGGCTGAATCCCAACAGGTGGCATCCCGGCCGTAAGTATACATGGAAAGTTAGGTTTAGATCCGGGAGGGGGGATTAGGTTTAGGCACCAGACAGTGGGGTTAGGGTCAGAGTGCGGGGGTAGGTTAATATTAGGCAGTGGGGAGGGTTAAAGTTAGGCACCCCCGGGAAGGTTTAGGGTCAGGCTGCGGGGGAGGGAAATTTAGGTTTAGGCAGCAGGGACGGGGAGTTAGGATAAGGTAACTCCAGGAAGTGATTAAGGTTAGGCTGTGGCAAGGGAGGGTTAGGCACCCCCGGGGAGGGTAAGGGTCAGGCTGCGGGGGAGGGAGATTTAGGATTAGGCAGCAGGGACGGGGAGTTAGGATAAGGTAACTCCAGGAGGTGATTAAAGTTAGGCTGTGGCCAGGGAGGGTTAGGGTTAGGCACCCCCGGGGAGGGTTATGGTCGGGCTGCAGGGGAGGGAGATTTGTGCAATATGTGTATAAGCAGCACTACGACGTGCGGGGTAATGTGAATAAGATTGTGATACTGTGGGTGTAATTTGAAATGGGGGTACTATTATGTGTTCACGCCCCTTCCTTGTGAGACCACTGCCCTTTTTTGATGCACAATGTCCCCTTATAAAATATGGGAGGGCGCAAATTTATAGTTTGCAGGGGGGCGCCGAACACCCTAGCACCGGCCCTGGGGGTACCAGATCATGTTGTAGTACACAGGACAGCTTTGGATCCAAGTTAGTGAATATTTAATAGAAACTTCTACAGTGGCTTGGAGGCAAGCAATGAGCAAATTCTGAATTATTTTTCCTCAAACAGGGCTATTTTGATAATAAAGGTCAAAGCATGTTAAATGTTAATAAATTTAATCACACAAGCAGAATATTAGCTGGGCTTTAGACTACTTGTAAGGCAAGCCCAATGCTGGCAAGGGACGTTTCATTCTGATCACACAGACAACAACAAATTATATGGAATAAAATTAGCCACGAGAAAATGATGTCCACAACATTTACCTGTTATTAGTTCCATGTAAGCTTTCTACATAGACACCAATAAACAAAATGCAGCCTGGAACGGGTGTAGTAGGGTATGCCGGCAGCCGGGCTCCCGGCGGCCAGCATACCGACGCCGGAATCCCGACCGCCGGCATACCGACAGCTGGGACTAATAACAGGAAAATGTAATTTTCTCATGGCTAATTTTATTCCATGGAATTCTTTTTTGTCTGTGTGATTAGTAAGTGTTCCACAGCATAGGAATCAGTATGGTATACAGCAGCGGTGGCCAACCAGTGGCTCTTGAGCCGGATGCGGCTCTTTCTTCATTCAGATGCGGCTCCTGACACTTGAGGTCAGGTGACCGCAAAAGATCCAGAAACCACTGTGCTCCAGCCAGGCACGCAGTGCCAGCGTCACTAAGTGGACTGAGGGAGCCGGATACTAGGTGAGAACCCACTGGCAAGCAAAGGGGGACTACAGCTACCTCAGCATGGACCACCTCGGGTTTGGAGCAGGGGCTACTGGACACATGAAGGGCTACTACATTGGCATGGGGGGCTGGAGTGACACATGGAGGAACTGAAGTGTATTATGTTCATTTTGCTTTTAAATGTATTTTATTTGGCTCTGGCTTATTTAATGTATTTTATGTGGATGTGACTTTTAAAATGTATTTTATGTGGATTTGTCCCTTTCTATGTATTTTATTTTGGATCTGGCTTTTTCAATGTATTTTATAACATGGCGTGGCCTAGCGGGCACAAGACCACGCCCCATTTTTGCACACGTGCCTTTGGCGTGCACATGGTGTCGGCTCTTTGGCATGCCTAAAGATTTTTCTTGGTTCTTTGTCGCTGACTGATTGGCCACCCCTGGTATACAGGTTGAGTACCCCATATCCAAATATTCCGAAATACGGATTTTTTTGAGTAAGACTGAGATAGTGAAACCTTTGTTTTCTGATGGCTTAATGTACACAAACTTTGTTAAATACACAATGGTGGTCATTCCGAGTTGTCAGCTCGTTGCCGTTTTTCGCAATGGAGCGATTAGGTGGAAAATGCGCATGCGCATGGTACGCAGCGCGCATGCGCTTAGTTATTTAACACAAAACTTAGTAGATTAACACAAGCTCGAACGACGTTTTTCCAACGCTCGAGTGATCGTAGTGTGATTGACAGGAAGTGGGTGTTTCTGGCTGTCAACATGGCGTTTTCAGGGAGTGTGCTAAAAAATGCAGGCGTGCCAGCTAAAAGCGCAGGAGTGGCTGGAGAAACGGGGGAGTGGCTGGCCGAACGCAGGGCGTGTTTGTGACGTCAAACCAGGAACTAAACGAACCGAGCTGATCGCAATCTAGGAGTAGGTCTGGAGCTACTCAGAAACTGCAAAGAATTATTTAGTAGCAGTTTTGCTAATCTTTTGTTCGCTATTCTGCTAAACTAAGATACACTCCCAGAGAGCGGCGGCCTAGCGTTTGCAATGCTGCTAAAAGCAGTTAGTGAGCGAACAACTCGGAATGAGGGCCAAAGTTATTAAACATACTGTATTAAATAACCTTCAGGCTGTGTGTATAAGGTATACATGAAACATAAATGAATTGTGTGTATGTACACAAACTTTGTTTACTCCATAAAGTAATTAAAAATATTGACTAAAATGACCTTCAGGCTGTGTCTATGGGGTGTATATGAAACATAAATGCATTCTGTGCTTAATGGGCCCTACACACTGGCCGATATTTTGAAAGATATGAACGATCTCGTTCATAAATGAACGAGATCTCGTTCATATCTTTCAGTGTGGAGACTTAAGCGATGAACGATGCGCGTCCCCGCGCTCGTTCATCGCTGGTCTCCTGTCGGCTGTGCATGCAGGCCAATATGGACGATCTCGTCCATATTTGCCTGCACGTCTATGGAGCCGGGTGACGGGGGGAGTGAAGAAGCTTCACTCCCCCCGTCACTGCCCCCCCCGCCGCCGGGTCGCTCGTCGGCCGTATCGGCCGTCGGGCACCTCGGCCAGTGAGTAGGGCCCATTAGACTTGGGTCCCATCGCCATGATATCTCACTATGGTATGCAATTATTCCAAAATACGGAAAAATCTGATATCCAAAATACTTCTGGTCCCAAGCATTTTGAATATGGGATACTCAACCTGTATACCTCTTTCCATTTTACCTTTGGGAATGAGCCCTAACATTTCAAATATATTTTAAGAGTTAAGTTCCATTTTAATATTACTAAAGAGGACTGACTAGCAATTAGAGTTACAATTATTTTTCACCTATATGTATCACTTTCAAAGAATTTCAGTTTGAAATATTAAACTCTTGCTGCTTTGAAATGTCATCATGTTTCAGTCATGCCCCTGGCTTTATATTCACCTTTGTGGATGGGACTCTGCTAGTCTGCTAGTGCAAAAGGTAATATTAAAGAGGGAAGAGATAATATTACAGGTTTGTAAGCATTCATTCAATAGCATACCTATATTGGATAGTTGAAGGTTAAGTATATACTAATGTACAAGTAGAGGCAAAATTGCAATGGAGCTGATGCAAAGTTAGAAGAAAATGAGATGAACATTATTCAAAGTAAAGTGCACAGAAATATAGTGTATTTTCACACATAAGAAGAGCTGTACGTAACGTGAAATGTTTTGCCTCTACATTTGTAATATATCATTTACTACCAGCTATCCACTGGCGTATCTATAATGGGTGCAGTGTGTGCATTGTACACAGGTCCCTGGGTCCAGAGGGTGTCCACACCGCACACATTTCTTCTATACTCATCTTTGTGCCTGCTTAGATTTTGTTACCAGCGGGTGCCTGGCTCCTTCCTCTCAGCGGCAGCTGGTAGTAGGAGCTCACTGCTGAGCTCCGGATTCTGGCTCCCAAGTCCCGCAGTGTCCACTATGGGAGAGACATCATGACGTCTCTCCCATAGTTCCGAGGAGCGGGCAGCCAGGCGGAGGGCAGCAGTCCAGAAGCAGGAGCTGGGCTAGAGAGAATTGTGGGGGGGGGAGTTTGTGTGTGTCTGTGTAAGAGGCGCTACTGTGTGTGGGAGGGGGAACCAACTGGGGGCAAAACTACTGGGGGCATATCTACTGGAGACAAACCAATTGGGGGCATATCTACTGGGGTCAAAACTACTGGGGGCATATCTACTGGGGACAAACCAACTGGGGGCATATCTACTGGGGGCATAACTACATTGGGCATAACTACTGGGGGCATAACTACAGTGGGCATATCTACTGGGCATAACTATTGGGGGCAAAACCACTGGGGCATAACTACAGGGGTCATATCTAGTGGGGGCATAACTACAGGGGGCATATCTACTGGGGATATAACTACTAGGGGCACAACTATGGGGGCATTACTACACGGGAGCATTGCATAGGGGGCACTTAATAAGGGGAATCACTCCTGGGGACATAAGGGGCACTAATACTGGGGGAACTGTATAAGGGGCACCAATACTATGGGCTCTACATAAGGGGCACTACAACTGTGGGCACAACCACTACAGTGGGCATTGTATAAGGAGCACTAGTACTGAGGGCATTGTATAAAGGGCACTACTGCTGTTGGCATTATGTGTATTTAGGGTGCTACTACTATGGGCTTTGGGTATAAGGGGCACTAATGTGTGTCATACCATGAATAAGGGACATTACAATGTGGTGTAATATGAATAAGATTGTGCTACTGTGAGCGTAATTTGAATTAGGGATGCTATTGGGTGACCACACCCCTTTTTGAGACTAGGCCCCTTTTTTGTGGTGTGCTCAATCCCTTTATTACACAAGCCTGGAGGGTGAGTTCCAACACCTCTCTAGGGCCACTTCAAGCACTGTGTGCTGCCCATCATCAGCTCCAATACACTTCCTAACAAGAGTTTACACTCTTATGTGCAGGTCTGTATTGGCCGTATTTGCATGAACACACCTTTACTGACCTTTGTTTACTTGAGAATCCCACATCCCACATCAGTTCTACCTCTTCACTCTTCATAAAGGTCAATGTGCCCAAATTGTGTACAATCTGCATAGACACATTAGTGTCTATGAGTGTGCCCAGTGTAAATTAATGCAAGACACACAACGCAAACAGGCATACATTTGGAGTGTGGTCCTGCGCTGTCTCCATGTTGTCTACTAAAGCAATAGCATCCTTTATCAAGATGGCTACTAAGCATGCTACTGCACATGCACAGTGCCATCCTTTTCACAGTGTTTGAGCGTCATAGCAGAAGGCGTAACTCTGGGAAGCAATGGAATCATCTGCCGCCGGGCTCCTGCTCTGAAGGGGGCACCTCTCTTCTCATTCTGTGACACCTTTGAATTAAGTTAATTGATAGCTGCCGCTATCTTTTCAGTGGCCAACTTCCACACTGGTCCCTGCACCTTACAAGTCACCCCCCTTTTATTATACTGTAGATACACATTTTACAAGTGTCATACCAAGGATTAGAAACCACAACCTATTACATTGGAAGCAGACACCTTACTGATGAAGCGGTTAGCTCCTGTATAGGAAATATGAGAATTCTAAATATATGAAGTTACTCCTTTGACAATTACACGTAACTTCATATAGTTAGAATTCTCCTGCTTCATGTATACTAGCAAATAGCTCCAACAGTAAAGTGTCTGCTGTTAGTGTAACAGGTCATGGGTTTTAATCCTGGGTATGACTGCTAAGAAATGTGTGATTTAAAACAAAATACAATGAAATGTATATATATACACAGCATATACATTTTTTCAGAACACTCCCCCCCCCCCCCCACACACACACACACACACACCCACACCCACACACACGCATACATACATACATGCATATATTTAGCTAAATATAGGGGGGACACCAATATTTATGTTGCCTCCGAGCAACTGGGACAAACTTACGCCACTGCGTCATAGTACTAGCTGGGTGTGTAGTACAGTTTTGAGGAGACATCCTAATAACCCTGCAATATACTATTCCATGAAGCAGCACCACATAAAATAAAGCTGGAACAGGAATTGCAGAGCAAAAATGTTTCACTGGACATGTCATCAGCTGGAAGTGTTTTTTAGTGAAAGACTGCCAGTGTGGATATTCAACCACAGAACAGTCATGCAGGATCAAATAGAGGAAAGCCCCATAATAGATATTATGGGGAGTTTGCAAATATACCATTCTGTGAACCCCAAAGTATCCAGGAAGCAAACTTAAGCAATGACTGGAGTGAATGGAAGTCTGCAATAGACAAGGAGATGACAATACTCAATGGCAACAATGCATAGACTGTAGTTAACAGGTCGAATCACAGCAAACAGTCAAAAACAAATGAATCTTCTATAAAAAGATGAAAGCAGACAGAGCCATTACCTGTTATAAAGCTCATATTGTCACAGATGAACATCCACAGAAATCTGGTGTTGACTACAGTGAACCCTACTCTTCTGTGGCAGTACATTATGCTTGGTCATTGCCATATTTGCCTTGTACCATTTGCTGTTATACCAATTAAACTTTGCCCCAGCATACTTAAATGGAGAATAAACGGAAGAGATATACATGGAACCTCCTGACAATATGTTCCAGGAAGAAGTCTGTCTGTAAAAGAAAGCTTTGTACAGTCTAAAACAGAAGGGTCATTGTTGGTACATTAAGCTAGAGGAATACATACTATTTACCGGTGGGCAGGATGCTTACTGTCAAGATCCTGACAGCGGCCTTTCCAGCCACCAGAATGCCAGCAGCAGGGCAAGAGCTAAAAGTCTGCTTGCAGGCTCGGTGGCTCGCTGCGCTTGCCACAGGTTCTTTTCTCACTCTATGGTTATCATGGACTCCCATGAGTGGGAATAGCCCCTGTGCGCCAGGATTCTGGCTGCCGGCATTGTCAGCTGTCGGGATTCCGGTGTCGTATCCTGACCGCCGGGATCTCGACAGCCGGCAAATTGATTGCATCCCAAGTTAGATGCTGTACTACAAGAAATGGACTTTGTGCGTTCAAAAACTGATAATTGGGGGTCATTCCGACCTGTTCGCTTGCTGCGTTTTCATGCAGCAGAGTGAACGGGTCTCTGCTGCGCATGCGCCGGCGCCTTTGTGCGCATGCGGGACGGGCAACGGCCATTTTGTAGGCACGGTCCGGGCAACGCAAGTGTGGCCGGACCGAAAGTGGGACGGGCCGCAGCGGCTGCGTGACGTCATACACAGCCGCTGCGGGCCAGGGAGCGAGGAGTAGCTCCCGGCCAGCTCGCTAAAGCTGCGCTAGCTGGGAGTTACTCCTGAAGTGCAAAGACATCGCCGCTGTGCGATGCCTTTGCACTTCTGCGAGGGGGGCCGGACTGTCAGGAAAGATGATCGTAGCTGTGCAAAATTTTGCACAGCTACGATCAACTCGGAATGACCTCCATCGTCGCTACCACAAACACATATTACAGAAACTTTTTATTTGTTGTGTATGTGGATGATCTGTTACTAGCAGGCCAAGAGCATTATGTGTCATGCAGCTGTTGGAACTAAAATTCCGGTAGCTCACCATAGTATTTTCGGTAGCTCACAGAGCGCATGGGCTTAGGCAGTCACTGGCACTCCTCCTCCCTTCATTTTTGTTATGGTGCCGACCATCAGCCAATCAGAGCTCGTGGACCGGCAGTGGCGGCACCTGATTGGCTGCCGGACAGCGAGTTTCGATTGGCTCACTTACCGGCACCATATTTTAAATGCCCGACGCCGCCGGAGACTCTGGTCACCCTCACCGCACCTTACTTCACAGGAGAGGTGCACGCTGCGCTCTCTTCCCTTCCGTCCCTCATACAGGAGGTGCAGCACCGACTGTAGTAGAAGAAGCCAGCAAGGGTTAGCACTGTGTGGGGCACTGTATCGTACACTGCTGGGGGAAGGCATTTATTGTGGCGCTGCAGGGGGCATTTTAAATGGCACTGAGGGGGGAATTGTATCTGGCACTGGTGGGGGCATTGAATCTGGCACTGCTCGGGGCATTATTTGTGTATCTGGCATTGCTGGGGGCATTATTTGTGTTTCTGGCACTGCTGGGAGGCATTATTTGTGTACCTGGCACTACGCGGGGGGTGAGGGGGGGGGGGGTATTTCTTGTAGCAGTGAGGCCACACCAATCAGAGGTTTTATTTTCCAAAAGTAGCTCACACCCCAATTAAGGTTGGAGACCACTGATATAGGCCATGCACATTATGCACTTGTTAGGCTTAAGAATATCACAATGTAGAGAATATAATTTTATTCATTGATCAGAAAACCACTGACAAAGGGGCTAATTCAGTTTGGATTGCAAATTGCGATCCAACCGGAATTATTACGATCGCCCCACGGGGGCATGTGCAGCACCCATCCTGCGCATGCACCCACACTTTCTGTGGGGGGATCGCAGAAAATGCAATCGTCTCTGCCTGTCAATCATGCCTGACATCACATGCAGCCGCCGCGATCAGGAGCATTGCGGCGGGCCTCCAGCTGCGCCGGCAGGAGGCATCCTCTATTTCTGCTAACAAACAGAAATTGCGAGGCGTTCACAATTTCTGATTGTTGAAAGGGGGGTGGGCAGCGGTCAGCATGCTGGGCGACCTTGCCCTGAGATGGGTGGCCCCCAGCATGCTAGCAAAAGGATTGCAAATTCTGCTAATTAGCAGAATTTGCAATCCTTACTGAATTAGGCCCATAGGCATTAAAGCCATGTCACCAACAAGTGAGGAAGAGATAGAGAACATGAGAAAAGTTCTTTATCAGAAAGCTATTGGACATTTAATGTACTTAACATCACACATGCAGTGAGCCAATTTGCCATCAATCTTGGGAAGCAACATTGTACTGTAGATAATAGAATCTTCAGATATCTGAAAAGATCATCTTCCTTGAAGTTGGAATTTACCAATTCTGGAAATTCAACACTGAAATCTTTGTGTGTTGCCGACTGGGGATCAGAGGAGGATGACTGTCATTCGTATACGGGATATTTATTTATATTGAGAGGGTCAGCAGTAAGTTGGTCAAGTACAGTACAAAGCAACCCACTATAGCCCTGCCCACCACTGAGGCAGAATACATGGTGCTGTACTAACAGAATCAAACAAGAAAGCATTACACCTTAAAGAGACTTTGGGGCCAATTCAGTATCCAACGCTGAAGAGCAGGAATCACTATTCAGTGATTTGCGCACTTCTGCACATGCGCACATGCTGCTGCGTGCATAAGTGCGGACTTACACTATGATCGCAGTTTAAGGTTGGCGGGGGGCGGCGACGTTACAGCAATGCAGCGTTTTGGGAGTGGCGTTGGTCGGCCGAGCCTGGACAATATAAGCGTGTCTGGACCATTTGCAGGGCGGACCACGGCAGCTGCATGATGCCACACACAGCCACTGTGACCAGAAACATGGCGACCAGGCGACTGTGAGGGCAGGAGGCAACCATTAAGATGCGAGCACATCTTAAGGGCATTTTGGTGGTGGTGGGCGGCCCCCCGCATGCTTTTAAAACTCCAACTCATGTTGAATCAGGCCCTTTGAATGTAATGACCAATTTGAGTAAATATAACACTATTAACGTGGAGTGTGACAGCAAATGACGTGTATGGTAGCACAGAGCACCATGGATAGTCCGAGCACACTGCAATTAGACATGACCTTAGTTGTGAACTAGTGGAGAGTGGATCTATTAGTGTGACCTTTGCCGCACTGAGGGGGGAATTGTATCTGGCACTGGTGGGGGCATTGAATCTGGCACTGCTCGGGGCATTATTTGTGTATCTGGCATTGCTGGGGGCATTATTTGTGTTTCTGGCACTGCTGGGAGGCATTATTTGTGTACCTGGCACTACGCGGGGGGTGAGGGGGGGGGGGTATTTCTTGTAGCAGTGAGGCCACACCATTCAGAGGTTTTATTTTCCAAAAGTAGCTCACACCCCAATTAAGGTTGGAGACCACTGATATAGGCCATGCACATTATGCACTTGTTAGGCTTAAGAATATCACAATGTAGAGAATATAATTTTATCCATTGATCAGAAAACCACTGACAAAGGGGCTAATTCAGTTTGGATTGCAAATTGCGATCCAACCGGAATTATTACGATCGCCCCACGGGGGCATGTGCAGCACCCATCCTGCGCATGCACCCACACTTTCTGTGGGGGGATCGCAGAAAATGCAATCGTCTCTGCCTGTCAATCATGCCTGACATCACATGCAGCCGCCGCGATCAGGAGCATTGCGGCGGGCCTCCAGCTGCGCCGGCAGGAGGCATCCTCTATTTCTGCTAACAAACAGAAATTGCGAGGCGTTCACAATTTCTGATTGTTGAAAGGGGGGTGGGCAGCGGTCAGCATGCTGGGCGACCTTGCCCTGAGATGGGTGGCCCCCAGCATGCTAGCAAAAGGATTGCAAATTCTGCTAATTAGCAGAATTTGCAATCCTTACTGAATTAGGCCCATAGGCATTAAAGCCATGTCACCAACAAGTGAGGAAGAGATAGAGAACATGAGAAAAGTTCTTTATCAGAAAGCTATTGGACATTTAATGTACTTAACATCACACATGCAGTGAGCCAATTTGCCATCAATCTTGGGAAGCAACATTGTACTGTAGATAATAGAATCTTCAGATATCTGAAAAGATCATCTTCCTTGAAGTTGGAATTTACCAATTCTGGAAATTCAACACTGAAATCTTTGTGTGTTGCCGACTGGGGATCAGAGGAGGATGACTGTCATTCGTATACGGGATATTTATTTATATTGAGAGGGTCAGCAGTAAGTTGGTCAAGTACAGTACAAAGCAACCCACTATAGCCCTGCCCACCACTGAGGCAGAATACATGGTGCTGTACTAACAGAATCAAACAAGAAAGCATTACACCTTAAAGAGACTTTGGGGCCAATTCAGTATCCAACGCTGAAGAGCAGGAATCACTATTCAGTGATTTGTGCACTTCTGCACATGCGCACATGCTGCTGCGTGCATAAGTGCGGACTTACACTATGATCGCAGTTTAAGGTTGGCGGGGGGCGGCGACGTTACAGCAATGCAGCGTTTTGGGAGTGGCGTTGGTCGGCCGAGCCTGGACAATATAAGCGTGTCTGGACCATTTGCAGGGCGGACCACGGCAGCTGCATGATGCCACACACAGCCACTGTGACCAGAAACATGGCGACCTGGCGACTGTGAGGGCAGGAGGCAACCATTAAGATGCGAGCACATCTTAAGGGCATTTTGGTGGTGGTGGGCGGCCCCCCGCATGCTTGTAAAACTCCAACTCATGTTGAATCAGGCCCTTTGAATGTACTGACCAATTTGAGTAAATATAACACTATTAACGTGGAGTGTGACAGCAAATGACGTGTATGGTAGCACAGAGCACCATGGATAGTCCGAGCACACTGCAATTAGACATGACCTTAGTTGTGAACTAGTGGAGAGTGGATCTATTAGTGTGACCTTTGCCGCAAGTGAGAAGAATCCTGCTGAAATGCTCACAAAGGGACTAACATCACAAATGCTAGTCAAGTTTCTAGGTAAATGTGGTCTGGAATATACTTGACATGATACATTTATCTCTTGTTCAACCCTATGTTTTCAGTTACAGTGTATTCTCAGTTTTACCGTGTGTTTTCAGTTACTATGGGTACAGGTGACAAGCGCAATGGAATTTGCTGCACTGAATAAGAAACTGTTACTAAATAAATAATAAATAAATAACTGGAGACAGCTTGCAGTGAAAGGGGTGTGTTGTAAATGGAGTGTGCTCCTGTGCTGTCTCCATATCAACTCTACTGAAGTGATAGTATCCTTTATCAAGATTGCCTAACCCTTCCTTCCTGAAGCCTAACCCTCCCCCCTGCAGCCTAACTCTTCCTGGTGTTGCCTAAACCTAATCCCCTGCTCACAGCCTAAATTTAACCCTTCATCCCCCCCTAACCTTAACCCTCCCCAGGGGTGTCTAACAGTGGCAGAACTGTAGGAGACAATGGAGACATTCGCCGCCGGGTTTCAGCCCTGAAGGGGGCACTTATCCTTCCCTGTTCCCCTCTCCGTATCCTGAACTTGTTGCTCAACATTAGTGGAGGTCCTGCTGCGTGTCCTGGATGTGACGGTAACAGAGGAAACAGCGGTTTATCACAGCGGAGTGCTTGCGGCTTGGTGCCGGCCGGATAGCACTGAGGGCTGCTGTCAGTGTGGAAGCTGTTGGTTGTGTGTTGCCACGGGGAGGACTCGAGGAGCGCTGTCGAGGAGTACAGTACGTAACATATGCAAGAGGTGGGGAGATCCCAGCAGGGTTAGTAAAATATGATCATGCAACGTGCAATCAGGTGCTATTAGTAGAAATGTGCAGTGGGCACTTTTCGTGTTTTGGTGTTGGATCTGGATCCTCGCTTGTGTTTTGGATCTGGATTGGTTTTGCCAAAACCACGGTTTTGGTTTTGGATCTCAATGATTTTTGAAAAAAACACAAAAACAGCTAAAATCACAGAATTTGGGGATAATTTTGATCCTAGGGTATTATTAACCGCAATAACATTCATTTCCACTCATTTCCAGTCTATTCTGAACACCTCATAATATTGTTTTTAGGCCAAAAGGTTGCACCAAGGTGGTTGGATGACTAAGCTAAGCGACACAAGTGTACGTCACAAACACCTGGCCCATCTAGGAGTGGCACTGCAGTGTCAGACAGAATGGCAGATTTAAAAACTGGGCCCGAAACAGCACATCATGCAAAGAAGAAAAAGAGGTGCAATGAGGTCGCTGGATGACTTTGCTAAGCGAAACAAGTGTGCGGCACAAACACCAGGCCCATCTAGGAGTGGCACGCAGTGGCTGAATGTCGAAAGTGGCCCGCAATTTTTCGAGCCACTGACAGCAACTCCTGCACGCCCCTGTCATTTTTCAAAAAATTCTGCACCACCAAATTAATTGTATGTGCAAAACATGGGATGTGCTGGAATTTGCCCAGATGTAATGCACACACAATACTGGTGGACTTATACGGCAGTACCCTTGAACTCATATGGCAGTACCCCTGGACTTATACGGCTGCACTCCTGGATTTATACGGCAATACCACTGGACTTATACGACAGTACCCCATGACTTATACGACAGTACCCCTGGACTTATGCGACAGTACCCCTGGACTTATGCGACAGTACCCCAGGACTTTTACGACTGCACCCCTGGACTTATACGACTGCACCACTGGATATACAACAGCACCCCTGGACTTCTATGACAGTACCCCTGGACTTCTACGACAGTACCCCTGGACTTCTACGACAGTACCCCTGGACTTATATGACTGCACCACTGGACTGGATTTATACGACAGTACCCCTGGTCTTATATGACAGTACTCTGGCCTGGACTTCTACGACAGTACCCCTTAACTTATATGGCTGCATCACTGGACTGGACTTATATGACAGTACCCCTGGTCTTATATGACAGTACCTCTGGACTTATACGACAGAACCCCTTAACTTATATAGCTGCACCACTGGACTGGACTTATACGGAAGTACCCCTGGACTTAGATGGCAATACCACTGGACTTATACGGCAGTACCCCTGGACTTATACGGCAGCACCACTGGACTTATACGGCAATACCTCTGGACTTATACAGCAGAACCCCTGAAATTATATGACAGTACCCCTAGACTTATACGGCAGTACCACTGGACTTATACGGCAGTACCCCTGGACTTATATGGCAGCACCCCTGAACTTACATGGCTGCACCACTGGTCTGGACTTATACGGCAGTACCCCTGGACTTATACGGCAGTACCACTGGACTTATATGGCAGTACCCCTGGACTTATACGGCTGCTTCACTGGGCTGGACTTATACGGCAGTACCCCTGGACTTATATGGCAATACCACTGACTTATACGGCAGTACCCCTGGACTTATACGACAGTACCCCTGGACTTAGACGGCTGCACCACTGGACTGGACTTATACGACAGTACCCCTGGACTTATATGGCAATACCACTGGACTTATACGGCAGTACCCCATGACTTATACGACAGCACCCCTAGACTTATACGACACTACTCCTGGACTTATACGGCTGCACCACTGGACTGGACTTATACGGCAGTACCACTGGATGTATACGGCAGTACCCCTGGACTTATACGGCTGCACCACTGGACTGGACTTATACGGCAGTACCCCTGGACTTATACGGCAGTACCCCTGGACTTATATGGCTGCACCACTGGACTGGACTTATACAAAAGTACCCCTAGACTTATACGGCAGTACCACTGGACTTATACGGCAGTACCCCTGGACTTATATGGCAGTACCCCTGAACTTACATGGCTGCACCACTGGTCTGGACTTATACGGCAGTACCCCTGGACTTATACGGCAGTACCACTGGACTTATACGGCAGTACCCCTGGACTTATACGGCTGCTTCACTGGACTGGACTTATACGGCAGTACCCCTGGACTTATACAGCAATACCACTGACTTATACGGCAGTACCCCTGGACTTATACGACAGTACCCCTGGACTTAGACGGCTGCACCACTGGACTGGACTTATACGACAGTACCCCTGGACTTATATGGCAATACCACTGGACTTATACGGCAGTACCCCTGGACTTATACGACAGCACCCCTAGACTTATACGACACTACTCCTGGACTTATACGGCTGCACCACTGGACTGGACTTATACGGCAGTACCACTGGATGTATACGGCAGTACCCCTGGACTTATACGGCTGCACCACTGGACTGGACTTATACGGCAGTACCCCTGGACTTATATGGCTGCACCACTGGACTGGACTTATACAAAAGTAGCTCTGGACTTATACGGCAGTACCCCTGGACTTATACGGCAGTACCACTGGACTTATATGGCAGTACCCCTGAACTTATACGGCTGCACCACTGGACTGGACTTATATGGCAGTACCCCTGGACTTATATGGCAGTACCCCTGAACTTACATGGCTGCACCACTGGACTGGACTTATACGCAGTACTCCTGGACTTATACGGCAATACCACTGACTTATATGGCAGTACCCCTGGACTTATATCGCAGCATCACTGGACTTATGGCAGCACAGGACACCACCACTGGACTTATGGCAGCACAGGACACCACCACTGGACTGAGGCAGCACAACACAGCACCACTGCACTGGTCTTATGCAGCAGCAGCACCCCTGGACTTATGGCAGGACAGGACGCCACCACTGGACTTATGGCAGCATAGGACACCACCACTGGACTGATGAAGCACAACACAGCACCACTGCACTGGTCTTTATACAGCAGCAGCACTGGACTTATCGCAGCACAGGACACCACCACTGGACTTATGGCAACACAGGACATCACCACCGGATTGATGCAGCACAACACAGCACCACTGCACTGGACTGGACTTATACAGGAGCACTGGACTTATGGCAGCACAGGACACCACCACTGTGACTAGACTGATGCAGCACAAGACACCACTGGACTGATAACGCATAAGACATTACTGGAATGACACATAAGAGCAGGTCGCCACCCCACGCACCTCACCACTTTCCCGCACAGACACTGAGGAGACATGTCCTCTCGCTACACTCTCCAGGACTGGAGTGAAAATGACGGTGAAGTGCGGCTCCTTATATGGAATTCAAAACCCGCAAGAATCCGACAGCGGGATGATGACGTTTTGCCTCGTTCTGGTTTCCAAGTTTGGCGGAAAGTCCCGAGCCGGTCTCGGATCCGGGCTCGGAACGTGAAGTTCGGAAGGGTTCGTTTCTCAGGAACCAAACCCGCTCATCCCTAGCATTTTGATCACACGTAGTACTAGCTTCATGCAGAGTGTAAACAAGCCTGCACAATATATACAACTGCTAGTATGGGGATCATTCTCATAAAACCAAAAATAACATTGGCATTGATAATTCACAGTGCTGATATACTGACATATGGATGCTTGTACATTTACATACAAGTAACAGCCTTTAATTTTTAATGCTGCTGAGTGTACAGAGAGGTCATTCCCTAGGTCAAACGCAGTAATTCTACATTTACCAAAAAATTTTACATCAAAGAAAAAAAAATACAACTTGCCACAATAATGATTGATTCAATATAGTCTATTAACGATAAGACCATAGAATGGAGGTTTACGTCAGTTCTACCAGTTGGGGCTTATTGCACAAATATTGGGGGTAATTGGCAAATCAATTGCTATGTGGGAATTTAGCAAGGGGTTAAGTGCCTGAGAGCATTCCTGCAATGAACAGTATTTTGTGCAAGATTTTGCGCAAGAATGCATGAGATTAGCTATGTTAAACAGCTTCTACACTGCTAAGTGTTGGGCGCCATGCAGTTAAGACACACCTGGCATTCATGACCAGCCTCAAATCTCTACATATCTGCCAAGCTGGGTGCATGATTAGCACCCAAAATCTTATTGCAGGATGTGGTTACACCACCCAGATGTACTGCGCATGCAGGTGGTCATTGCTCGCACATCATCAGCGACATAGTGTGTACACATTGGATGATTTTAATGATGTGTCGTTCCTACCCTTTGGAATCAGGCACATTGTTCAAATGATCATTTAGTTTGTACCCACATATTGTATACCCTATCCTACCAGTGTCCATGTTTCCTCTATTGCCCTTGTATTGTCCTGACAGCAGTAGCTTACTTATTTTTAATGTTGACACACGAAGTCGGCTTTGGGGGAGGTTAAATTTTTTTGCCTCCAGGCTACTGGGACGAACTTACGCCACTGGTGTCTAAACCTAATCCCCCTTCTCGCAGCCTAAACCTAACCTGTCCTCCCCCCACAGCTTACCTCTCCGGTAGTATCTCGTTCGGGATCCTGGGGGTTGGGATGCTGGCGCCAGGATTGTGATCCCAGTTGGGATGCTGGTGCTGGCACTCCAAGCTGTGCCAGGATTCCACGGTTGGTATTATGACTGCCGGGATCCCAATCGGATCTCTAGTACCGCTTTAACTCTACATACTGCAATAAACCTACAGGCTTGGTTAAATCTTACTGCATGGCCCAACTTCATGTGCCGATTCTGCTGATGTCTGCAACATACTTGCCTACTATCCAGAGCCGGATTAAGAGCATGGGGGGCCCGGGGCACTTAAGACAGAGGGGCCCCTATTCAAGAGAAGGGGTGTGTGGGTGTGTGGGGGGCGGGTGGTGGGGGGGTGTCACATACCAGCCACAGCACAATCACACTGCGCTCCTGTCCCCGCCAACCGCACAGACAGCTGAGCGATGGCTCAGCTCTCCAATCATGTATGAGTGAAGCAGCCTGCCGCTCAGCCATTGGGGCAGACTACTTCAGTCATACACTATTGGACAGCTGAGCCGTCGCTCAGCTGTCCTGTCTGTATGGCTGCAGTGCGGACGAGAGCGCAGCACCACAGATCGGATCGGAAGAGAGATCCGATCTGTGGTGTGACAGGGGGCCCTTTTGGAAAGGGGGGCCCGGGGTACGTATCCCCGGGACCCCCCCCTTAATCCGGCTCTGCTACTATCCCAGAAGTTACGGAAGACTCACAATTTTTTGAGTAGTTCAATGCACACTCACAAGAGTAAGTAGATTTCCACATCCAGCCCACTTCCAAGTGACGTGGGTATGGGGAGATAACACTAGTAATCATGATTCCCTTTTAAGGAAGGGGGGGGGGGGGTAAATTATACAAAACTGCATCATTTAGTGTCCCCCCCCCCCCCTTCCTTTTTGACCTGCAAATCGAGGCCCTTTTGCTGCTACTGGGCTGTGACCTAATGATGTGATAGCCCGGCCCCACTCCCACAAGTTGGCTGAAGCATCTCTTCTCTGGGCTTCTCCCGGAGAGGAATCCTAAAAAGTAGGCAAGTACAGTATGATCTACTATTAACCACTTACCACAATAGTACACAAACGGCAACAGCAACCTCGCATGAAAACTTTCAACTGCAAACTTGGTCTGAATATTTTGGATAATTTGAAATCAAATCAGCAGCATAACTAGGCAATGTACATTGGTTTCAGTCGGAGGAAAGAGTCTTCAAATGTACAGTAATATCCATTTCCTTTTGTTCTTTTTCCTAATTTTTGTTATTTTTTAGTGTATTCCTGAGGTTATTTTTGGTGTTATCTACATATGAGGCTCCATCTTTATTCCGTATGGATTGTAATGGGCTTAAAAGACAAAAATGCCAACATGTGTTCTTAAAAGCTTGTGCTATTAACAAATGATGACAATGATAAATTCATAAAAATTGGTACATAGTCTAAAGCTGAAAACCCACACAGCAAGATAAATTGGTAATAATTGCTTTAAAACTTTGCGGGCCTCCCTGCTATTTCTATACTCTATTAAAAACACAACAACCAGCCCTACTCCTCAAGCTCTCTGCTTAGGTGCCATTTTTGACTCAAAGCTGTCCTTTGTTCACCACATTCAATCTGTTTCCCAATCCTATTACGACATGTAACCATTCCTTCTGACCGTGGCAATATTAAAAAGTGTTTGCATGTACAGTAGTTTGTATTTTTTTTTTTGTTATCTAGCACCCCCCATGTGGTTTACCCCAGTAAATGAACACATCTGTCATGAGTAATTTATTAAATACTCCCCCCCCCATCCTGCGCACCTGCCCCCCACATGCACATCATCATTTATTCTAGAGACCTGCATCCCACATGCACCACAGCAATTGTACACAGCTCACACCAGCCAACATGCGACACACATAGTGCTTGATGCAGATGACACCTTATCTGCAGCTATTAGGACAGAGGAAGAGTGCACCACCCAGCTCTCAAACCACCATGTGAACTGGCTGGGAGGTGCTGCGCACAGCCGCAGCATCTACCAATAGATGCAGACATCTCTGTGGACCCCAAACTGTTCATGTTTGCCAGGGGAAGCGGTTGTGTGAGGCCGCAAGGGGCTTCATTGCGCTCGCTTCCCCCCCCTCCTCCACGCCGGCAACCTAAACTGCAGGATCCTGGCATTGGTATGTTGACCGGCAGTATCCCAACTGCCGGTCACCCATACCCTACCCGTTTTCCAGGTCACTTAGTTGTGCACAGGTGTATCACTAACTGTCACATTTTGAAAATCCTCAGGTGACCTCAAAAACATGAACTGTTTTGGGTCCTGAAGTTTGAGAAGCACTGCTATAGATTGTAACCTTGCAAACAATTTTTCACATATGCACACTGCCCCTATTTTACATAAAGGGGAAAAATGGCATCGGGGGCGCCGATGCCGTTTCTTGCACACAGCGCCAAAATGTCTAGTTACGGCACTAGTACCATCCCTTTGCTAGTTACATCCTCTTTGCGTACAACTGTGAACATTTGACTCTGATATCATCCAGGATTACCCCTTTCATTTGTGTGCCAATTCCCCAGCAACATACTGTGGTACAGCTGACTTTTACATGAGCTTCAACGTTAATTGCCTGTGAACAATGACATATCTTGGCTAGGGAAAGCTAGAAAGTAAGTGTTGATTATTGCTAATTGTATGTTTCATCACTCTCATCACATTATTTTTCCAATTATTTCATGCAAGTATTTGTGATTCTAATTAATATGTTCATCTGTGATTTCAATGATATTCTGTCATTCTTACGTGATTCCAGTTAAGTGTCTTTTGCATATTGAATGCTCCTTTTTGGTGTGAATTGTCTTTTCTTTGTTCATCTTTTGCACCCCAAATTCTTCTTTTTTTGTGATTATCCAAATTTAATGCCATTTAATCATCATCTTCAATCCAGAGTTCATTGCAGCTCAATAAAAAAAAATCCTGTTGGAATTGCTGACTCGCTCATGTTTTGTATCAATCTATCCTACCTCTCTGAACATGGTACTGCAAGACAAGGTACGGGGAGCAACATTTCAGGGGAAAGATCCGTCACATACTCATCAGAGTATAGTCAACGGACTTCCCCTCCCCTTGAAACTTTGGTATCCAACTCGGTGCAGGTTGTGGTGGCAGATACCAAAATACTGGACTAATACAGCATTGTTCTGGTGAGGTGACAGCTATTCTGAAAAGTAGCTGTCACCGTGACTCCTATCACACTACTTTTGATGCTAATCACTAGCTGCAAGACTTTACACTGCTGGCTATGATGGGTAGTGTTACTGTGCATGCAGAGTTGGAGGGAGCTGGGTCTCTCTTCGCAACCAGGACCTCTTTCCCATAGGTAGAAGTGGTGCTGTAGTAACTAATGCCATTTGAAAGTGGTGTCAGTTCTCATAGTCAAACTTTTTTTTGACAACTGCAACGGGCCACTAATGGTGTATAGGCTAAATCAGGGGTGTCAAACACAAGGCCCGCGGGCCAAATCCGGCCCGCCAGACCTCGTCTGATGGCCCGCGGACTCACATTTCAAACATGGGTGGGTCCGTGGGACGCGCTTCGCTGCAGCCAATCCCTAGCCTGCCAGATTGATTGATGGCTCTGTGGCCCGGCTGCAAACTTTAAAAATAGGAGGTGGAGCCTTGCCAGTGCGGACTTGATGGCGCAGCTCTCCTCGATTTGGTGAGTTGTGCTTCGGACAGTGGATAACCTGCGGCTGGAGGAGGGTGTTGGGGTCTGAGAGCTGCCAGTGTTCCGCAGCCGGGGATCGGGGCTGGGTACTCCGTGATCCCGCGGCCAGCTCCGGGTGGTGATGCTGCTTTAGCTCTGAGCTGTTACAATCAGCGGTGACAGGGGGGCTGACTGTTCCCGCGGTGGGGGCTGGTTCAGGTCCCCGAGCTTCCGGCATTACAATGAGTCTCACTGACTCATTTAATGCCGCCACCAACGCTGCGCCTGTCTGCCCACCACCAGTGCCCCGGAGCCCTGTGCATTAAGACAGTCACTGCACAGTCAGTGACTCGGGTCCCGACTCCCGGCCGGAGGGGGAGAAGGAGATGCTCTGCTTTCAGCTCCTCCACCATAGACTCAAATGCTGCATGTGCCCGACTTGTTTAACTATTCCAAGTCCCTCTCTCTATTGCTGTTCACACGGACACCTGGCTGTTACACCCCGGTCCTGATTGTCACCAGCGCCAAAAGTTCATGGGAGGGATGCATAGAGTCACTGGCAGCCATCTCCATGCACAGTGACAGCCCCTGATTGTAAGCACTACTGATGCCAGGCAGGAAAATGCAATACTATTGTTGTACAAGTGGAAAGTGCTGCTCCTCCTCTCTCTCGCTCCTCTGCCCCCCCTCTCTCTTCATGTATCCCCCTCTATGCATCTCCTTCCTCTCTGTCTCCCCCCACTCTCCGTCTCTCCTCCTTTCTCGCTCTCTGTCTGTCTCCCCCCTTTCTCTCTCCGTCTCTCCCCCCTCTCTATCCCTATCTCCTCACTATCCATTTCCCCTCTCTGTCTCCCCCTCTCTCTGCTCCTCTCTCCGTCTCTCCCCCCTCTGCGTCTCCCCCCTCGCGCTCTCTCTCTGCGTCTCCCCCTTTCAGAGCTAGTTATTACTTACATTATTACAAAAAACAGTAATAATTGAATGCAGTGACATTAATTTATGATAATAAAGAGTGGACACTTAGACCTACAGATACAACCGGCCCTTTGATGGGGACCAAACTGCTGATGCGGCCCCCGATGAATTTGAGTTTGACACCCCTGGGCTAAATAATACATAATAAATAAATAATAATATAATAAAATAATATAATAAATAATAATAATAATAATAAATAATAAATAAATAATTTATTATAATAAATAATAGGCTTCTTAATAAATAATAAGATTAATTTTGTGTTTCCCAGTTGCTCTTTGCCAAATCAACATATTTCTAGGAACACTTTTCTCAGTGTAAATACAAGTATTGAAGAAAAAACTGAGGCCCTTTGGGTGACCATAGAAACAGGGGAAAAGTTGATTATTCGTATTGGCGTGATATACAGGCCACCAGGTCAGGAAGAGGAACTTGACAAGAACCTATTGCAGGACATAACTAAAATGGCATTAAAAGGAGAGGTAATAATCATGGGAGACTTTAATCTTCCTGATGTAAACTGGGAGGTGTCTGTTGCTAGTTCCACTAGAAGTAGGAACATTTTAAATTCCCTTCAGGGAGCATCCCTCCACCAATTGGTGAGGGAGCCCACTCGGAAAGACGCAATATTAGACTTAATACTTACAAATGGAGACAGATTATCGGACGTAAAAGTGGGTGAAAACCTGGGATCCAGTGATCATCAAGCAGTATGGTTCAGCATTAAGACAGAGACTGACTCGTCCCATACAAAAACAAAGGTGTTGGATTTTAGGAAGGCTGATTTTGTAGGGATGGGAAAATGTGTAAGCGATTCTTTGGCAGAGTGGAGGAACTTGGAAACAGTGCAGGCGAGGTGGGAAACATTCAAATGTGCAATATTGAAGGCAACAGACCTTTGTATCAAAACTGTTAGGAAAAACACAAGGAAAAGGAAGCCAGTGTGGTTTGCAAAAGAAGTAGCAAATATTGTGAGAGCAAAAAAGATGGCTTTTAGGAAATATAAGCAGACACAAAATAATGAAGACAAAAAGATATATCTTGTTAGACAGAAGGAGACAAAGAAGGTAATCAGATGTGCAAAGGCACAAGCTGAGGAGAAAATGGCCCAGTCAGTGGGTAAAGGAGGCAAAACTTTTTTTAGGTATATAAGCAAAAAGAGAAAAACAAAAGGCGGAATTATAAAACTAAAGACGGACACTGGGAGTCTTGTTGAAGGAGACAATTTAATAGCAGATCATCTTAATGATTATTTTTGCTCAGTATTTACTACTGAAAGAGAGGGGAAGGGGCCACAGTTAAGTTGCAGGGATATTCAGGAAAATGAAACAAGTACATTTACAGAGGAGAAGGTCCTAACAGAACTCTCAAAGCTGAAAGTGGACAAATCTATGGGGCCAGATGGGATACATCCAAGGCAGGGACGTGCAGTGAGCTAAATGGCTCAGGAGGCACTGGCTAGCACCAGAGCCAGATTTAATTACAATATATGTGCCAAAGGGTACATGTGGGCATTATACACAGGTGCAGCACTATATACTTCTGGAAATTTGATCAGTTTTGACCTGAGAAGTGCGTAAAAGGTCAGCAGGTGAGGCACTGCCTCACCTGCCATAGACTTTTTACTCCAGAGTTTTGGCTATAAAACTGATTAGAATAATACAAAGAAGATATTTCACACATATTCTTTGCATTTTTCATATACTTTATACAATCAAAACTCTGGTACAAACGTTAGTATGACAGGAAAGGCTCTGCCTCACCTGCCTCACCCCACCGCACGTCACTGATCCAAGGATATTAAAAGAACTTAAAGAGGTGCTGGTAGCACCATTTAACAGAATTATTCAACCAGTCATTAGCTACAGGAGAAATTCCAGGGGACTGGAAAAGAGCAAACGTAGTCCCACTGCACAAAAGTGGAAGCAAGGAAGAGGCAAACAACTACAGACCAGTGAGTCTTACATCAGTAGTAGGGAAATTGATGGAAACACTCTTAAAAGAAAGAGTTGTAGATTATCTCAAATCCGGCAATTTACTGGATCCCAAACAGCATGGATTCACTGGGGGGAGATCATGTCAAACAAATCTTATTGACTTTTTTGATTGTGTGACTAAAGTGATGGATAAAGGTGGAGCCATGGATATAGCTTATCTAGACTTTAGTAAGGCTTTTGACACAGTTCCACATCGCAGATTGCTAAATAAACTTGAAAGTTTGGGATTGGATATTAGGATTATTGAATGGATAAGATCTTGGTTGAAGGATAGAAAACAGAGAGTTGTGGTAAATGGAGTGCATTCACAGGAGGGAAATGTTACCAGTGGAGTACCCCAGGGATCTGTACTTGGACCAGTGCTTTTTTATATCTTTATTGGTGACATTGCAAATGGCATTAAAGGGAAAGTATGCCTTTTTGCAGATGACACAAAGGTATGCAACAGGGTAGACACACCAGGTGGGGTAAAACAAATGATTGAGGATCTAGGTAGACTAGAGGAATGGTCAAGAGTCTGGCAATTACAGTTTAATGCCAAAAAATGCAAAATCATGCACTTGGGTCTCAAAAATCCTAAAGCTAAATACAGTATCAATGGCACTATACTGGAAACTACTGAGGAGGAAAGGGATCTAGGAGTCACTATTTCAGATGACTTAAAAGCAGGTAAGCAATGTAACAAGGCAATGAGGAAGGCTAGTCAGATGCTTGGCTGCATTGGGAGGGGAATCAGCAGCAGAAAGAAAGAAGTAATAATGCCACTGTATAGGTCATTGGTACGGCCTCATCTAGAATACTGTATTCAGTTCTGGAGGCCATATCTTCAAAAGGATATTAATACATTAGAAACTGTACAAAGGAGGGCAACTAAAATGGTGCATGGCCTACATCACAAAACATACCCAGAAAGACTAAGAAATCTCAATATATATAGTTTGGAGCAGAGAAGGGAAAGGGGGGACATGATAGAAACTTTCAAATATATGAAGGGTTTTAACAAAGTCCAGGAGGGAAACATTCTCCAAATGAAGAGAAGCAATAGGACACGAGGACATGCACTGAGACTGGAGGGGGGGAGGTTCAGGGGAAATTTGCGGAAAAATTATTTCACAGAAAGGGTAGTGGACAAGTGGAATAGCCTCCCATCAGAGGTGGTAGAGGCTAAGACAGTAGAGCAATTTAAACATGCATGGGATAGACATAAGGATATCCTTACAAAGAAATAAGGATCAAATAAGGTTAGTGTTAAAAAATAATATAAAAAAAAAAAAAAAATAAGGGGCAAACTAGATGGGCCAAGTGGTTCTTATCTGCCGACAAATTCTATGTTTCTATGTTTAAACTTCAAACACTTCCAAGAGCCGCATGTAAGAAAGTCAGTCCTGACTTCCGGTGGGCGGGGCATCCAGCATGGCCGCTTTTTAATCCCTATCTGCACAGGAGCTAGAATAATCCACCCCAATCCTCCTTTTCCTGCCTCCATGGGGATACATGCTTCATAGGAGTGTCCCCCCGTGTGTGGAGGAACAGTTCGATACCTTACTTGCCCCTGTGGACCTATTTTACACGGAAGTCAAGCCATTTATATTGAAGGCGTGGATGGCCGCCAGCCTTTGCCGTGCATCTCGGGAGGAACGGACCTGAAGTTACAGGGTGCCGACCACCTTACCCCCTCCCCTCCGTTTTCCCTTATCCCCCACATTACTGACCCACTCTTGCTGGGTAGCCGGAATACGAGGCCCCCTTCTACGTGCCTCGAGGGGCGACATCCTCACTGTGTTCCCGGGGCCGTGCTCTGGAGGCTTGGGCTACCGGGAGGAAGATATCCTCACCACGTCACCGCAGCGGGGTGTGCGGCTATCTGCGGATCTACTGCCTGCGGGTTGGGGGAGCCCCCTGTGAAGGACCTTACCGCTTCTCTCTGTCAGGGATTGGAGCGCGGCGCGGGCTGTCCCCCTATCACTCCTCGGACCCGCCGCTCTGCGGACGCCTCGCTGGGACCAACACGTCAGCCGGGACCTCCGTAACCCGCCCGAGTCTGTGCTGCTATGGGTGCCCGCAGGGATAGCCGCGGCTGTGTGCCAGTCCCTGCTGCTGGCACTTTCCTTGTGCAGACCGTCGGGACTGCTGTTATCTGCCCCTGCCTGTACCTTAGTGAGTGACGGCTGGAGCCGGCAGGCCTGTGAATACACTGTGTGGCTGAGTGTTCACCCCTGCATGGATCTACGGGGTGCACAATAACTCATCCCTATTCGTGCCGCTGAGGGTGGCTGTTGGGACTGTTCCTGCTGCCGACATCCGGGAGACCTCGGGGTTGCAGTTTCCGGGACCTTCTGCTGACTGGTGATCCTGGGGGAGCCACGCTACCTACTACCACTATCTACGTGAATGACCCTACTGACGCCCCAGCTGTGTGGCATCAGACCGGCTGCGTCAGACGGGACTTAGCCCTTGTGCCGCCGGCGGGTCTCCCAGGGGCTGCGGCGGTAGTGGATCCGGACCTGCTGCTTCTACCCGCTCCACGCGGCTTGCACCCCCCCCTCCCGCGGCTGCTGTTTCTGTGAGGACGGATGCCGGGGCTGGAGGGCGAGCAAAGTGGCTATAGCACTTTCAGCCCGGAAAGGAACGTGCTGACCCCCCTCCCTTCTTTGTCGACCTGCTGGGGCTTGCAGCCTTCTTCTTCTACTGCCAACACCTGAGGGAGTCTGTTGCTGCACTGTCTGGATCTGCTCCCTGGCTGGTGTCCGGGGGCACAGCACTACCATCCTCCACTCACATGCAAGGCCCTCTGGACATACCAGGTACTAATATTGTTTGTTTCCCCCCCCACACTTTTTACTAATACATACCCCTTTCCTCGTTTTTCTTGCCCTGCACTCGAATCCTTCCCCCCTATTGTATGGACCATTCCCTCCCTTGCTGCTTAATTATCCTTCACAGTCATACCAATCCTTCTACTTCCCCACTTCACTCTCCCCTCCCTGCACCTTACTCATGCACCGTTAGCACGTACGGGAGTCTCCTGTACACCCACAGGGGGAACTAGCTGCTGGAGGCTTACTGGATCTCACCCTCCGGTTCCACAGGGTTGGAGACGGATCAGTACTTTCCACTAACTGTCCCCTAGCCTACGCCTGCTGTTTTCTATTTACTATTGCTGGGAGGTTTTTTGTCTTAAAGGATACTACGTGACACCGGCTGGGGCTGCTCCGGCGGTTTCTACCCTCAGACGAGGACTTTACACTTGGTATATTTGACCCCTGGCCATAGCCTTTCTCCGCTGTCTTGGATCCACTTCTCAGTATCCTGATACCATCCCACCTTCTGCTGTTCCTATCGGAACCTTCTTAAAATGTTATTTTTCATATATAGCTCACATGTGACGTTTGTTATTTTCATTTCAGTATTCCATTCTGTATTGCTTGACATAACATACTGTTTTTTGATGCATAGTATATTGTCTCTAGATATATGCTTATACTCTAGTTAAAAAATTGCTGTGGTTTGCTGCTGGGACTGCTTCATAAGCCCCCCTGTGGGTTGCGGTATGCTCTAGATAATAGGCTTGGCCTAGCACCTCCACCCGAGCTCTGTATGTAACTGCTTCTGTATCTTTGCCACTGTCCATATTAGGGGAAACAGTACTTAGAGGTGACGTTGATTGCTCCATTTTTCACCCTCTGGGGAATGGACAAATACCTCGACAAGACCATGCCCCCGAAACAATCCAACCCTTCCTATAAGGGGGAAAGGGGAAAGAGCCCCTCCCTAAATCAGGTCCACCCTCCCCGGTTGGACACGGGTCGGAACCACCTAATTTGCCCAGTGACAAAACCCCTCCTCTAACAGCTAAAGATATTTCTGATTTTCTCATGCCCTTACTTGATAGGCGATTTGACGACTTTGAGGCCCGCTTAGAATCGGGCCTGGCTCGCATAGACTCTTATGCAACGCGTCTTACCGCGTTGTAAACGAGACTGGGAGACACTGAGGACCTGGTCCAATCCTGTCAGGCGGGGATAGCTTCCCAGCATACCTATATACAGCAACTGCAGGATAAAGTCGAGGACCTGGAGAATAGATCTCGTAAGAATAACCTTCGATTTATAGGTGTTCCGGAGTCCTTGGTGGGCCAGGCCCTCTACTCATATCTTTCTGTAAACCTCCCAAACTCGTTGGGAATTATAGACGATATGGAAATCCCACATCTCGAAAGAGTCCATAGGTTGGGTGCGATGCAAGACAGAGTGCGGCAGCGCTCGCGCCCGGTCATTGCTCGCTACCTTGATTATAGAGCCAAAGAACAGGTTCTCTCAGCCTACCGTAAAACTAGAGAACTGTTGGTGAAAGGTCACAAAATCTTGATATTCCAAGACTTCTCAGTTGCAGTGGCTCAGAAACGAAAGGAATTCTCTGAAGTTTGCTCCTATTTACATAGTAAAAACATCAGGTTTGCTCTGTTGTACCCAGCTAAATTACGGGTCACAGAGAACGGTAATCAAGTGTTTTACACGGACCCGGAAGTGGCGAGATCTCGTTTTCTGACTCATAAATCCCCATCAAAATCACCTGATGGATAGAGTGTTGGTCGGGAGGGAACAACGGGATGATTGTATCGGGAACTCCCGCCTTGGGCGGATATGTGCTAGCCATTGATTGGCGTTGTCTTCAGTTTATAGATAATATAGTACTATACTATAAGTGCTCACCTTAATAATTTAATAATTATTTTGTTGGTTTTTTGTGTGCGCACCACTGGACCCAGTTGGTGCCCACTATGGTTTTGGAAGATGAGAAAATGTTGGAAAAAGGAGTTGTGAGTCATCATGGTTCATTATTGTTGTTTCACACATTCAGACTGTGTTATAGATTTTATGTCATGCTGGTGTTTGTATGGTTGAAATTGCTGATGTCCTGGCGACCTTGGTGTGGGAGGGGGGCCGCCGCTGTCCACCAGAATTTATTGATTACCAGTCAAGTTTCTGATTGCCCTGAGGGGATTGGGTAGCCATGCCGTCTGTAGTTCCTTCCTCAGATGAGGTACTACCCCCGAAACCGATACAATTCATTTCCTGGAATGTAGGGGGACTTAACTCCCCAATCAAGCGACGACGTGTGACCGCACACCTCAAACGTTTCCACCCAGATGTTATTTTCTTACAGGAGACCCACTGGCTGGTGGGGGAGGAAAATGTCCTGAAGGCACCATGGCTTGGCCCCTGTATAACTGCCCCCTTTCGAACGAAGACCAGAGGGGTAGCAATACTTTTTCAGAAAAACCTACCTGTTACTATCCTGTCAGAAATCATAGATCCCGAAGGCAGGTATATTATTATGGACATAGAGCTTTTTCATACTAAATACACACTTGTCAATTTATACGCCCCCAATGTCAATACACATACCTTTATTCAGGACATTGCCCACATTCTTTTAAGCAGAACTAACTATTCCTTGATAGTGTGGGGGGACTATAACATGGTGGACGACCCCACAGTTGACAGATCACCAAGTGTGCCGAGAACTACTGACTCCCAGAGCAGGCATCTACTGGCCTTTCGAGACTCACTGGACCTCTCTGACCCATGGAGACTGCTGCACCCGACTGACAGGACACATACCCATTTGTCGCTAGCACATGGAACCTTGTCTCGTATTGACAGGTTTTTAATAGCTGATGACTTAGTATCCCAGATTGCGGGGGTAGACATACTCGATATATTGATCTCTGATCATGCCCCCGTCACGCTAGCACTGGCCCAACCCCATATGCACCCGACAGATCGTATTTGGCGGTTCCCGCAATATTTGGCAAATTCAGAGGATTTTAAATCATACCTAACCTATCATTGGACCAATTACGTTGATGACAAATAGAATATTGGGACAAGCCCGAGATTTTCTGGAATGCCTCAAAGGCAGTGATGAGGGGTCATATTATTAGTTATGTCTCTCGGAAGAAAAGAGACTCTAAATTGGAATACACAACGTTAAAAGCTACTATGTCCAGGACCTTCCAAACATATACTGCTAACCCTACAGAGACTACTGTTGACGAATACAAACAGGCCAGGCGCCTACTTGAAACTTACTTAGCCACCCAAGCAAAACATTCCTTAGACTATACCAAAAATAAATTCTACAGATGGGGCAATAAGGCTGGTAGATTATTGGCGGTCATCTCTAGACCTCCCCAAAAATGTCATGTTATAACTACCATACATCACCCCAGGACCGGTCGGGTTATCACAAAGTCGCAGGAAATAGTAGAACAATTCCATTCCTACTTTCAGTCCTTGTTCCAATCGACACAAATAGACACTGAAACACAAACACAGTTGCTCACGGATGACGTGCTGCCCCCTCTGACCAGGGACCAGAGAGAAGCCCTTATGAGTCCAATAACGGCGGAGGAAATTAACGCCGCCATCTCTTATTTGCCCCATGGTAAGTCCCCGGGCCCAGATGGTTTGTCGGGTGATTATTACCGCATGTTACAGGCCCAAATTGTCCCCTCTTTACTGGAACTGTTTCATGCAATACACGAACGGAGTTCCCCGTCCCCGCTTTTTAATGAAGCTTTTATTACACTTATCCCTAAACCTGACAGGGACCCAAATTTCCTCTCCTCCTACAGACCAATTAGTCTCCTAAATGTAGATTACAAACTTCTAGCTAAGATTATGGCAACGAGACTCCAATCCATCCTTCCTGGTATTCTCACCACGACACAAATGGGTTTTGTGATTAGCAGACATGCGGTTAAGGCGATCCGCACAGCACTGGCGGCGGTGGCAGCATCCCAGTCTCCCTGCACAGACTTTAACATGCTTCTTAGCCTCGACGCCAATAAGGCTTTCGACATGGTACTATGGCCACACTTATTTACTGTGTTGGAGAAAAGGGGGTTTGATGTGAGTTTTATTAACTATATACGATATATCTACAGCACCCCATCCGCCTCGCTCCTAATTAACGGGATCAGAGGTCAACGGTTTTTCTTGGAAAGGGGAACCCGTCAGGGATGCCCTTTATCGCCCCTCCTATTTAACTTGGCCCTTGACCCACTGCTTAGAACATTGCAGGACTGGTCTGTTTTTAGAGGGATAAAAGTGGGTAGTCAGGAAATTAAACTATCAGCCTTCGCTGACGACATCCTCCTTTATATTTCGGACCCCGAATGTTCCCTAGCTCAGATCATGGACAGGATTACTTCATTTGGCTGCATATCGGGTTTTAGTATTAATATGAACAAATCGAAGGCCCTGCTGTTGTGCGGCGCTGTAACATGTCCAACTTGGGCCACACGTTTCCCCTTTCATTGGGTGTCCACATATATCACATACTTGGGTATTTGTGTCCCACGTTATATTTCAGAACTCTATAAAATCAACGTACATAAGGTATTACACACCTTGACCGATGATGTCAAGAGATGGGAACGCCTTCCACTGTCATACCTTGGTAGGGCCAATCTTCTGAAAATGGTGGCAATACCTCGCCTACTATACCCCTTGCAAACACTTCCCATACTGTTAACGAAGCAGGACTCACAGCAGATTAATAAACTTATTAGAACCTTCATATGGAAGGGGGGCCGAGCTCGTATCGCGCTACGTAAGCTTACTCAGCCTAAATCCAAGGGGGGTATTAATTTCCCAGATGTAGTGGTTTATAACCACGCTGCTCTTTTAAGACACTTGAGGGACTGGTTGCAAAACAGCTCTATTTACACAAATACATCCCTCGAACAAAGCTTCCTTCCGACTGTAGCCTTGACATGTTTCCTCCATCAGCATGACCGGGAAATACCTGAACACATTCGGTCTAACCCTCTTCTATGGTCTACCAGGAAGATGTGGCACATACTGCGACACAATGCAAAACTAAGCCCGTATTACTCCTTACATCTACCCCTAATTAAAAACCCAGACTTCTTAGACGGCATGGCTGCTCACCCCTTCCAGACTTGGAGGGAGGAGGGCATAACATCAATTCGCTCACTAGTGGCAGTGGGAGACCGCCACTTGCTCACCCTCTCAGAGGTCTCAGTGAGGCATGAGGTGATTGTCTCATCTTCCCTTCCATATCTACAGACACAATTCTATGTCAGACATGTCCTCGCACATTTTGCGGATGGGGACTGGACCAACTCCCTGGATAGCTTCTTAATACATCCGGTACCGAAATATAAGGCCATTTCTATCCACTACACTTTCTTGAGAAAAATATTAGATCATGCTACTGTGAGGGGTGGCATGTCCTCTTGGTTGGCTCACTTTCCTGATCTGACCATACCAACTATGGAAAAATCGCTACTTTACTCCAGAAAGGTCCTCCCGGCAAGCATGTACACTGAGTTGTTTCTTAATGTATATCATAACACCTACTTATCCCCACTACGGCGCTTCCACATGGGAGCGACCGACTCGCACTCTTGTCCAAAATGTCATCAGAGTGAAGCAGACACTTTTCACTGTTTGTGGACATGCCCGATTTTGCAATACTTCTGGCACCTGGTTAGGAGATATGCGGAGGCAAATCTAATTACCCACGTGCCCTTCACCCCTGAATGGGCAGTCTTGGGCATTATTGATCCTGCCCTCCGCATGCCATCGGAATGCAAAAAACTACTGATAGCCCTAAGCGCTGCGGGGAAAAAGACTATACTACAGGGTTGGATAGATAGTACACCGCCACAGATACCACTATTCCTAAACAAGTTGCATCATATATTTACGATGGACTGGGTGGAGGCCATTGTAGACAGGGGTAAACAAGTGGAACGATTCTTTCACCTGTGGGAATCCTACATCCCCACCCTGCCCCTTACCACACGTCTAAACATTCACAACAGCCTCAAAAACACCACGTGGTACCTAACTAGATTGGCCACACAGGAACAACTGGTATCCCTGGTCTAGGTGTGGATGGCTGTGGCGGCCTCCCTCTGGGTTGCTTATACCATATGCAATAGCACTAGCATGATTACTGTAAACCTTTCTTTTTGGAAGAATAATGTCTTAACCGATGATCAATGTAGACACTATTGATGTATTCTACTTGTTCTTAACGTTTGTGTATTATAACCTTCTGATTTATGTATTCCTTATGACTTTCATGATGACTCAATAAAAAGTTATTTGAAAAAAAAAAAGGAAGTCAGTCCTGATGTCCCATAACTCTTATGATGCTAAAATGAGGCTAATTGAGTAGCAAACTAACTGAAATGTTTTCCATAACAACATTTGTTCTAGGATGTGGTAAGAAGCTTTGTCGTGACGTTTACACTTTTTGCACCGCGTGCCTCTTCAGTTTTACAAACTCCCAGCAAATATAGATGCACCTCTAGTCTTCTGAGACATCTGCGAGGAACAGAGTTCAGTTTAGACCAGTGGTTCTCAAACTCGGTCCTCAGGACCCCACATGGTTCACGTTTTTCATGTCTCCCAGCAGCTGCACTGTATATCACCAACTGTCACATTTAAAAAATGTACAGGTGACCTGCAAAACATGAACCGTGTGGGGTCCTGAGGATCGAGTTTGAGAACCTGTGGTTTAGACATCCCAAAGGGTGTGATGACTATGGGGCCAGAAGTGAGAGAGAAGCGATGATGGCTCATTAATCATGCTGGTCACCCCACTATAATCTTGTGAAGGGCAGATTGTGGCCTATGGAGGTGATAAACAACTACCCCACCTCAAACATTTTATTGTGGGGCCTTGTGACTTTATGTTCGCTGTATTGTACTTAAGCATCAGTGTTTTGTCCCAATTCCTTGAGCTACCTATGTACTGTATGACCTGTGTGGCCACATCATTTAAACCTCTCCACTCACTGTTTCCAGGGAAAGGAAGCCTTTTTTTTCCTTCTTCTGGACAGGGTCGGACTGGTGAGAAGGTAGCCCCACTCACCCAGAACCCCGTCATCTACCATGGAACGGAGGTACCTAGGATAACTACATTATGCCAGAGTTGTAGTGGGGGCCAGGTGCGGTGCGTAATCAATGGCGGAACCAGGGGAAAGTGTAATTTTGCTTTTTTTTTTACATTTATTAACAACTGTCAGGGATATGCATGGGCCGATTAACCATAATCCAAGTTATCCTTGTAGGTTGGACTGATATTGGGCTAACGGGCACTTAGCATTTTTTTTTTAATATTGACTTAAATATGCCTCTAACTCCTGTACTCCTGTGCACTCCTGTAGCCAGCCTGCCTCTAACCCCCCCCACCCAACAGTGTGCATTCCTGTTGCCAGCCTACCACTAACTCTGTCCACCCCTCCCCCCAGAAGTGTGCACAGCCAGCCTCTAACCCCCCACCCAGGGACGAACTAGGGATGCTTTTTGGCCCTGGCATTTTTGCACACGCACACGTGAAAGAGTGCATGTACACTGCTCACATGGAGATGTAGTTAAAATGCCGCTGGGTGGGATACCGGCCATCGAAATACTGACACCGGAATTCCGAACTCCAGCATAATGCCGGCATCAAAATCCCAACAGAGCTTGGTATCCCAGGGTCAAAAGACTGATGCCTGGAATCAGGAAAGCTCTGTTAGCGGGAAGCGCTTGCATCCTGCCATGGAGGGTGGGAGGTTAGATTTAGGCATTAGAAGGGGGGATAGTGTTAGGGTGCCGGGACGGGAAAGGGATGGTTAGGTACCGGGGAGGAGGGGTTAGGGTAAGGCACTTACAAGGGGACATTAGGGTTAGGTACCAAGCAGGAAGGGTTAGGTTTAGGCAGCGGGGAAGGGAAGGTTAGAGTTAGGCACCACCAGGGAGGGTTAGGGTTAGGCACCCAGAACAGAGGGTTAGGGTAGGGGGCAGGGAAGGGTTATGTACTTTCTGGGGTCTGTTGGGATTCTGATGGTTGGGTGCCGCTGTTGGTATTATGACCGCCGGCATCCCGGCCATCGGTATATCATACTGAATCCCTCACAGGGACGTGCAGCGAGTCAGGAGGGTGTGGACTCGCAGCACCTCCCCCATCTTTCTTTGAAACAGGAACTTCAGGCGGAGGGGAGAGCAGAACAGAGAGCCAGAAGCTGTGCTGTGTGCGTTCTTCCCAGATGCCTGTGTGACCGGACCAGCCCACCAGACCATCGGCCTTTCTGGCATATGCCAGAAGTGCCAGATGGGCAGTTTAAGCCTGCCTCCACCCAACAGTGTGCACTCCTGTAGCTTGCCTGCCTCTAACTCCAACTTCCCCTCCCACAGAAGTGTGCACTCCTGTAGCCAGCCAGCCCCTAATTCAATCCTCCCCTACCCCTTAGCAGTGTGCACTTCTTTAACCAGCCAACCTCCAACCAACCCCCAGCTGTCATCCTCTGAGTTCCTACTACTGCCCCGGGTGTGATATAGGAGTGGTTTCAGACTCATGCGCTTAATCGTATAAAATGGAAACCATACTCTGACAGAGATTCTGTAAATACTAAAGGTGCATGATTGCAACTGACGTCGCTCAAAGTGGGTGTCACTGTCCTTGAGCATATGGGATGCATCATGTGACAGACGCTGGAACCCCGACACAACTCAGGAGACTGGCACCGGATCACTGACAGCCGACATCCTGAAGGTGAGCATGAGGTGAGCATGAAGTTCACGGTTAGGGTTAGGGCCCAGTCGGGAGGATTAGAGTTAGGCACTAGGGGGGGTCGTCAGCCCTAGCCGTCACATATTCAACATCCCTGGGGGGGGTTAGCCATAGCCGCTACTCCACGTGGGTTAGGGTACTGGATGGTAAAGGAGGCAGGGTTAGAAATACCCCCTCCAATATCGGGATCTTCATTGTTGGGATGCCACTGTCAGACATGGGACCACCGCCAACTCGACCACAGGAATGTCGTATGTATTTTGTGCATTCAGATACATGGCTGTACACCAGAGGATGGGCTGATTCTAGCATTAGCATAAAGTCGCTGATGTGACTATGCCAAAAGATGCTATAGTGGTCACAGAAGCGTCTAACTCAGAATCAGCCCCACCATGGGCAGTTTGCCCTTTAGCAAATCCTGCGATTTCCACATATAAAATCAGCAAAACTTGCAATTTTTCAAGCCACTGATTAATAAATCGCCCCCCCCCCCCCATATGTTTCTACAATAGATTGTACTGTAGCAATTTAAATTTCCTATACTTTACTACCAATACCTGCTGCCTTTAAAGGCGCACCACTTTCCTACTCCTTTCAATCTGGAAATCATTTTCATTGCTTAAAAAAACTTGTGCTGTATGTTTATGAAGATTATATGCGTTTCTCTTTGATTATGTTTCTATGAGATTTCTATGGCATTACAATATAAAAGAAAAGTATGCGTATTGTGTTTGTGGTTTTTGATCCCAGGCTGGTGTGAGGTACCACGTCATCAGAACTCTGCCCGTTTCTTTATTATTAGCGTACTTGGAAGTCTGCTTGATAGAAGGAAAATATAACATAACATTATCCTTGTATGGGGTGGGCAGCTTAAAGCCACTTCCCAAGATTATATACAGTATAAGAAGATGGCTTTCATAGCTCACGGAGAGTGAGGAGGATGCCAGAGAAAATGCTGTCAGTGTAACTGGAGAAATAGAACATATAAGCTACTTGAGAGACTTGCCTACACTCGACTCACACACTTTCTTAACTCATACACTTTGTTGGACCCACTTCAGTCAGGCTTCCGTTCCCAACATTCCACAGAGACAGCACTGACTAAAGTGGTTAATGATTTTGTCACTACGAAGTCTAAAGGCCACTACTCACTACTTATTCTTCTCGATCTATCTGCTGCATTTGACACTGCAGACCACTCTCTTCTCATACAGACACTACAATCCCTTTCTTGGTTCCTATCCTACCTATCTAATCGCTCCTTCAGTATTCGCTTCTCTGAATCTACCTCCTCTTCGCCAGAGCCGGCCCTAACCAATATGATGCCCTAGGCAAGATTTTGGCTGGTGCCCCTAGCACCGCTGCTAGTTCTGCAGGAGATGCCTGGCATGAGTCAGCTGGCAGCTCTGCTAACGTCGGGCACCTTTTGTTTATGAAAATGCATCTTATTTGCATTACTATGTGGCTAGGACGCACAAGCAGCTTCTGCTGATTAAAATGATATGCAGCATGCCTATATTCTGTGTGCGACTGCGGCTGTATCTGCATACGAAATGCTACATTACAGTGATTTCCAGGAATAAACTGCAACATAGCATTTCATATGCAGATACAGCTGCAGTCACACACAGAATATAGGCATGCCGCATATCATTTTAATCAGCAGAAGCTGCTGATGCCCCATAGCATACCAAATGCCCTAGGCATTTGCCTAGTTTGCCTATGCCCGGCTCTGCTCTTCGCTACCTCATTCAGTTGGAGTACCGCAAGGCTCAGTCTTGGGTCCTCTGCTTTTCTCTATCTATACCTCATCTCTTGGTAAACTAATCAGCTCTTTTGGTTTTCAGTATCATCTGTACGCAGTTGATACTCAAATCTACCTATCCTCCCCTGACTTGTCCCTATCTGTACTGGACCGTGTCACTGAATGCCTTTCTGCCATTTCATCCTGGATGACATCTCGCCACCTCAAACTGAATATTTCAAAGACAGAGTTAATTATATTTCCACCGGCCAATAGTAGGTACCAACCTGATATCTCTATCACTGTTGAAAACTCGACTACCCTACCCCACAAGCTCTCTCCCTAGGTGTCATCCTTGACTCTTATCTGTCCTTTGTTCCCCACATTCAATCTGTCTCAAGATCATGTTACATGCATCTAAAAAACATATCCAAAATACGACCATACCTTACACAAGACACTGCTAAAACTCTAATCCACGCTCTCATTATCTCCCGCATTGATTATTGCAATAGTCTACTAACTGGTCTTCCCAAAACGAGACTCTCACCACTACAATCCATTCTGAATGCAGTGGCGAGGCTTATCTTCCTCGCTAGACGTTCATCGTCTGCAGATCCACTCTGTCAGTCCCTCCATTGGTTACCTGTACTCTACCGCATTCAATATAAAATACTTTTACTCACACACAAGGCCATTAACCAAACTACACCAACATACATCACTTTGCTTATCTCAAAATATCTCCCAACCCGACCTCTTCGCTCTTCACAAGACCTGCGTCTCTCATCCACACTCATTACTCGCTCCCACTCACGATTACAGGACTTTCATCGGGCTGCACCCACTCTGTGGAATGCCCTACCACGCACAATAAGACTCTCCTCTAGTCTCCAAACCTTCAAGCGTTCCCTGAAAACTCACCTCTTTAGGCAAGCATATCAAATTCCAGAACCGCCCACATAACTTTCATAAACCGTCCTATCAAATTGCATCCACTCTGTACAGTCCACACATATCCTCGCATGTCTTCTCATTCTTCACTTTCCCTTTCTCTCTAACCCGGTTCATCATTGCTGTATGACCATATCATACAATCTGGCGAACAACAGATAGCACCTTTCCTTGTGTACACATGCCTATTTCCCTATGGATTGTAAGCTTGCGAGCAGGGCCTTGCTACCTCTATGACTGTTTGTTATCACCCAGTTTGTTATTGTTATTTCAAATTGTAAAGTGCAACGGAATTTGCTGCGCTATATAAGAAACTGTTAATAAATAAATAATAAATAAATATACTGTAGTTTTTAAAGATCCCATCTAACCTCTGCTGGGTGGGCATTCCACTGTGCTAATTGGTCTTTCTTGTGCAATATAGCCTTCCCTCTCTATTTGATGGCAGCTCGTGGCTATTTTTATTGGGCACCCAATGGCATAATTTATTTCAAATGTGCAATAAGGTGGACCCCAAGGCAGTACTTTAGATGGGTTTAGCCACTTTGTGCAATTAAACTCTGGGCCTGCACATGCTATGGGGGGAACAATTGGGATGTCTTGCCATGTTGCCCTCAACTACACACAAGTTTAAAAAGTTTATATAAATTCATCTCACTTGTAACACACTCACCATATTGAACTCAATAATCAAATAAACACAAACCCACAATATAAAAATCACAATTAAATCATCACTCTACCCATAACATCCATTCGTAACATCAACCACAGCATATACATAACGACTATTAGAAATCTTACCCATATCCATAACATCTCTGAACATCACTTCTCCCAATAATTACACTGCCCCAATAATCCATACATCACATCCACCTCATCATGAGCTTCCATCTACACATTCTATAACTCCATAATCCAGTACCATCCTAACCTATAACCCAGTACCATCCTAACCTATAATCCAGTACCATCCTAACCTATAATCCAGTCCCATCCTAACCTATAATCCAGTACCATCCTACCCTATAATCCATTACCATCCTTGCCTATAATCCAGTACCATACTAACCTATAATCCAGTACCATCCTTACCTATAATCCATTCCCGTTCTAACCTATAATCCAGTACCATCCTTACCTATAATCCAGTACCATCTTTACCTATAATCCAGTACCATCCTTACCTATAATCCAGTACCATCCTAACCTATATTCCAGTACCATCCTAACCTATAATCCAGTACCATCCTAATCTATAATCCAGTACCATCCTTACCCATACTTAGCATCTCTTGTTCCACCCTCATCCATGTGGACAGATTCTAAAAAAGGTGTAGGAGGTGGACAGATCAGCCAGAAAAAAAGACACAAACTATATCTCATCAAATCCCTTGTTAGCAGTTGTTTAACATTACAGCTACTGTAGATATCCAACCCAACTCATGGTGCCATAGGGTAAGAATGCTTTACAGCAGGTCGGTAATAGGGAAAATATGATCAATTTGAAGTTGACTATAGAAATTCAATTTTTACAATAAAAATCACAAATTACTGTAGAGAAAAGAGTAAGGCTTCTCTCAGGCTTGCCTGCATCATGCAAAGAATAAGAAAATACTCTTTCTCACCTGTTTTGTTTGATAATAGGAAAATATTCCACACAGCGAGGCATGATCATCTTATCCCATCATTGCTTGCATTGAAGCTCCTAGGGGGCTATTCAGTTCTCAGCTATGTGCAATCGCATTATGTGGCATCAGTGCTGTAACTAGACATTTTAACGCTGTGTGCAAGAAACAGCATCACCCCAAACACACACACACACACACACACACACACACACACACATATACAAAACAGGTGCCAAGAACATAAGGGCATGGCTACAAAATGATACCAATTCATATCACGCTGTTCAGAAGTGTCCATTATTCAAATTACGCCACACAGTAGTGCAACTTACACACATTACACCAGGTAGAGCCAGGCCCGGCGACAGGGGGGTACAAAGGGTACCCCCGTACCGGTCCCCAAAGCTCCCTTCTGCTCCATGGGAGGTTTCTGTCCTCCCTGAGTTCGCCTTAGGACACCTGCATTACGGTTTGACAGGTGTACTGCCCCAGTCAAACTCCTCACCTGCAACTGTCCCCGGAGCAGGTCCAAGGTGTGGAGGGCACCAGCAGCCAGTAGCAGAATAATGCTTTTAATTATTTACACTTTAAATTATATTATGTAGGCTGCCGTGGCACCGCCTGGCCCGTACATGGAATAGTCCAGTGGCAGCAGGCCGGCGGCCCCCGGCGGCAGTTGTCATGTAATCCCTGGCTTCCGGCAGTCCTGCTCTGAGCCTCTGACCCTCAATGTCACGTGATGTGTGGCGTGTCGCTACGTACCGCCCACCTGCCCTTCCCTGCCTACTGCTGTGGCGTCGGCATCTGTCGTATCCTCCTTTGAGGAGCACAGGCTCAGCAACTGTCTAGGAGAAAGAGAGCAGTTGAGCAGCACAGCAGCGGCCTGGCAGATTGCTGGGGGGAGGACAGATAGCACAGGACAACCAGGATTGCTTTGGTGGCAGGGCCGGATCTACACCTTGTGGCACCAAGTGCGAAAGTTTACACTGGCGCCACCCAACCCACGGCAAAACAGTCAGTGCGCGCCAGAGGCGAGCGCCCAAAATAGGGGCATGGCTTCATAGGGGAGGGGCGTGGACACCATTAGGCACTCAGTAGCTATGCCCCTAGATTTGTCCCAAGTAGTTGTGCCCCCAATTGATTTGCCCCCAGTAGATTTGCCCCTGTAGCTGTGCCCCGTGCGTGTAGCTATGCCCCCAGTAGACTTGCCCCAGTAGTTGTGCCCTCTATAGCTACGCCCCCAGTAGATATGCCCCAGTAGTTGTACCCCGTCGCTGTGCCCCGTGTTGCTTTTCCCCCAGTAGTTGTGCCCCCTGTAGCTATGCCCCCAGTAGATATGCCCCAGTAGTTGTGCCCCGTTGCTGTGCCCCCTGTTGCTTTGCTCCAGTAGTTGTGCCCTCTGTTGCTTTGCCCCCAGTAGTTGTGCCCTCTGTTGCTGTGTGCCCCCTGTCGCTGTGCCCCTTAGTAGCCGCTTACAAACACTCACACAAAAAAAAAAAACAATACTTACCACTGCCCCGCACCTGCTTCCCGACCACTGCTGCTGCTCCATCTGGCCTCCCGCAGCTCCTCTCTATGGGAGAGACGTCATGACATCTCTCCCATAGCAGCGCCGCACAGACACTAGAGGTCAATAATGACCTCTAGTGTCTGTCACTGGACCCGGCTGCAGTGGACGCCCCCACACAGCCCACGGCGTCTGCTGCAGACGGGGAGCGGGTAGGCGGCGGTGCCTGTGGGGTGACTGCGGCCACGCCCCATGCCGCAGCGCCCCGGGCGCAGGCACTGCTTGCCCGCAACAAGAACCACTCCTGCTGATGAGTCAGGGTTAGTCAGCAGAGCAGTGTCATGTTTTTTTTTTTTTTTTCACATGTCTGATTAACCAGTCCAGTTATTAGTATTATTACAAATAAATGGTGTAGCCTTCAGTGCAAGATACCAGATGCACTGCAATACCAAACACCCAATATGAGCAGAAAGCTTGATCCGGCCACCAGTTGTTAAATATGATCCCTATTTCTCAAATCAATGTGAGATTCTGATTTGTGGGTCAGGGGCAAAGGGGGTTTGGGCGAGGGGGGGTTTTATATTGTGGGGGGCCGCCACAGAGATATCAGTGTACCGAGCGCCAAGATTTCTGTTGCCGGCCCTGGGTAGAGGCCCTTTTACACATTACACCAGGTAAAGTTCCTATCACACATTCTGCCAGGCAGAGTCCCCTTTTACACAGTATGACACATAGAGTCCCCTTTTACACAGTACGACAGAGCCTCCTTTTACACAGTATGGCAGGTAAAGCTTCCTTTTACACATTAGGTAGCATTAGGTCCCCTTTTTACTAGTGATGTGCGCCGGAAATTTTTTTCGGTTTTTGTGTTTTGGTTTTGGATTCGGTTCCGCGGCCGTGTTTTGGATTCGGACGCGTTTGGCAAAACCTCCCTGAAATTTTTTTGTCGGATTCGGGTGTGTTTTGGATTCGGGTGTTTTTTTACAAAAAACCCTCAAAAACAGCTTAAATCATTGAATTTGGGGGTCATTTTGATCCCATAGTACTATTAACCTCAATAACCATAATTTCCACTAATTTTCAGTCTATTCTGAACACCACACACCTCACAATATTATTTTTAGTCCTAAAATTTGCACCGAGGTCGCTGGATGGCTAAGCTAAGCGACCCAAGTGGCCGACACAAACACCTGGCCCATCTAGGAGTGGCACTGAAGTGTCAGACAGGATGGCAGATTTAAAAAATAGTCCCCAAACAGCAAATGATGCAAAGAAAAAAAGAGGTGCAATGGGGTAGCTGTGTGACTAAGCTAAGCGACCCAAGTGGCCGACACAAACACCTGGCCTATCTAGGAGTGGCACTGCAGTGTCAGACAGGATGGCACTTCAAAAAAATAGTCCCCAAACAGCACATGATGCAAAGAAAAAAAGAGGCGCACCAAGGTCGCTGTGTGACTAAGCTAAGCGACACAAGTGGCTAACACAAACACCTGGCCCATCTAGGAGTGGCACTGCAGTGTCAGGCAGGATGGCACTTCAAAAAAATTGTCCCCAAACAGCACATGATGCAAAGAAAAATGAAAGAAAAAAGAGGTGCAAGATGGAATTGTCCTTGGGCCCTCCCACCCACCCTTATGTTGTATAAACAGGACATGCACACTTTAACGAACCCATCATTTCAGCGACAGGGTCTGCCACACGACTGTGACTGAAATGACTGGTTGGTTTGGGCGCCCACCAAAAAAGAAGCAATCAATCTCTCCTTGCACAAATTGGCTCTACAGAGGCAAGATGTCCACCTCAACATCATCCTCCGATTCCTCACCCCTTTCACTGTGTACATCCCCCTCCTCACAGATTATTAATTCGTCCCCACTGGAATCCACCATCTCAGGTCCCTGTGTACTTTCTGGAGGCAATTGCTGGTGAATGTCTCTACGGAGGAATTGATTATAATTCATTTTGATGAACATCATCTTCTCCACATTTTCTGGAAGTAACCTCGTACGCCGATTGCTGGCAAGGTGAGCGGCTGCACTAAACACTCTTTCGGAGTACACACTGGAGGGGGGGCAACTTAGGTAAAATAAAGCCAGTTTCTGCAAGGGCCTCCAAATTGCCTCTTTTTCCTGCCAGTATACGTACGGACTGTCTGACGTGCCTACTTGGATGCGGTCACTCATATAATCCTCCACCATTCTTTCAATGGTGAAAGAATCATATGCAGTGACAGTAGACGACATGTCAGTAATCGTTGGCAGGTCCTTCAGTCCGGACCAGATGTCAGCACTCGCTCCAGACTGCCCTGCATCACCGCCAGCGGGTGGGCTCGGAATTCTTAGCCTTTTCCTCGTACCCCCAGTTGCGGGAGAATGTGAAGGAGGAGCTGTTGACGGGTCACGTTCCGCTTGACTTGACAATTTGCTCACCAGCAGGTCTTTGAACCTCTGCAGACTTGTGTCTGCCGGAAAGAGAGATACAACGTAGGTTTTAAATCTAGGATCGAGCACGGTGGCCAAAATGTAGTGCTCTGATTTCAACAGATTGACCACCCGTGAATCCTGGTTAAGCGAATTAAGGGCACCATCCACAAGTCCCACATGCCTAGCGGAATCGCTCTGTTTTAGCTCCTCCTTCAATCTTTCCAGCTTCTTCTGCAAAAGCCTGATGAGGGGAATGACCTGACTCAGGCTGGCAGTGTCTGAACTGACTTCACGTGTGGCAAGTTCAAAGGGTTGCAGAACCTTGCACAACGTTGAAATCATTCTCCACTGCACGTGAGTCAGGTGCATTCCCCCTCCTTTGCCTATATCGTGGGCAGATGTATAGGCTTGAATGGCCTTTTGCTGCTCGTCCATCCTCTGAAGCATATAGAGTGTTGAATTCCACCTCGTTACCACCTCTTGCTTCAGATGATGGCAGGGCAGGTTCAGGAGTGTTTGGTGGTGCTCCAGTCTTCGGCACGCGGTGGCTGAATGCCGAAAGTGGCCCACAATTCTTCGGGCCACCGACAGCATCTCTTGCACGCCCCTGTCGTTTTTTAAATAATTCTGCACCACCAAATTCAATGTATGTGCAAAACATGGGACGTGCTGGAATTTGCCCAGATGTAATGCACGCACAATATTGCTGGCGTTGTCCGATGTCACAAATCCCCAGGAGAGTCCAATTGGGGTAAGCCATTCTGCGATGATGTTCCTCAGTTTCCGTAAGAGGTTGTCAGCTGTGTGCCTCTTCTGGAAAGCGGTGATACAAAGCGTAGCCTGCCTAGGAACGAGTTGGCGTTTGCGAGATGCTGCTACTGGTGCCGCCGCTGCTGTTCTTGCTGCGGGAGGAAATACATCTACCCAGTGGGCTGTCACAGTCATATAGTCCGGAGTCTGCCCTGCTCCACTTGTCCACATGTCCGTGGTTAAGTGGACATTGGGTACAACTGCATTTTTTAGGACACTGGTGACTCTTTTTTTCCCCTGAGGTCTGTGTACATTCTCGGTATCGCCTGCCTAGAGAAATGGAACCTAGATGGTATTTGGTACCGGGGACACAGTACCTCAATCAAGTCTCTAGTTGCCTCTGAATTAACGGTGGATACCGGAACCACATTTCTCACCACCCAGGCTGACAAGAACTGAGTTATCCGCTTTGCAGCAGGATGACTGCTGTGATATTTCATCTTCCTCGCAAAGGACTCAATTGCTTACTGGAAGTAGTACAAGTGGTCTTCCGACTTCCCCTCTGGGATGCCGATCGACTCCCAGCAGCAACAACAGCAGCACCAGCAGCAGTAGGCGTTACACTCAAGGATGCATCGGAGGAATCCCAGGCAGGAGAGGACTCGTCAGACTTGCCAGTGACATGGCCTGCAGGACTATTGGCTTTCCTGTGTAAGGTGGAAATTGACACTGAGGGAGTTGGGGGTGTGGTTTGCAGGAGCTTGGTTACAAGAGGAAGGGATTTAGTGGTCAGTGGACTGCTTCCACTGTCATCCAAAGTTTTTGAACTTGTCACTGACTTATGATGAATGCGGTCCACGTGACGTATAAGGGAGGATGTTCCTAGGTGGTTAACGTCCTTACCCCTACTTATTACAGCTTGACAAAGGCAACACACGGCTTGACACCTGTTGTCCGCATTTGTGTTGAAATAATTCCACACCGAAGAGGTGATTTTTTTTGTATTTTGACCAGGCATGTCAATGGCCATATTCGTCCCACGGACAACAGGTGTCTTCCCGGGTGCCTGACATAAACAAACCACCTCACCATCAGAATCCTCCTTGTCAATTTCCTACCCAGCGCCAGCAATACCCATATCCTCATCCTGGTGTACTTCAACAGTGACATCTTCAATTTGACTATCAGGAACAGGACTGCGGGTGCTCCTTCCAGCACTTGCAGGGGGCGTGCTAATGGTGGAAGGCGCAAGCTCTTCCCGTCCAGTGTTGGGAAGGTCAGGCATCGCAACCGACACAATTGGACTCTCCCTGGGGATTTGTGATTTAGAAGAACGCACAGTTCTTTGCTGTGCTTTTGCCAGCTTAAGTCTTTTCATTTTTCTAGCGAGAGGATGAGTGCTTCCATCCTCATGTGAATCTGAACCACTAGCCATGAACATAGGCCAGGGCCTCAGCCGTTCCTTGCCACTCCGTGTCGTAAATGGCATATAGGCAAGTTTACGCTTCTCATCAGACGCTTTCAATTTTGATTTTTGGGTCATTTTACTGAACTTGTGTTTTTTGGATTTTACATGCTCTCTGCTATGACATTGGGCATCGGCCTTGGCAGACGACGTTGATGGCATTTCATCGTCTCAGCCATGACTAGTGGCAGCAGCTTCAGCACGAGGTGGAAGTTGATCTTGATCTTTCCCTATTTTAACCTCCACATTTTTGTTCTCCATTTTTTAATGTGTGGAATTATATGCCAGTATCAATAGCAAGGGCCTACTACTATATATACTGCGCACAACTGAAATGCACAACAGGTATGGATGGATAGTATACTTGATGACACAGAAGTAGGTAGAGCAGTGGCCTCCGTACCGTACTGCTATATATACTGGTGGACACTGTCAGCAAAACTCTGCACTGTACTCCTCCTATATAATATACTGGTGGTCCCCAGTGCCCACAATAAAGCAGTGTGAGCACAGATATATGCAGCACACTGAGCACAGATACGGAGTGTTTTTCAGGCAGACAACGTATACTGGTGGTCACTGGTCAGCAAAACTCTACACTGTACTCCTCCTATATAACACAGCTGCTCCCCAGTCCCCACAATTAAGCAGTGTGAGCACAGATATATGCAGCACACTGAGCACAGATATGGAGTGTTTTTCAGGCAGACAACGTATACTGGTGGTCACTGGTCATCAAAACTCTGCACTGTACTCCTCCTATATAATACAGCTGCTCCCCAGTCCCCACAATTAAGCAGTGTGAGCACAGATATATGCAGCACACTGAGCACAGATATGGAGTGTTTTACAGGCAGACAACGTATACTGGTGGTCGGGTGGTCTTTTGTATGCCGGCGGTCGGGCTCCCGGCGCTCAGTATACCGGCGCCGGGAGCCCGACAGCCGGCATACCGACACTTATTTTCCCTCGTGGGGGTCCACGACCCCTATAGAGGGAGAATAAAATAGTGTGGCGCGCGTAGCGTGCCACCGTGCCCGTAGCGTGGCGAGCGCAGCGAGCCCGCAAGGGGCTCATTTGCGCTCGCCACGCTGTCGGTAAGCCGGCGGTCGGGCTCCCGGTGCCGGGATGCTGGTCGCCGGGAGCCCGACCGCCGGCCAGCCGTAGTGAACCCCTGGTGGTCACTGGTCAGCAAAACTCTGCACTGTACTCCTCCTATATAATACAGCTGCTCCCCAGTCCCCACAATTAAGCAGTGTGAGCACAGATATATGCAGCACACTGAGCACAGATATGGAGTGTTTTTCAGGCAGACAACGTATACTGGTGGTCACTGCTCAGCAAAACTCTGCACTGTACTCCTCCTATATAATACAGCTGCTCCCCAGTCCCCACAATTAAGCAGTGTGAGCACAGATATATGCAGCACACTGAGCACAGATATGAAGTGTTTTTCAGGCAGACAATGTATACTGGTGGTCACTGGTCAGCAAAACTCTGCACTGTACTCCTCCTATATAATACAGCTGCTCCCCAGTCCCCACAATTAAGCAGTGTGAGCACAGATATATGCAGCACACTGAGCACAGATATGGAGTGTTTTTCAGGCAGACAACGTATACTGGTGGTCACTGGTCAGCAAAACTCTGCACTGTACTCCTCCTATATAATACAGCTGCTCCCCAGTCCCCACAATTAAGCAGTGTGAGCACAGATATATGCAGCACACTGAGCACAGATATGGAGTGTTTTTCAGGCTGACAACGTATACTGGTGGTCACTGCTCAGCAAAACTCTGCACTGTACTCCTCCTATATAACACAGCTGCTCCCCAGTCCCCACAATTAAGCAGTGTGAGCACAGACATATGCAGCACACTGAGCACAGATATGGAGTGTTTTTCAGGCAGACAATGTATACTGGTGGTCACTGGTCAGCAAAACTCTGCACTGTACTCCTCCTATATAATACAGCTGCTCCCCAGTCCCCACAATTAAGCAGTGTGAGCACAGATATATGCAGCACACTGAGCACAGATATGGAGTGTTTTTCAGGCAGACAACGTATACTGGTGGTCACTGGTCAGCAAAACTCTGCACTGTACTCCTCCTATATAATACAGCTGCTCCCCAGTCCCCACAATTAAGCAGTGTGAGCACAGATATATGCAGCAAACTGAGCACAGATATGGAGTGTTTTTCAGGCAGACAACGTATACTGGTGGTCACTGGTCATCAAAACTCTGCACTGTACTCCTCCTATATAATACAGCTGCTCCCCAGTCCCCACAATTAAGCAGTGTGAGCACACATATATGCAGCACACTGAGCACAGATATGAAGTGTTTTTCAGGCAGACAACGTATACTGGTGGTCACTGGTCAGCAAAACTCTGCACTGTACTCCTGCTATTTAATACAGCTGCTCCCCAGTCCCCACAATTAAGCAGTGTGAGCACAGATATATGCAGCACACTGAGCACAGATATGGAGTGTTTTTCAGGCAGACAACGTATACTGGTGGACACTGGTCAGCAAAACTCTGCACTGTACTCCTGCTAAATAATACAGCTGCTCCCCAGTCCCCACAATTAAGCAGTGTGAGCACAGATATATGCAGCACACTGAGCACAGATATGGAGTGTTTTTCAGGCAGACAACGTATACTGGTGGTCACTGGTCAGCAAAACTCTGCACTGTACTCCTCCTATATAATACAGCTGCTCCCCAGTGCCCACAATTAAGCAGTGTGAGCACAGATATATGCAGCACACTGAGCACAGATATGGAGTGTTTTTCAGGCAGACAACGTATACTGGTGGTCACTGGTCAGCAAAACTCTGCACTGTACTCCTCCTATATAATACAGCTGCTCCCCAGTCCTCACAATTAAGCAGTGTGAGCACAGATATATGCAGCACACTGAGCACAGATATGGAGTCTTTTTCAGGCAGACAACATATACTGGTGGTCACTGGTCAGCAAAACTCTGCACTGTACTCCTCCTATATAATACAGCTGCTCCCCAGTCCCCATAATTAAGCAGTGTGAGCACAGATATATGCAGCACACTGAGCACAGATATGGAGTGTTTTTCAGGCAGACAACGTATACTGGTGGTCACTGGTCAGCAAAACTCTGCACTGTACTCCTATATAATACAGCTGCTCCCCAGTCCCCACAATTAAGCAATAAGCAGTAGCACAAATATTATTAATAAACGGAGAGGACGCCAGCCACGTCCTCTCCCTAACATTTCCAATGCACGAGTGAAAATGGCGGCGACGTGCGGCTGCTTATATAGAATCCGAATCTCGCGGATCCGACAGCGGGATGATGACGTTCGGGCGCGATCTGATTAACCGAGCCATATGGGAGAATCCGAGTATGCCTCGGACCCGTGTAAAATGGGTGAAGTTCGGGGGGGTTTGGTTTCCGAGGAACCGAACCCGCTCATCACTACTTTTTACACTTAGAGTTACAGCCCTACCTTAAACATGCAACACATTTTGCCCCTCACACTTCTGCCACACATGCCTATGCCCCAGCCACACATTATGTACTTACACTTTATGCCACACATGCCCTTTAGCCAGCAAAGAGGAATCCTTTGGCTCTCCAGACCCCAAACCCAGCAGTGGCTCTCTCACACACTGGATGCGGCTCTCCCCTAGCGGCAGCAGGTATTCTAGCGGTAGGGCTGTTTCACACACTCAGGTTTTGTCCGGACTGTCAGCGTCCGGAGTCTTACTGGTACGCTGGGGCCGCGGGGCTGGCTTCCTTGGCGATGTGTGGGCAGCGGCGGAGGTGGGCTGCTGCGCCAGATCTGTGGGCAGCAGTAGCGGCGGTGAGAGGGTTTGCTCGTGGCGGCGGGACGTCGCTACAGTGGGTCGCTCTTGCTGAGCCATTGCTAGGAGACATGGGGCAGTGAGCAATGTGGGTTTGCAAAAAGGTCTGCATTACTGGGCGCCGCCATGTTGGAGACCAAGTTTTGAGCATAGTTCCTGTTTCCTGTCTCTTCCAGCCAATCCAGGGGAAGCTCTCCCTATAAAAGGGGGCTGGTTTAGGACAGGGATGCTTCAAGTTACAACCCTGTTGTAGGTGCTTTAGCCTGTGCTCCCAGGATTCCTGCTGTATTCTGGTTCCTCCTGATACTGCTTGGTCGGTTCTCTGTTGCTGCTGCAGCCCTGCCGTTCCTACCCTGCTACTGCCTGTGGAAGCGCCCCTGGAAAATCCGGTCCAGTAAGACTGTTTCGGCACAGTCGGGCCCGGGTCTTCTGCCTCGTCTTTCAAGCCACACTCCACAGATCTCCTTCACCCGCCACGCCTTTGTACCACCGACCACCGCCTGCAGATTATTATCTTCAGCCTCGTTTTCCAAACCACAGTCCATAGTCCTTGTCTCCAGCCACGTCTTCAACCATCATCCACAGTTCCACAGTTCATCATCTACAGTCTCGTCTTTCAAATCACAGTACACAGTTCTTTGCCTCCAACCACGTCTTAACCATCGTGCTCCAGCCTCGGTTCTCTACCTCAGCCCTGTACATAATAAATACTTTCCATTGACTCTCAAACCCCGCCTACGTTCTTCATTGCTCCGTGTCCCATGCGAAGGAACTATATCCAGCCCCCTTATCTGGTTCATTCACAGCCTGCTACCTCCTCGGGCAAATCTCAGCTGCCGGATCCTCAAACTTTGCTAGACGTGACAGTAAGCACTGGCCCAATGGATTCGACGGGTGATCAGGCCCCAGGAGGGGATTCAACTACAGATATCTGGTCTCGCTTAAGGAAGCAGGAGGCCACACAATCTCAAATCGTGCAGTTCATGCAGAGTATGTCTGAACGTCTCGATTCTCTCTGTGTTGCCATGACGGCCTCTCAAGTATCTACAGCTGCTCCCACATTAGCACCTCCGGTCCCGCTTCCTCCTGTACCAGTACCACTTCCATGGTTGCATTTGCCACCTCCCAATAAATTTGATGGGAATCCAAAACAATGCCGCGGGTTTCTTAACCAGTGCGAAATCCGGTTCAAACTACAGTCGGCCAACTTCCCATCGGCACGAACCAAAGTAGCCTATATAATTTCTTTACTTACCGGGCAAGCGTTGGAATGGGCTTCACCTTTGTGGGAAAGGATGGATCCCATATTATCTAACTATCCAGAATTCGTGGCCACCTTCCGAAAAATCTTAGACGAACCGGGCAGGATTTCAGCTGCCTCGTTGGAGATCCTGCGTCTGCGTCAGGGCACGCGTATGGTCAGTCAGTACGTGATCCAGTTTCGCACCCTTTCCTCTGAACTGACCTGGAATGAGGAGGCTCTCATTGCAACTTTCTGGAGCGGTCTCTCCGAAAAGATCAAAGATGACGTCGCAACTCAGGATGTACCTGATAAGTTGGATACACTAATTTCTTTATGCAATAAGTTAGACCTGAGGTGCAGAGAACGCTGTATGGAGAGGTTGCGGTCAGATCGCCCTAAGCCTAGAGTTGTTCTTCCACCAACACCATCATCACCAACTGCGGAAGAACCCATGCAGATTAATCGTTCCCGCCTCTCCAGTGAAGAACGTCAGAGATGGCGACAAGGGAACCTCTGGCTATATTGTGGTGCATCTGATCATTTTGTTAAAACTTGCAATCTACGTCCGGGAAACGCCTAGTCCTAGTTTGTGCTGGAGAGGTCAAGCTAGGAGAATTCTCAGAATTACATACCAAGAAAGAGTCTGTCTTGTTAACCCAATTGGAGCTCCCTTCTTCTTCTCTTCTCATCCCTGCACTACTCGACTCCGGAGCCGCCGAAAGCTTCATTATGTCAGCTCTGGTCAAACGATCTGGAATACAAACAGTTCCTTTGGATCGTACCATTTCTGTTACCGCAGTGGATGGAAGTTATATCCCTGAGGGTATTATATCCTTTCGTACTATACCTCTCAAGATGAAGATCGGAGTTCTCCATTCTGAAGAAATCTCTTTCCTTTTAATTCCTAAAGCCTCTCATGAACTAATCCTAGGGTTTCCATGGTTAATGAGACACAATCCCCACATAGATTTGCAAACTATGGATGTTCTCTCTTGGGGACAAGACTGTTTTCAGAACTGTTTACCTTCAGTTAGACCTCTCTGTTCTTCCAGCCCTTCCAGCCTTCCTGTGAAGTACCAAGCTTTTCAAGATGTTTTCAGTAAGCAAGGGGCGGACACCTTGCCTCCGCATCATACTTGGGATTGTCCCATTGAGCAAGTACTGGGTAAGACTCCTCCCTGAGGTCAAATTTACCCTCTCTCACTTCCCGAGACACAGGCCATGTCGGAGTATATCCGGGAGAACTTGGAGAAAGGGTTCATCAGGTCTTCTACATCTCCGGCTGGAGCAGAGTTTTTCTTTGTCAAAAAGAAAGATGGGGGGTTGTGGCCCTGTGTTGACTATAGAGGTCTCAATGACATAACAGTTAAGAACAGATATCCGTTACCTCTGATTCCAGAACTGTTCGACCGTGTTAAAGGAGCTACTGTATTTACTAAGTTGGACTTACGGGGGGCCTACAATCTTATACGTATTCGCCCAGGGGACGAATGGAAGACGGAATTTAATACCCACGACGGCCATTACGAATACCTGGTAATGCCTTTTGGCCTATGTAACGCCCCAGCCGTCTTTCAAGAGTTCGTTATCGAAATCTTCAGAGATCTTCTCTATGACTGCTTGGTAGTATATCTGGATGACATCCTCATTTTTTCTAAGGATCTGAAGACCCATCGGGAACAAGTCAAAGAAGTGTTAACTCGTTTACGAAGGAATCAGTTATTCTGTAAGTTAGAGAAGTGCACCTTTGAAGTACCCACAATTCCATTCCTTCCGTTACATTCTTTCAGGGCAGAAGTTACAGATGGACCCCGCTAAAGTCCAGGCGATTCAGGATTGGGCACTTCCAGCTACCCTTAAAGGAATTCAACGTTTCCTGGGGTTTGCTAACTTCTACCGAAGATTCATTCAAAATTATTCTTCCGTCATAGCTTCTATAACCGCATTAACTAGGAAGGGAGCCGATCCTGCCAAGTGGTCTCCTGAGGCTTTGGAAGCTTTTTCATCTTTAAAGGAGGCCTTCACGACTGCTCCAGTTCTTCGACAACCCGATCTCAGTCGTCCGTTCTTGGTGGAGGTTGATGCCTCTACTGTGGGAGTGGGAGCAGTATTATCCCAGCTTTTCGAGGACAAGAAGGTCCATCCCTGTGCGTTCTTCTCGCAAAGATTCTCCCCCGCTGAACAGAATTATGCTATTGGGGAACAGGAATTACTGGCAATTAAGTTGGCCTTTGAGGAGTGGAGGTATTTGTTGGAGGGTGCTCAGCATCCAATTTCGGTAACCACAGATCACAAGAACCTCCTGTATCTACAGTCAGCCCGATGTCTGAACCCACGCCAAGCAAGATGGGCACTCTTCTTTACCCATTTTAATTTTAAACTCAGTTACCGACCAGGTTCCCTCAACAAAAAGGCAGATGCCTTATCTCGCTCCCTAAGTTCAGAAGAACCCTCTGACCGTTCAAAAGAGCAATTTATCCTGGAATCCACCTCTTTTTCTGCAACTAATACCTCTTCAGTTCCTCCTCCAGGGAAGATCTTCATTGCATCAAATCTGCGCAAAAAACTTCTCACATGGGCTCACTCCTCCTCCTTCATGGGCCATGCGGGCGGTCATAAGACATTTAAATTCATTCAGCGCTCCTACTGGTGGCCTCATCTCAGGACTGACGTTCAGGAATACGTGGCTGCCTGTCCAAAATGTGCTCAGCATAAAAGACCCAAAGGTCCACCAGCCGGGTTACTCCATCCTTTACCGGTACCACTAAGACCATGGACGCATATTTCTATGGACTTTATTACAGATTTACCTATGTCTGGTGGGCGGAACACTGTATGGGTCATAGTTGACCGATTCTCTAAAATGGCACACTTTGTTCCTCTGGCTAACCTTCCATCTGCATCCCAGTTGGCAAAATTGTTTATAGCAGAGATCTTTCGACTCCATGGTCTACCACAGGAAATCGTGTCTGATAGAGGTCCTCAATTTGTGGCTAGTTTTGGAGATCCCTATGTTCTGCTCTTGGCGTGAAATTAAACTTCTCCTCAGGCTATCATCCCCAAACGGATGGTCAAACAGAAAGAGTGAACCAGGATCTGGAGACTTTTCTGCGTTTATTCATGTCCTTCTCACAGGACAACTGGCTGGACTTCCTCCCATTCGCAGAATTTGCCCATAACAATATTTATCACTCTGCCACAAAATCTTCTCCATTCTTCATTAATTATGGTTACCATCCAAGAGTTCCTGACTTCCAACTTCTGCCTATGCTCGAGGTTCCTGCCGCAGAGTCAACACTTCGACAACTTACTGAAGCCTGGAAACAAGTTCACAAGACTTTGCTCAAAACTTCCAAGAGATATAAGACCTATGCAGATCTGAAACGAAAAGCTGTACCAAGCCTTAAGGTAGGAGATCGTGTTTGGGTTTCCACACGTAACCTAAGATTAAAGGTCCCTACAAAAAAGTTTGCTCCCAGATTTATTGGGCCTTACCCAAACAAAAAAGTGTTGAATCCTGTGGCTTACAAAGTGAAATTACCTCCGCAGTTAAGAATTCCTAATGCATTTCATATTTCTCTCTTAAAACCATTGGAACTTAATCGGTTCAGAGCCGCTCTGCCTAAATCACCCAAAATCCAATCAGCACATGGAGATAAATTTGAGATTCACAAGATCCTTGATTCTCGCAGACGTTATGGTCGCATCCAGTACCTTGTCGAGTGGAAGGGGTATGGGCCAGAGGAGAGATCTTGGGTAGATGCAGAGGATGTCCATGCTCCAAGACTTCTTCGGACATTTCATGCCAAGTTTCCAACTAAACCACATAGGTGTCCGGAGTCCACCCGCAAAGGGGGGGCACTGTCAGCGTCCGAAGTCTTACCGGTACACTGGGGCCGCGGGGCTGGCTTCCTTGGCGATGTGCGGGCAGCGGCGGAGGTGGGCTGCTGCACCAGATCCATGGGCAGCAGTAGCGGCGGTGAGGGGGTCCGCTCGTGGTGGCGGGACGTCGCTACAGTGAGTCGCACTTGCTGAGCCATTGCTAGGAGACCAGGGGCAGTGAGCAATGTGGCTTTGCAAAAAGGTCTGCATTTCTGGGCGCCGCCATGTTGGAGATCAAGTTTTGAGCATAGTTCCTGTTTCCTGTCTCTTCCAGCCAATCCAGGGGAAGCTCTCCCTATAAAAGGGGGCTGGTTTAGGACAGGGATGCCAGTGCTTCAAGTTACAACCCTGTTGTAGGTGCTTTAGCCTGTGCTCCCAGGATTCCTGCTGTATTCTGGTTCCTCCTGATACTGCTTGGTCGGTTCTCTGTTGCTGCTGCAGCCCTGCCGTTCCTACCCTGCTACTGCCTGTGGAAGCACCCCTGGAAAACCCGGTCCAGTAAGACTGTTTGGGCAAAGTCGGCCCGAGTCTTCTGCCTCGTCTTTCAAGCCACACTCCACAGATCTCCTTCACCCGCCACGCCTTTGTACCACCGACCACCGCCTGCAGATTATTATCTTCAGCCTCGTTTTCCAAACCACAGTCCACAGTCCTTGTCTCCAGCCACGTCTTCAACCATCATCCACAGTTCCACAGTTCATCATCTACAGTCTCGTCTTTCAAATCACAGTCCACAGTTCTCTGCCTCCAGCCACGTCTTAACCATCGTGCTCCAGCCTCGGTTCTCTACCTCAGCCCTGTACATAATAAATACTTTCCATTGACTCTCAAACCCTGCCTACGTTCTTCATTGCTCCGTGTCCCATGCGAAAGAACTATATCCAGCCCCCTCATCTGGTTCATTCACAGCCTGCTACCTCCTCGGGCAAATCTCAGCTGCCGGATCCTCAAACTTTGCTAGACGTGACAGTAAGCACTGGCCCAATGGATTCGACGGGTGATCAGGCCCCAGGAGGGGATTCAACTACAGATATCTGGTCTCGCTTAAGTAAGCAGGAGGCCACACAATCTCAAATCGTGCAGTTCATGCAGAGTATGTCTGAACGTCTCAAATCTCTCTGTGTTGCCATGACGGCCTCTCAAGTATCTACAGCTGCTCCCACATTAGCACCTCCGGTCCCGCTTCCTCCTGTACCAGTACCACTTCCATGGTTGCATTTGCCACCTCCCAATAAATTTGATGGTTCATTCACAGCCTGCTACCTCCTCGGGCAAATCTCAGCTGCCGGATCCTCAAACTCTGCTAGATGTGACACGGACCGCAAAAAGACGAACAAAAGTTGTCCATTATTTTACCGGCTGGTGAAGCCTTTCACACACAACGGCTTTAAGCCGTGCTTACGGCTGTGCACATTGCAGCAGCAGCCGAAGAAGAAAAATGACGTGTGTGAAAGCTCCCTTTCACACACATTCTAGACTGCCATCAGGGACGGTGCGGCCACGGCATGGCAGCCGGACCTTTCTGTGGATATTTCCGGCAGCAGAGCCGGGCCCATGCTGTGTGAAAAGAGCAGTGAGCAGTGTGTTTTCATATATAACTGAAAACACTGCAATGCAAAAAGCCGTCCAGCTTTTTGCCGGCCGGTGAAAACCATCTAGCGTGAAATAGCCTGTAGTGGCTATCTCCCGGTGGCAACAGTTCTCTCCCGGCGGCAGCGGTCCGCTACCGGCGGCAGCGTTCCTCTCCCGGCGGCAGCGGTTCTCTCTTGGGAGCAGCGTCTCTTTCCCAGCTGCAGCGGTTATCCTGGCAGTAGCAGCTCTCTCCCGGCGGCAGCTTCAGGAGTGGGTCACTGAAGTTGCAGTATGATCGCTCCTGCTTCTCCATGGGGCTAGTGTCACCGTTGCTTCCCTTGCCTGTAGTGCTGTGCAGTGAACGGCCCTTCTCTCCTGGATGCTCTGGAGCCTGGTGACTCTAGATAGCGGGGGCCTGTAATTGCAGGTGCGGATGGTTTTCCGCCAACAGGGCATATGCGCTGTGTGCTGAGCATCATCCGCACACACCTATTTACGGCCCTGTGTGGCATCATTAATTTTCCTGCTCACTTCTACTGGAACATAAGGTAAAATGAGCAATGTTGAGGTCATGGGCTCCGGCACTGATCACAATTGGATTTCCGTCCCCTAAATATATATAGCCAGTCTCTATTTTGGTGAGTTTCTTAGTGAGGCTTCATGATCCTCTTCCCAAAGTAAGATAGAGTCTTGTAAGGCACAACAGCCACCTGCTTCCGATCTTCCATCATATTGGGCCGGGCCCTGCCATTCTGTGTTCCTTTCAGGCATTTAAGGATCCATTCTGTCATATGTATGAGATATCATATAATGCACATGGGCACATTCCTGATTTTTAAAAATAAATCCATATTATTGAACTCTCTCATACAGTACCCATCTGTTGTCTTCTCCATTGGGTCTGCTCTTGGAGCCATTCTGATGATCTGCTATGTATTAGAATCCTTCTGAAGACTGACTTTTCCTCCATGCAAAAATAATTTCCCTCTGCCACCCCCTCTGATGGTGTATAATTTTAGTCTAGGGGGTATATTTACTAAAGTGCGGGTTTTTAGAAGTGGAGATGTTGCCCATAGCAACCAAGCAGATTCTAGCTATTATCTTCTAGGAGGTGCTAGATAATTGATAAGTACAGATGTACCAGGCTCATTGTTGCTGCAATGCTTACACGTGCATACGCATCACGGCAACGTCTAGCCACGATTGGCTGCACCTATTCGCATATACACTAGAGATGAGCGAGTTCGGTTTCTCTGAATCCGAACCTGCCAGAACTTCATGTTTTTTTTCACGGGTCCGAGCGACTCGGATCTTCCCGCCTTGCTCGGTTAACCCGAGCGCGCCCGAACGTCATCATGACGCTGTCGGATTCTCGCGAGGCTCGGATTCTATCGCGAGACTCGGATTCTATATAAGGAGCCGCGCGTCGCCGCCATTTTCACACGTGCATTGAGATTGATAGGGAGAGGACGTGGCTGGCGTCCTCTCCATTTAGATTATAAGAGACTGAGAGAGATTTACTGGAGCTGACTAGGAGGAGTACTGTTACTGTAGAAGTGTAGAGACTGAGTGGAGAGAGTTTACTAGTGAGGACAGTGCAGTTTACTTTATAATCCGTTCTCTGCCTGAAAAAAGCGATACACAGCACACAGTGACTCAGTCACATACCATATCTGTGTGCACTGCTCAGGCTCAGGCCAGTGTGCTGCATCATCTATTATCTATATATAATATTATATATATCTGTCTGACTGCTCAGCTCACACAGCTTATAATTGTGGGGGAGACTGGGGAGCACTACTGCAGTGCCAGTTATAGGTTATAGCAGGAGCCAGGAGTACATAATATATTATATAGTGAGTGACCACCAGACACACAGTGCAGTTTATTTAATACTGTATATCCGTTCTCTGCCTGAAAAAAGCGATACACACAGTGACTCAGTCAGTCACATACCATATCTGTGTGCACTGCTCAGGCTCAGGCCAGTGTGCTGCATCATCTATATATATTATATATCTGTCTGACTGCTCAGCTCACACAGCTTATAATTGTGGGGGAGACTGGGGAGCACTACTGCAGTGCCAGTTATAGGTTATAGCAGGAGCCAGGAGTACATAATATTATATTAAAATTAAACAGTGCACACTTTTGCTGCAGGAGTGCCACTGCCAGTGTGACTAGTGACCAGTGACCTGACCACCAGTATATATAATATTAGTAGTATACTATCTCTTTATCAACCAGTCTATATTAGCAGCAGACACAGTACAGTGCGGTAGTTCACGGCTGTGGCTACCTCTGTGTCGGCACTCGGCAGCCCGTCCATAATTGTATATACCACCTAACCGTGGTTTTTTTTTTTTTCTTTATACATACATACTAGTTACGAGTATACTATCTCTTTATCAACCAGTCTATATTAGCAGCAGACACAGTACAGTGCGGTAGTTCACGGCTGTGGCTACCTCTGTGTCGGCACTCGGCAGCCCGTCCATAATTGTATATACCACCTAACCGTGGTTTTTTTTTCTTTCTTTATACATACATACTAGTTACGAGTATACTATCTCTTTATCAACCAGTCTATATATTAGCAGCAGACACAGTAGAGTGCGGTAGTTCACGGCTGTGGCTACCTCTGTGTCGGCACTCGGCAGCCCGTCCATAATTGTATATACCACCTAACCGTGTTTTTTTTTTCTTTCTTTATACATACATACTAGTTACGAGTATACTATCTCTTTATCAACCAGTCTATATTAGCAGCAGACACAGTACAGTGCGGTAGTTCACGGCTGTGGCTACCTCTGTGTCGGCACTCGGCAGCCCGTCCATAATTGTATATACCACCTAACCGTGGTTTTTTTTTCTTTCTTTATACATACATACTAGTTACGAGTATACTATCTCTTTATCAACCAGTCTATATATTAGCAGCAGACACAGTACAGTGCGGTAGTTCACGGCTGTGGCTACCTCTGTGTCGGCACTCGGCAGCCCGTCCATAATTGTATATACCACCTAACCGTGTTTTTTTTTTCTTTCTTTATACATACATACTAGTTACGAGTATACTATCTCTTTATCAACCAGTCTATATATTAGCAGCAGACACAGTACAGTGCGGTAGTTCACGGCTGTGGCTACCTCTGTGTCGGCACTCGGCAGCCCGTCCATAATTGTATATACCACCTAACCGTGGTTTTTTTTTCTTTCTTTATACATACATACTAGTTACGAGTATACTATCTCTTTATCAACCAGTCTATATATTAGCAGCAGACACAGTACAGTGCGGTAGTTCACGGCTGTGGCTACCTCTGTGTCGGCACTCGGCAGCCCGTCCATAATTGTATATACCACCTAACCGTGGTTTTTTTTTCTTTCTTTATACATACATACTAGTTACGAGTATACTATCTCTTTATCAACCAGTCTATATATTAGCAGCAGACACAGTACAGTGCGGTAGTTCACGGCTGTGGCTACCTCTGTGTCGGCACTCGGCAGCCCGTCCATAATTGTATACTAGTATCCAATCCATCCATCTCCATTGTTTACCTGAGGTGCCTTTTAGTTGTGCCTATTAAAATATGGAGAACAAAAATGTTGAGGTTCCAAAATTAGGGAAAGATCAAGATCCACTTCCACCTCGTGCTGAAGCTGCTGCCACTAGTCATGGCCGAGACGATGAAATGCCAGCAACGTCGTCTGCCAAGGCTGATGCCCAATGTCATAGTACAGAGCATGTCAAATCCAAAACACCAAATATCAGTAAAAAAAGGACTCCAAAACCTAAAATAAAATTGTCGGAGGAGAAGCGTAAACTTGCCAATATGCCATTTACCACACGGAGTGGCAAGGAACGGCTGAGGCCCTGGCCTATGTTCATGGCTAGTGGTTCAGCTTCACATGAGGATGGAAGCACTCAGCCTCTCGCTAGAAAAATGAAAAGACTCAAGCTGGCAAAAGCAGCACAGCAAAGAACTGTGCATTCTTCGAAATCCCAAATCCACAAGGAGAGTCCAATTGTGTCGGTTGCGATGCCTGACCTTCCCAACACTGGACGTGAAGAGCATGCGCCTTCCACCATTTGCACGCCCCCTGCAAGTGCTGGAAGGAGCACCCGCAGTCCAGTTCCTGATAGTCAGATTGAAGATGTCAGTGTTGAAGTACACCAGGATGAGGAGGATATGGGTGTTGCTGGCGCTGGGGAGGAAATTGACCAGGAGGATTCTGATGGTGAGGTGGTTTGTTTAAGTCAGGCACCCGGGGAGACACCTGTTGTCCGTGGGAGGAATATGGCCGTTGACATGCCAGGTGAAAATACCAAAAAAATCAGCTCTTCGGTGTGGAGGTATTTCACCAGAAATGCGGACAACAGGTGTCAAGCCGTGTGTTCCCTTTGTCAAGCTGTAATAAGTAGGGGTAAGGACGTTAACCACCTCGGAACATCCTCCCTTATACGTCACCTGCAGCGCATTCATAATAAGTCAGTGACAAGTTCAAAAACTTTGGGTGACAGCGGAAGCAGTCCACTGACCAGTAAATCCCTTCCTCTTGTAACCAAGCTCACGCAAACCACCCCACCAACTCCCTCAGTGTCAATTTCCTCCTTCCCCAGGAATGCCAATAGTCCTGCAGGCCATGTCACTGGCAATTCTGACGAGTCCTCTCCTGCCTGGGATTCCTCCGATGCATCCTTGCATGTAACGCCTACTGCTGCTGGCGCTGCTGTTGTTGCCGCTGGGAGTCGATGGTCATCCCAGAGGGGAAGTCGTAAGCCCACTTGTACTACTTCCAGTAAGCAATTGACTGTTCAACAGTCCTTTGCGAGGAAGATGAAATATCACAGCAGTCATCCTACTGCAAAGCGGATAACTGAGTCCTTGACAACTATGTTGGTGTTAGACGTGCGTCCGGTATCCGCCGTTAGTTCACAGGGAACTAGACAATTTATTGAGGCAGTGTGCCCCCGTTACCAAATACCATCTAGGTTCCACTTCTCTAGGCAGGCGATACCGAGAATGTACACGGACGTCAGAAAAAGACTCACCAGTGTCCTAAAAAATGCAGTTGTACCCAATGTCCACTTAACCACGGACATGTGGACAAGTGGAGCAGGGCAGGGTCAGGACTATATGACTGTGACAGCCCACTGGGTAGATGTATGGACTCCCGCCGCAAGAACAGCAGCGGCGGCACCAGTAGCAGCATCTCGCAAACGCCAACTCTTTCCTAGGCAGGCTACGCTTTGTATCACCGCTTTCCAGAATACGCACACAGCTGAAAACCTCTTACGGCAACTGAGGAAGATCATCGCGGAATGGCTTACCCCAATTGGACTCTCCTGTGGATTTGTGGCATCGGACAACGCCAGCAATATTGTGTGTGCATTAAATATGGGCAAATTCCAGCACGTCCCATGTTTTGCACATACCTTGAATTTGGTAGTGCAGAATTTTTTAAAAAACGACAGGGGCGTGCAAGAGATGCTGTCGGTGGCCAGAAAAATTTCGGGACACTTTCGGCGTACAGGCACCACGTACAGAAGACTGGAGCACCACCAAAAACTACTGAACCTGCCCTGCCATCATCTGAAGCAAGAAGTGGTAACGAGGTGGAATTCAACCCTCTATATGCTTCAGAGGTTGGAGGAGCAGCAAAAGGCCATTCAAGCCTATACAATTGAGCACGATATAGGAGGTGGAATGCACCTGTCTCAAGTGCAGTGGAGAATGATTTCAACGTTGTGCAAGGTTCTGATGCCCTTTGAACTTGCCACACGTGAAGTCAGTTCAGACACTGCCAGCCTGAGTCAGGTCATTCCCCTCATCAGGCTTTTGCAGAAGAAGCTGGAGGCATTGAAGAAGGAGCTAAAAGGGAGCGATTCCGCTAGGCATGTGGGACTTGTGGATGCAGCCCTTAATTCGCTTAACAAGGATTCACGGGTGGTCAATCTGTTGAAATCAGAGCACTACATTTTGGCCACCGTGCTCGATCCTAGATTTAAAGCCTACCTTGGATCTCTCTTTCCGGCAGACACAGGTCTGCTGGGGTTGAAAGACCTGCTGGTGACAAAATTGTCAAGTCAAGCGGAACGCGACCTGTCAACATCTCCTCCTTCACATTCTCCCGCAACTGGGGGTGCGAGGAAAAGGCTCAGAATTCCGAGCCCACCCGCTGGCGGTGATGCAGGGCAGTCTGGAGCGACTGCTGATGCTGACATCTGGTCCGGACTGAAGGACCTGACAACGATTACGGACATGTCGTCTACTGTCACTGCATATGATTCTCTCAACATTGATAGAATGGTGGAGGATTATATGAGTGACCGCATCCAAGTAGGCACGTCACACAGTCCGTACTTATACTGGCAGGAAAAAGAGGCAATTTGGAGGCCCTTGCACAAACTGGCTTTATTCTACCTAAGTTGCCCTCCCACAAGTGTGTACTCCGAAAGAGTGTTTAGTGCCGCCGCTCACCTTGTCAGCAATCGGCGTACGAGGTTACATCCAGAAAATGTGGAGAAGATGATGTTCATTAAAATGAATTATAATCAATTCCTCCGCGGAGACATTGACCAGCAGCAATTGCCTCCACAAAGTACACAGGGAGCTGAGATGGTGGATTCCAGTGGGGACGAATTGATAATCTGTGAGGAGGGGGATGTACACGGTGATATATCGGAGGGTGAAGATGAGGTGGACATCTTGCCTCTGTAGAGCCAGTTTGTGCAAGGAGAGATTAATTGCTTCTTTTTTGGGGGGGGTCCAAACCAACCCGTCATATCAGTCACAGTCGTGTGGCAGACCCTGTCACTGAAATGATGGGTTGGTTAAAGTGTGCATGTCCTGTTTTGTTTATACAACATAAGGGTGGGTGGGAGGGCCCAAGGACAATTCCATCTTGCACCTCTTTTTTCTTTTCTTTTTCTTTGCATCATGTGCTGATTGGGGAGGGTTTTTTGGAAGGGACATCCTGCGTGACACTGCAGTGCCACTCCTAGATGGGCCCGGTGTTTGTGTCGGCCACTAGGGTCGCTAATCTTACTCACACAGCTACCTCATTGCGCCTCTTTTTTTCTTTGCGTCATGTGCTGTTTGGGGAGGGTTTTTTGGAAGGGACATCCTGCGTGACACTGCAGTGCCACTCCTAGATGGGCCCGGTGTTTGTGTCGGCCACTAGGGTCGCTAATCTTACTCACACAGCTACCTCATTGCGCCTCTTTTTTTCTTTGCGTCATGTGCTGTTTGGGGAGGGTTTTTTGGAAGGGCCATCCTGCGTGACACTGCAGTGCCACTCCTAGATGGGCCCGGTGTTTGTGTCGGCCACTAGGGTCGCTAATCTTACTCACACAGCTACCTCATTGCGCCTCTTTTTTTCTTTGCGTCATGTGCTGTTTGGGGAGGGTTTTTTGGAAGGGACATCCTGCGTGACACTGCAGTGCCACTCCTAGATGGGCCCGGTGTTTGTGTCGGCCACTAGGGTCGCTTATCTTACTCACACAGCGACCTCGGTGCAAATTTTAGGACTAAAAATAATATTGTGAGGTGTGAGGTATTCAGAATAGACTGAAAATGAGTGTAAATTATGGTTTTTGAGGTTAATAATACTTTGGGATCAAAATGACCCCCAAATTCTATGATTTAAGCTGTTTTTTAGTGTTTTTTGAAAAAAACACCCGAATCCAAAACACACCCGAATCCGACAAAAAAAATTCGGTGAGGTTTTGCCAAAACGCGTTCGAACCCAAAACACGGCCGCGGAACCGAACCCAAAACCAAAACACAAAACCCGAAAAATTTCAGGCGCTCATCTCTAATATACACATGGGCGGGATGTACTAAACGACATTGCTGCCCATCACACCGATACCAATCGCATATGCACTAACATATGCAATTGGTATTGTGAAAGACAGCTCTTCCAATAAGAGCTGTCCTTCGTGATTTCCGGCGGGCCCTGGACTTCTGGGTTTCTTCCCCGGGAGTCATTCTGCGCATGTGCAGAGTAATGGGGCGGCCGCAGGGCATGCTGGGAGGGATCCGATCAGATCCTTAACACCAGCACTGCGGAGAGAAGTCCATAGACTTCTATGGGGTAGTGCCAGCAAAAGCTGGCGTTCCCCTCCATGGCGCTGTTCGGCTGCCAGGGTTTAGTGCATTTTCCATTTAGTACATCCTGCCCTAAGTCAATGCAATGCGAATGCATCACGGGTACGAATATAGGCACGCACACGCCTGCGTGCACGCGCATCGCTACAAACTACAATGAGTGTGGCTACATCAGTAGAATCTGGTGGTTATGGGCAACAACTCCACGTCTTAAAATCAGCATTTTAGTAAATATACCCCTCAGGTGTTCACATTGGAATTTTCCAAAATCATATTTTACTACGATTTGTAAGTGCTATAGATTGAATTGCACATAGGCCCTCATTCCGAGTTGATCGCAGCAGTTCATCGCATCGCAAATGGCAAAAAATCGCAAACTGTGCATGCGCGAAAGCAGAAATGCGCGTGCGCAAAAGGAGCAATACGACGCTTGTGCAAAATTACTAACTGAAAATCTGCTCGTACTACATCACCGAAAACAGGGAGTGACGGAGGCGTGACAGAGGCTCGGCTTCGCTATCTAACGAAATGGGCGTGAAAGTGGGCGGCTAGTGTGGGAGTAGGCAACTGGCAGTAGGCGTGTTTTGTGCAGAAATGCGTAGCCGATGGTAAAAATTACACAACAAATGTTCGCTATCTTGTCGCAGCCGAGGAGTAAGTCTGCAGCTACTCAGCACTTGCGAAGTACTGTTACAAGTGTCTAGAGATGAGCGCCTGAAATTTTTCGGGTTTTGTGTTTTGGTTTTGGGTTCGGTTCCGCGGCCGTGTTTTGGGTTCGAACGCGTTTTGGCAAAACCTCACCGAATTTTTTTTGTCGGATTCGGGTGTGTTTTGGATTCGGGTGTTTTTTTCAAAAAACACTAAAAAACAGCTTAAATCATAGAATTTGGGGGTCATTTTGATCCCAAAGTATTATTAACCTCAAAAACCATAATTTACACTCATTTTCAGTCTATTCTGAATACCTCACACCTCACAATATTATTTTTAGTCCTAAAATTTGCACCGAGGTCGCTGTGTGAGTAAGATAAGCGACCCTAGTGGCCGACACAAACACCGGGCCCATCTAGGAGTGGCACTGCAGTGTCACGCAGGATGTCCCTTCCAAAAAACCCTCCCCAAACAGCACATGACGCAAAGAAAAAAAGAGGCGCAATGAGGTAGCTGTGTGAGTAAGATTAGCGACCCTAGTGGCCGACACAAACACCGGGCCCATCTAGGAGTGGCACTGCAGTGTCACGCAGGATGGCCCTTCCAAAAAACCCTCCCCAAACAGCACATGACGCAAAGAAAAAAAGAGGCGCAATGAGGTAGCTGTGTGAGTAAGATTAGCGACCCTAGTGGCCGACACAAACACCGGGCCCATCTAGGAGTGGCACTGCAGTGTCACGCAGGATGTCCCTTCCAAAAAACCCTCCCCAAACAGCACATGACGCAAAGAAAAAAAGAGGCGCAATGAGGTAGCTGTGTGAGTAAGATTAGCGACCCTAGTGGCCGACACAAACACCGGGCCCATCTAGGAGTGGCACTGCAGTGTCACGCAGGATGTCCCTTCCAAAAAACCCTCCCCAAACAGCACATGACGCAAAGAAAAAAAGAGGCGCAATGAGGTAGCTGACTGTGTGAGTAAGATTAGCGACCCTAGTGGCCGACACAAACACCGGGCCCATTTAGGAGTGGCACTGCAGTGTCACGCAGGATGTCCCTTCCAAAAAACCCTCCCCAATCAGCACATGATGCAAACAAAAAGAAAAGAAAAAAGAGGTGCAAGATGGAATTGTCCTTGGGCCCTCCCACCCACCCTTATGTTGTATAAACAAAACAGGACATGCACACTTTAACCAACCCATCATTTCAGTGACAGGGTCTGCCACACGACTGTGACTGATATGACGGGTTGGTTTGGACCCCCCCAAAAAAGAAGCAATTAATCTCTCCTTGCACAAACTGGCTCTACAGAGGCAAGATGTCCACCTCATCATCACCCTCCGATATATCACCGTGTACATCCCCCTCCTCACAGATTATCAATTCGTCCCCACTGGAATCCACCATCTCAGCTCCCTGTGTACTTTGTGGAGGCAATTGCTGCTGGTCAATGTCTCCGCGGAGGAATTGATTATAATTCATTTTAATGAACATCATCTTCTCCACATTTTCTGGATGTAACCTCGTACGCCGATTGCTGACAAGGTGAGCGGCGGCACTAAACACTCTTTCGGAGTACACACTTGTGGGAGGGCAACTTAGGTAGAATAAAGCCAGTTTGTGCAAGGGCCTCCAAATTGCCTCTTTTTCCTGCCAGTATAAGTACGGACTGTGTGACGTGCCTACTTGGATGCGGTCACTCATATAATCCTCCACCATTCTATCAATGTTGAGAGAATCATATGCAGTGACAGTAGACGACATGTCCGTAATCGTTGTCAGGTCCTTCAGTCCGGACCAGATGTCAGCATCAGCAGTCGCTCCAGACTGCCCTGCATCACCGCCAGCGGGTGGGCTCGGAATTCTGAGCCTTTTCCTCGCACCCCCAGTTGCGGGAGAATGTGAAGGAGGAGATGTTGACAGGTCGCGTTCCGCTTGACTTGACAATTTTGTCACCAGCAGGTCTTTCAACCCCAGCAGACTTGTGTCTGCCGGAAAGAGAGATCCAAGGTAGGCTTTAAATCTAGGATCGAGCACGGTGGCCAAAATGTAGTGCTCTGATTTCAACAGATTGACCACCCGTGAATCCTTGTTAAGCGAATTAAGGGCTCCATCCACAAGTCCCACATGCCTAGCGGAATCGCTCCGTGTTAGCTCCTCCTTCAATGTCTCCAGCTTCTTCTGCAAAAGCCTGATGAGGGGAATGACCTGACTCAGGCTGGCAGTGTCTGAACTGACTTCACGTGTGGCAAGTTCAAAGGGCATCAGAACCTTGCACAACGTTGAAATCATTCTCCACTGCGCTTGAGACAGGTGCATTCCACCTACTATATCGTGCTCAATTGTATAGGCTTGAATGGCCTTTTGCTGCTCCTCCAACCTCTGAAGCATATAGAGGGTTGTATTCCACCTCGTTACCACTTCTTGCTTCAGATGATGGCAGGGCAGGTTCAGTAGTTTTTGGTGGTGCTCCAGTCTTCTGTACGTGGTGCCTGTACGCCGAAAGTGTCCCGCAATTCTTCTGGCCACCGACAGCATCTCTTGCACGCCCCTGTCGTTTTTTAAAAAATTCTGCACCACCAAATTCAAGGTATGTGCAAAACATGGGACGTGCTGGAATTTGCCCATATTTAATGCACACACAATATTGCTGGCGTTGTCCGATGCCACAAATCCACAGGAGAGTCCAATTGGGGTAAGCCATTCCGCGATGATCTTCCTCAGTTGCCGTAAGAGGTTTTCAGCTGTGTGCGTATTCTGGATAGCGGTGATACAAAGCGTAGCCTGCCTAGGAAAGAGTTGGCGTTTGCGAGATGCTGCTACTGGTGCCGCCGCTGCTGTTCTTGCGGCAGGAGTCCATACATCTACCCAGTGGGCTGTCACAGTCATATAGTCCTGAGTCTGCCCTGCTCCACTTGTCCACATGTCCGTGGTTAAGTGGACATTGGGTACAACTGCATTTTTTAGGACACTGGTGAGTCTTTTTCTGACGTCCGTGTACATTCTCGGTATCGCCTGCCTAGAGAAGTGGAACCTAGATGGTATTTGGTAACGGGGGCACACTGCCTCAATAAATTGTCTAGTTCCCTGTGAACTAACGGCGGATACCGGACGCACGTCTAACACCAACATAGTTGTCAAGGCCTCAGTTATCCGCTTTGCAGTAGGATGACTGCTGTGATATTTCATCTTCCTCGCAAAGGACTGTTGAACAGTCAATTGCTTACTGGAAGTAGTACAAGTGGGCTTACGACTTCCCCTCTGGGATGACCATCGACTCCCAGCGGCAACAACAGCAGCGCCAGCAGCAGTAGGCGTTACACGCAAGGATGCATCGGAGGAATCCCAGGCAGGAGAGGACTCGTCAGAATTGCCAGTGACATGGCCTGCAGGACTATTGGCATTCCTGGGGAAGGAGGAAATTGACACTGAGGGAGTTGGTGGGGTGGTTTGCGTGAGCTTGGTTACAAGAGGAAGGGATTTACTGGTCAGTGGACTGCTTCCGCTGTCACCCAAAGTTTTTGAACTTGTCACTGACTTATTATGAATGCGCTGCAGGTGACGTATAAGGGAGGATGTTCCGAGGTGGTTAACGTCCTTACCCCTACTTATTACAGCTTGACAAAGGGAACACACGGCTTGACACCTGTTGTCCGCATTTCTGGTGAAATACCTCCACACCGAAGAGCTGATTTTTTTTGGTATTTTCACCTGGCATGTCAACAGCCATATTCCTCCCACGGACAACAGGTGTCTCCCCGGGTGCCTGACTTAAACAAACCACCTCACCATCAGAATCCTCCTGGTCAATTTCCTCCCCAGCGCCAGCAACACCCATATCCTCCTCATCCTGGTGTACTTCAACACTGACATCTTCAATCTGACTATCAGGAACTGGACTGCGGGTGCTCCTTCCAGCACTTGCAGGGGGCGTGCAAATGGTGGAAGGCGCATGCTCTTCACGTCCAGTGTTGGGAAGGTCAGGCATCGCAACCGACACAATTGGACTCTCCTTGTGGATTTGGGATTTCGAAGAATGCACAGTTCTTTGCTGTGCTGCTTTTGCCAGCTTGAGTCTTTTCATTTTTCTAGCGAGAGGCTGAGTGCTTCCATCCTCATGTGAAGCTGAACCACTAGCCATGAACATAGGCCAGGGCCTCAGCCGTTCCTTGCCACTCCGTGTCGTAAATGGCATATTGGCAAGTTTACGCTTCTCCTCCGACAATTTTATTTTAGGTTTTGGAGTCCTTTTTTTTCTGATATTTGGTGTTTTGGATTTGACATGCTCTGTACTATGACATTGGGCATCGGCCTTGGCAGACGACGTTGCTGGCATTTCATCGTCTCGGCCATGACTAGTGGCAGCAGCTTCAGCACGAGGTGGAAGTGGATCTTGATCTTTCCCTAATTTTGGAACCTCAACATTTTTGTTCTCCATATTTTAATAGGCACAACTAAAAGGCACCTCAGGTAAACAATGGAGATGGATACTAGTATACAATTATGGACTGCCTGCCGAGTGCAGACACAGAGGTAGCCACAGCCGTGAACTACCGTACTGTACTGTGTCTGCTGCTAATATAGACTGGTTGATAAAGAGATAGTATACTCGTAACTAGTATGTATGTATAAAGAAAGAAAAAAAAACCACGGTTAGGTGGTATATACAATTATGGACGGGCTGCCGAGTGCCGACACAGAGGTAGCCACAGCCGTGAACTACCGCACTGTACTGTGTCTGCTGCTAATATAGACTGGTTGATAAAGAGATAGTATACTCGTAACTAGTATGACTATAAAGAAAGAAAAAAAAAACACGGTTAGGTGGTATATACAATTATGGACGGGCTGCCGAGTGCCGACACAGAGGTAGCCACAGCCGTGAACTACCGCACTGTACTGTGTCTGCTGCTAATATATAGACTGGTTGATAAAGAGATAGTATACTCGTAACTAGTATGTATGTATAAAGAAAGAAAAAAAAACCACGGTTAGGTGGTATATACAATTATGGACGGGCAGCCGAGTGCCGACACAGAGGTAGCCACAGCCGTGAACTACCGCACTGTACTGTGTCTGCTGCTAATATAGACTGGTTGATAAAGAGATCGTATACTCGTAACTAGTATGTATGTATAAAGAAAGAAAAAAAAACCACGGTTAGGTGGTATATACAATTATGGACGGGCTGCCGAGTGCCGACACAGAGGTAGCCACAGCCGTGAACTACCGCACTGTACTGTGTCTGCTGCTAATATATAGACTGGTTGATAAAGAGATAGTATACTCGTAACTAGTATGTATGTATAAAGAAAGAAAGAAAAACCACGGTTAGGTGGTATATACAATTATGGACGGGCTGCCGAGTGCCGACACAGAGGTAGCCACAGCCGTGAACTACCGCACTGTACTGTGTCTGCTGCTAATATATAGACTGGTTGATAAAGAGATAGTATACTCGTAACTAGTATGTATGTATAAAGAAAGAAAAAAAAACCACGGTTAGGTGGTATATACAATTATGGACGGGCTGCCGAGTGCCGACACAGAGGTAGCCACAGCCGTGAACTACCGCACTGTACTGTGTCTGCTGCTAATATAGACTGGTTGATAAAGAGATAGTATACTCGTAACTAGTATGTATGTATAAAGAAAGAAAAAAAAACCACGGTTAGGTGGTATATACAATTATGGACGGGCTGCCGAGTGCCGACACAGAGGTAGCCACAGCCGTGAACTACCGCACTGTACTGTGTCTGCTGCTAATATAGACTGGTTGATAAAGAGATAGTATACTCGTAACTAGTATGACTATAAAGAAAGAAAAAAAAACCACGGTTAGGTGGTATATACAATTATGGACGGGCTGCCGAGTGCCGACACAGAGGTAGCCACAGCTGTGAACTACCGCACTGTACTGTGTCTGCTGCTAATATAGACTGGTTGATAAAGAGATAGTATACTACTAATATTATATATACTGGTGGTCAGGTCACTGGTCACTAGTCACACTGGCAGTGGCACTCCTGCAGCAAAAGTGTGCACTGTTTAATTTTAATATAATATTATGTACTCCTGGCTCCTGCTATAACCTATAACTGGCACTGCAGTGCTCCCCAGTCTCCCCCACAATTATAAGCTGTGTGAGCTGAGCACAGTCAGATATATATATACATTGATGCAGCACACTGGGCTGAGCAGTGCACACAGATATGGTATGTGACTGAGTCACTGTGTGTATCGTTTTTTTCAGGCAGAGAACGGATATATTAAATAAAACAAACAACTGCACTGTCTGGTGGTCACTGTGGTCGTCAGTCACTAAACTCTGCACTCTCTTCTACAGTATCACAGCCTCAGGTCAATCTCTCTCTCTCTCTCTCTCTCAACCCTAATCTAAATGGAGAGGACGCCAGCCACGTCCTCTCCCTATCAATCTCAATGCACGTGTGAAAATGGCGGCGACGCGTGGCTCCTTATATAGAATCCGAGTCTCGCGAGAATCCGACAGCGTCATGATGACGTTCGGGCGCGCTCGGGTTAACCGAGCAAGGCGGGAGGATCCGAGTCTGCTCGGACCCGTGAAAAAAACATGAAGTTCGTGCGGGTTCGGATTCAGAGAAACCGAACCCGCTCATCTCTACAAGTGTCTGCCCTAATTAGCAATTAATTGGCCAATGAATTCACCTGTTGACCAATTACTTACCAAACACTGCTGTAACAAAAGACTACAAACAGCAATTGTATGCCCACATAACATTTTTATTGTTACCACGTATAAATCTGACACACTGACAAATAATGCACTGTATTTTATTTATTTGTTGAAATACTTTGATGTTAACTGCATGTTTTAATTATTTGCTTAATACTATCAAATTTAATCAAGTGTGAATAAACCAACTTATAAACTACATCAGCTAAATCTTCTCAACCTAAACATATTCCTTTGTACATACCAAATAACATGAGCAACATAATGCAGCCTACACTTAATGTTACTTAATACATTTTTTTTTTGTGGGAATATGTGTCCATATCTAATACTATGCCATGTTGCCCCTAGTAACCCAAGTTCCAAAGTTTTTTTTTAATTTCTTATATGGCCACTTAAGTGTTGTGCAAGGCATACATGTTTTAAATTATAATATTCAATGTTTGTATGAATGTTCTGATTGTTCCCTTGTTCCACAAATGTCAATATGCCATGTTAAAGTTTACAGGGCACAGTTTTCCAGAGTGCATAACCTTTAATAAAACACACAAACAAGTTTTTATTTTATTTTATTTTTACTTCAAAAAATAAAGTAAAGCAGCAACACAACATGGCTACAAATGAGCATCACATACAAAGATGGACATAGCAACAAGCAGATGCCAGTGCCAAAATTCACATAGCAGAACCCAGTACTATGGTAACACCATCTTCTGACAAAATATGGGGGGGTCATTCCGAGTTGTTCGCTCGTTATTTTTTTCTCGCAATGGAGCGATTAGTCGCTAATGCGCATGCGCAATGTCCGCAGTGCGACTGCGCCAAGTAAATTTGCTATGCAGTTAGGTTTTTTACTCACGGCATTACAAGGTTTTTTCTTCGTTCTGGTGATCGTAATGTGATTGACAGGAAGTGGGTGTTTCTGGGCGGAAACTGGCCGTTTTATGGGTGTGTGTGAAAAAACGCTACCGTTTCTGGGAAAAACACGGGAGTGGCTGGAAAAACGGAGGAGTGTCTGGACGAACGCTGGGTGTGTTTGTGACGTCAAACCAGGAACGACAAGCACTGAACTGATCGCAGATGCCGAGTAAGTGTGGAGCTACTCAGAAACTGCTAAGAAGTGTCTATGCGCAATTTTGCTAATCTTTCGTTCGCAATTTTGATAAGCTAAGATTCACTCCCAGTAGGCGGTGGCTTAGCGTGTGCAAAGCTGCTAAAAGCAGCTAGCGAGCGAACAACTCGAAATGAGGGACATGATGTTTAATATTTACTAAGTATATGTTGTGAACCCCCAGCCAGACAAAACTTTTAGGGGAACTGAGGTCGATTCTGGAACCAATACACAAACACAACCATACACAGCTCGCTAGGAAGAGGAAGATGGCTCAGGTGTAGACGAAAATAACTCACAGGCTACAATTTAAATAAACACAAATATACCCTTTCACTTTGAGGGAGTTGTACATTCTGGCCACATAAGCCCCCAAAAAAAACATCGAGGCACCATGTAAAACATGGGTGCTGCCCATCTGGAGAGACATCACTTTCTCTTCTTTTCCCCCGCCTGATGTTGTTCTTCACGGCTCGGTCTGCGAAGTGACCTTCGAGGGCCCTGCCCAGTGGGATGTTCTTCCTGGGCAGAGGGAGGGGAGGGAGCAGATGTGGGTGGCTCTCTGCCACTGTGGGCAAGGGAGACAGCGATGTCCTGGAGCCCTTGCAGAATGGAATTGGCAATTTGTTGGAAGGAGGAGGCGAGTTGCTCTTGGCCCTGCCTGATCTCTGCCAGACCTTGGCAGAGTTGAGCTACACCTTGCTCCACACTGTTTCTGTGCTTACCTGGCAAGTCATGTGCATTCAGTATTTCAGGCAGGTCCATGTCCATATGAGACACCCCAACCCCCTCCTCGTAGCTCACACAGTCCATCGCCATCTCCTCAAGATCTGTGTATTCCACAGTGGCAGCTGGACCTCCCCCTGTTGCCCTCGAGGCATTCCACTCCGCAGACCTCTTGCCCTTCAGGCGGGATTTGAAGTCGGCCCAACTACGTATGTGATTAGAATCAAGGGCAAGGGACATAAAAGTTATGAATACCTGCTTTAATTGATAGTACACATGTTATGTATTTGGTTGCTATAGGCAACATCACATCTAGCTAAGTTTTTAATAATACTTGGCACAGAAAATGGTGTGTCAATATACACTTACCATCTTCTAACTTCCTGTGAGGTGCGGACTATTGAGCCGACTTCATTAACAGAATCAGTGATGTCCCTCCAGATTCGATCTTTGGATGCAGCACCCATGTTTTTGGGGCCTCGATTAATTTTTTCCATGGCCTGTGTGACCAAAACACGTAACTCCCTCTTAGTGAAGGCGGGCTGTCTTTTTTTTTTTTTGGGATGTAGCCTGTGAGCTATCGTCCTGTCCCTCCTCACCATCTTCCTCTTCACTAGCTGCTTGTGTACTTTGTGTTTGAGATGGTAGTCCGGAATCTCCCTCAGTTTCCCCAGTATCTATGTCTGGCAGGGGATTCACTCCTAACTCCTGGGTATCAGAAGATGGAGTTTGTACAGTACTGGGTCCTGCAATTTGAACATCCGCACTGGCAGCTTCCAGCATCTGCCTCCGCAGCGCTAGGCGCCTATGTGTAAAAGAGGACAACTGCTGCTGCACCTGGTCCATCTCTGCTGCCATCTGCTCACGAGTAGCCATGTTGCTGGTGGCATGTGTGTTTGCACATGTGTCCAGCGATTTATAGCTGCGTGTGTTTTCCAGTGCGGTAATTCGAACAGGTGTCAATTATGCTAATTCTTCCAGTAATTGTTGTACTGCCTATTTAAAACCCTTGACTGCAGCCTGTGTGAGTGGGTGTATGATGCTAAATGGTGATTCAAGACTCAAGCAAGGTGGACGTGTTGCCTCTCACATTTCAGAGTGAGTTTTTATTGCAGTATATAGCATAAAAATGTGCGTTTGTTTGCTAACAAATTTGTTACTGTTGTGTTGCGGATGGCGTATTTAAAGCATATTTTTTTTTCTTTAAATTGGGATATTACCATACCAAGTATGTATGGGTGTGCAATGGTCCTTTGTAGTGGTTTAAAATGGGTATTTGTAGTTTTGTGTTTAATGTTTTTTGCTATAAATTTATTAACATGTACTATCTAATAGTTTTGTTACCTGTAATTTACAGTGTGGCTGTTCTAGTGCTGAGAGTGGTTCTTTTATTTATTATTGGCCATTTCTCTCTCTTGTAGGTGTCTCTCTTGTTTGTTTGTTCATTTCCATTTTGAGTGCCAAAGTAGGCCAGTTTTCAGTTGTAGTTTCCCAAAAAGGGCTCCTTCATTTTCTGAGCAGGTAAGCTGCCTGTCCCTGGGTGTCATGGTGTGTGTTTGTTGCGAGTGTGTATCTTATTTATTATTGGCCATTTCTCTCTCTTGTTGGTGTCTCTATTGTTTGTTTGTTCATTTCCATTTTGAGTGCCAAAGTAGGCCAGTTTTCAGTTGAAGTTTCCCAAAAAAGGGATCCTTTATTTTCTGAGCAGGTAATTTTTTATTTTTTAATGTTTGCATTTTTTTTTGTTTAAAAAAAAAACATACTTAGTACTTTTTTAATATATTGTTGCACTAATTATATGGTTATGTTTTTTTAATCTCAAAAAGTTTATTTGTGATGGTAACCTATGTTGTAGGTACTTAGCTAACTGTGGCGTTTTTTTTTTTCATTTATGTTATTTTGTTTCGTATTTTCATCTTGAAGATATGGAGTACACTCCTGCAGTAAGTGAACACCCATACTCTTTAAATTATATTTTGTTTTACAATGTGTGTTGTTAATTGTTTGTGTTTCTTAATGATTCTTACCTTCATTTTAAGTTGGTGATGTCCATTCATGTGGCAGCTGAAGCCCACCACAACCCATGGAACCACTCCCACCCCAACCGCCGCAAGCCATCCAACCCCAACCGGCTCCTCATCCTCCAAGGCAACGGAGGCGTGCTAGGCCACCAATTTTCCGTACCCGTGTCCTCCTTTTTGGGATGCCTGATGATGTAGTGTTGCGCAGATACAGACTGCCACCTCATCTAATCCTAGACACTCTCTCTATAATAGAGAGTGATCTAGAACAATCCATTAGGTATCCTACAGCAATACCAGCATTGACACAATTCCTTGCTGTGTTACATTTTTTGGCCACTGGTTCATACCAGCATGTCGTAGGAGATCTGGTTGGCATGTTGCAGGGCCAGTTCAGTAAGGTCCTGCGGCGTGTCAGCCAAGCTTTCCTAACCCAAGTGAAGCAATTTATTGCAATGCCTTTGGATGTTGGTGCCCTGGCTGTGGTGAAGTGGCAATTTCAGGAAGGTGGTAGTCGCTTCCCACACGTTATTGGAGTTGTGGATGGGACACATGTAGCTATTGTTGCGCCAAGACATAATGAAGAAATTTATAGAAACAGGAAACTGTTTCATTCTCTGAATGTAATGGTTGTTTGTGGCCCATCCCTCCAGATCCTGTCCCTGAATGCTAAGTTCCCTGGGAACTCCCATGATGCCCATGTCAGAAGACAATCAGGGATATGGCAAAGATTAAGAACGATGGAAGACCAAGACATGTGGCTATTGGGTGAGTTTGGTATTTTTCATTATTTGAGCAGTCATATTTTTGGTATTACATTATTTAATGTTTTTTTTTCCTTTTTCTATTTTCATCTTATCAAACAGGAGACCGTGGATATCCTTGCACCCCCTGGCTCATGACTCCTTACAGTAAACCCAGGCCAGGACCACAGACGGCATTTAACTCCATGCTTACTGCCACTAGACAGCTGGTGGAGCGCACGATTGGTGTTCTTAAAGGGCGTTTTCGTGTGCTCCACCACACTGGTGGCGACATCATGTATTCGCCGGAGATGGTAAGTAAAATTGTGATCCTGTGCGCTATCCTACATAACATCGCTGTAAGGAGTTGCGTAGAGCTTCCCCAAATGGAGGAATTGCCGGATGAGGAGCCAGGGGTTGGCCGGACATTCGGAGGGGGGAGTGTGTACCACCGGGGGAATGCAGTAAGGGCTAGAATTGTCCGGGATTATTTCAGCTATTGTTTTTTTTTATATTTCGTTTTGTCTCCAAAAACTCTCTGTATTTGTTTATTCATTTTGGACTGATGTCATTTATGTAGCTTGGTAAAGTTCAGAGTGTGTTGGTTTTGTTTTGTGAGTCATTATTGTTTCAGTACATAATCTGTAATGTTCTCCTTATCATGTTTTTTTGTGTAATATTGTTGTTTACAATGGTTTTTTATTTTGTAATTTATAATTAATTCTATTTGGGTTAATTGTGTTATTAACCATATATATTTTTTTTTTATGTTTGGCTTGTGCATCTGTTTACATTAAAAATTACACAACATCTGATCCTAAATGTCGAAAACTTTGTGACTTTGTGCAGCTGATTGTTAATTCAAAATGTGGTGAGTACACAGATTGTAACAATTACTTTTCAATAAGTGTGTGTGTGCGCGTGTGTGTGTGTGTGTGTGTGTGTGTGTGTGTGATAGTGAGTGAGTATGTGTTTGTGTGTGTGTATGTGAGTGTGTGTGATTGTGAGTGTGATTGTGAGTGTGTGTGTTTGTGTGCGTGTGTGTTTTTTTTTATTTTCTTCCGCGGGTGCGAATTTCCGCTAATGCGAACTGTACCCACTGTCCTTCACATCAATGCACACATATCAATAAAGTTTAATACAGATGACACCATAAATTTACAACCAATCAAATGCCACCACACATTATAAATATATGCCCATGTATGGAAAACGTCATTGGCACCATGCACGCAGCTGCATTCTCACGACGGGAGCTGCGCGTGTTGGTCACGGTAATGGACCGACGCGTAGGCCGCGCAGGGCCCTTTATACCAAATAGGGTAAAGCGCAAGGCCTACGCGGAGGTCCGCCGCATAGTGCGCACCCGGACCAGAAGGACTATAATCCAGCTGGAAAGGCGCTGGAGCGACCTCCGCCGTCGCACGCCGGACCTGTTGGCGGAATTATGCCAACAAATCCGCTATAGACGTAGACGCAGTAAATTTCACATATTACCTTAATTATGTGTATTACACTGAGATTATTAGCAGAAACTTTAAATGTAAAGACTGCACATTTTCACTAAGAAATTGTATAGTGAGAAAATTAGCAGACTGTAATTATACTATTGTAGAACAAACATGACAAGTTTACACAGTGTGTGTGGTTATGGCAAGCAGTACTGACTGTGTAGCAAAGTGCTTCTGAAAAAGTTAATGTTGTTGTACTGAGTTACTACACAGGCTGTCGACTGAACCCAATAACTTGCTCTGTGTCTTTAACATGGGACAGAACAATGTAATTTTTAAATGCTATTGGTATTATTTTTTAAGCCGCAACCTAAATATTACATATGTCATTCTAGGGCAAGCAGCGGATGGAAGGCCGCAAAGTGCCAGCCCAGACCAATCCGTTTCTCCGCCCCCCTCCCCTTCTGTGACCCAATCCCCCTCTCTTTCCCAATCCCCTTCTCAGCCCCACTCCCCCTCTCTTTCCCAATCCACTTCTCCGCCCCACTCCCCTTCTGTGGCCCAATCCCCCTTTCCGCCATCCTCCCCCTCTCTTTACCAAAACCCCTCTCTGTCCCCCTCCCCCTCTGTAGCCCAAACCACCTCTCCGCCCACCTCCCCCTATCTTTCCCAATCCCCCTCTCTGCCCCCCTCCCACTCTGTGGCCCAACCCACCTCTCTGCACCCCTCTGTGGCCCAAACCACCTCTACGCCACCCTCCCCCTCTCAATCTGACCCACCCTCTGTAACCAGATCATCCTTCCATCCTCTTTCCACAATCCAGACTCCTTCCCCCATCCAGACTTCTTCCTCCATCCAGCCTCCTTCCCCACAATCTGAATGGGCAGCAGATGCCCCGGAGCGACTTGAGGGAGGTGAACAAGTGGCAGAGGAGAGTAAGTTCACACACATTTACATTTAATTTGTTACCTAATTTAACTTCACATTCTAATAAATGCAGTGTTGTGGTGCCAATATTTTCCCAAGGTCAAATTTTTGTCTTCTTCATCATGGTATGGATGTTGGATTTACATTTGTGTGAGGATCATTAGATGTACAGTGTCTACGTCTGCAATGTTTAGGATGACCACTCTAGGTCGACACTCATTATGTCGACAGGGTTGCCTGGACAACAGGGTTTATATGTGCGACATTATAAGCAAAACAGTTAGACCTGAGTGGAGTTTAGCATGTTGTTTGACTTTTACACTTGTGCCTGGGTATTCCAATATTTGCACATTGAACTCGTATGCTTCACTTTGTTAGCCAGGCTAAGGACACAGTGATTAGTGTTGTGAAAGTTACACTCCAAAAATTTAAAAATACACATTTAAAAACCTGTTTGACCTTATGTAGTAAGGCCGGCTTTCAGGGAGTGTGTGCCAGCTAGGATATGTGGTCCTTCTGAAGATGTTGATATGCAGTGTGATGATGCAGGGCCAACCACAAAAAAAAAGACTGCTTCACTCCAGATGTGAATGAATCCCTGCATGAGGTTACATTTACTAAGATGGTATTACTATTTAAGTTGGGATGTTGCCCATAGCAACCAAGCAAATCATACTTTTCATTTATTTAGCACCTTCTACAAGATAATATGTGGAATTTGATTGGTTGCTATGGGTAACGTTCCATCTAAAATATAACTCCATTATTACTGTATGTACCCCATGGTGTCGTACACTTTGTTTAAAAAAAAAAAACTTGCGGAGCAGGCTTGTGTGTTGTTCTGCTACTGTTTTCTCATTAAAACATCCATGATGTAGTCACTTTGCCATTAAAGCAGGCCTGTCCAAACTGCGGCCCTCCAGCTGTTGAGAAACTACACATCCCAGCATGGCCAGACACAGCTTTAGCATTCTCTGACAGCAAAACTGGGTCAAGGCATGCTGGTATATGTAGTTTCACAACAGCTGGAGGGCCGCAGTTTGGACATGCCTGCATTAAAGTGTGCTTTGTACCTTGTTTGTATAATAGGTAATGTGAGGAAGTTAGTAATGTTTATTTTGCCTCTTATTTTCAGATGTTGCGGTTGGAGATCCCACAAGTTTTGCGGGCATTCTGGCCAGCATGTGCCAGCACCTACAAGCCTTGTTAAATAATGTTTCCCAGTTGGAAAAGTTTTCATAATATTTTATTACATTTTTTTTTTAAACAGTTAATTGAAGAAAAAAATTAAACACAAAAGAAATCTTTTTTTTTACAAGTTAAGTGGGTGTTGTGTTTATTTATGCAATAAAGGAACAGCAGATTGGCTAGCAGAAATTGGTTATCTTAAACATTTCACACATCTAACTTAAGAATGTTATTTTAAAATTAAAACCAAAAAGAACCAAAAAAAAGCGTTAGGAGGTTATTGTTTACAAAAACATGTAAACACCTTTATTCACAAACTACACCTCTACACCAAAAAAAATAAAAAAAGGCATTAGACCAGGCAAATTTACCACATCTATATTTTTATTTAAAACATTTAAACGTTGAGGGCCAATTATGCCTACAAAGTGTTCTTCAGGTATTCTTTGAAGACTTAATTGGTCATGACCATTATCATTCATTACAGTAATTGGAATCGTAATTGAGGATGGCTTGTGTAGTTTGAACTGAAAGCAGTAATTTATCTTTAAAAAAAACCCATTGCTGTGCGTATTTTAGCAAAAGCGTGTGCAATTTTAAGAGGAATGTGTAAATCTACTGAAAGTTAGGATTTTTACGATGAAGTTTGTGGGAATGCGATGGGTTCGCATTAGCGCGATGTCATTTGGTATCCGCCTACTTTGTGTACTACTGCGTACGAAATAGCAACAATACGTTGGGGGCGGATATTCGCTATTGTGCAACGTATTCGCATTTTTGCGCATATGCTGTGCGAACGAAAAAGATAGCGATCAACTCGGAATCAGCCCCATAGTGTCACTGACTAGGATGCGACTTTTAGCATATTTGTAACTGCCTCATACTGACACACATTGAAGGAAATTTTGACATTGAAACTGCTGGATTTATTATCCTGTGGTTAATAAGGGTTACAGCTCAAATTGCCATTGAGGTACAATGGTTTCAAAAACCCTAAATTGCATGTACAGCAATTTAGCTCAAACCACATGTGATTCATGGGAAGCTGCCATTAGAAATGTTAAAAGTATTCTCTAACTCCACTTCAGTAACAGGCTATACTGCTTAGCATAGGTACTAAGGGCATGTAATGAACATCATTCAGATCACACCATATAGGGATACCCAGGCCAATGCTAAGTAATGCAGCATTGTCACTCTCCTCATATAAATATAGTGAAAAGAGTATAGGGAAACACTCACCAGACTTGAGATAAATTGCACGTAAAACTTTTATCAAACCTTACAACAGCAGCATAGTTATGGTCGGTCAATGTTTCGGTCCTGCGCCGGACCTTTGTCAAGACCAGAGTATACAGCAATCCAAGTGACAAGCCAAAACTACAAGTACCCCATAGGCTCCGCCTCCTGAGTAATCAACCAATCAGAATATTCAAATTGAAACTGAGTTTCTATGATAACCATCACTAAGTAAAAGTTAAAGTCATTCAGCACAATAAAGATATTATGATGTTAATAGCATTATTAGTAACATCATTACACTAATAATAGTAATCAGGCACCACATAAAATCTGTCACCATCCCTCCAATAGAAATAATCGTGCTACTGAAAGTGCTGAGCAACCTATATTGGACATATCCATTTTAAAGATCCATAGCCACAGCATATTAAACTATAAAATATAATTCAGGGCAGACCATTCTGACACCAGTAGTTCCAAAGCTCATTTATTTAGTATACTGATATTACTACTACTGCTACCAATGCTACTACTGCTACAGTACTACTACTACTACTAATACTACTACTACTACTACTACTGCAACTACTACTACTGCAATTACTACTACTACTACTATTGCTGCTACTACTACTACTACTACTACTACTACTACTACTACTACTGCTGCTGCTGCTGCTGCTACTACTACTACTACTACTGCAACTACCACTACTACTGCTACTCTATTACTACTACTATTACTACTACTGCTGCTACTACTACTACTGCAACTACTACTACTACTACTACAATGCTGCTGCTGCTGCTGCTACTACTACTACTGCTGCAGCTGCTATTACTCCTCCTCCTACTACTACTACTGCTGCTGCTGCTGCTGCTACTACTACTACTACTACTGCTGCTGCTGCTGCTACTACAACTACTACTACTACTACAACAACTGCTACTACTGCTACTGTACTACTACTACTACTACTACTACTACTACTACTGTTAATACTACTACTACTGTTGTACTTCTACAGTACTACTAGTACCACTACTACTACTGCTACTGTACTACTACTACTACTGCTGCTACTATTACTGCTACTACAACTACTGCTGCTGCTACTACTACTCCTTCTTCTACTACTACTCCTACTACGACTTTACTACTACTACTCCTACTACGACTTTACTACTACTACTACTACTACTACTACTAATGCTGCTACTACTACTACTATTACTACAACTACTGCTGCTGCTACTGTACTACTACTGCTACTAGAAATACTAGTACTGCTGCTACTAATGCTACTACTAGTTCTACTGTACTACTGCTGCTACAACTACTGCTACTACTACTACTACTACTGCTGCTGCTGCTGCTACTACTACTACTACTAATACTACTGCTGCTGCTGCTACTACTACTACTACTACTGCTACTCTATTACTACTACTATTACTACTACTGCTACTACTACTACTGCAACTACTACTACAATGCTGCTGCTGCTGCTGCTACTACTACTACTACTACTGCTGCAGCTGCTATTACTCCTCCTACTACTACTACTACTACTACTGCTGCAGCTGCTATTACTCCTCCTACTACTACTACTACTACTGCTGCTGCTGCTACTACTACTACTGCTGCTGCTGCTGCTGCTACTACAACTACTACTACTACAACAACTGCTACTACTGCTACTGTACTACTACTACTACTACTACTGTTAATACTACTACTACTGTTGTACTTCTACAGTACTACTAGTACCACTACTACTACTGCTACTGTACTACTACTACTACTGCTGCTACTATTACTGCTACTACAACTACTGCTGCTGCTACTACTACTCCTTCTTCTACTACTACTCCTACTACGACTTTACTACTACTACTCCTACTACGACTTTACTACTACTACTACTACTACTACTACTAATGCTGCTACTACTACTACTATTACTACAACTACTGCTGCTGCTACTGTACTACTACTGCTACTAGAAATACTAGTACTGCTGCTACTAATGCTACTACTAGTTCTACTGTACTACTGCTGCTACAACTACTGCTACTACTACTACTACTACTGCTGCTGCTGCTGCTACTACTACTACTACTAATACTACTGCTGCTGCTGCTACTACTACTACTACTACTGCTACTCTATTACTACTACTATTACTACTACTGCTACTACTACTACTGCAACTACTACTACAATGCTGCTGCTGCTGCTGCTACTACTACTACTACTACTGCTGCAGCTGCTATTACTCCTCCTACTACTACTACTACTACTACTGCTGCAGCTGCTATTACTCCTCCTACTACTACTACTACTACTGCTGCTGCTGCTACTACTACTACTGCTGCTGCTGCTGCTGCTACTACAACTACTACTACTACAACAACTGCTACTACTGCTACTGTACTACTACTACTACTACTACTGTTAATACTACTACTACTGTTGTACTTCTACAGTACTACTAGTACCACTACTACTACTGCTACTGTACTACTACTACTGCTGCTGCTACTATTACTGCTACTACAACTACTGCTGCTGCTACTACTACTCCTTCTTCTACTACTACTACTACTACTACTACTACTAATACTACTAATGCTGCTGCTACTACTACTATTACTACAACTACTGCTGCTGCTACTGTACTACTACTGCTACTAGAAATACTAGTACTGCTGCTACTAATGCTACTACTACTACTTCTACTGTACTACTGCTGCTACAACTACTGCTACTACTACTACTACTACTGCTGCTGCTGCTGCTGCTACTACTACTACTACTACTGCTGCTGCTGCTGCTGCTGCTACTACTACTGCTGCTGCTACTACTGCTGCTGCTGCTGCTGCTACTACTACTACTGCTGCTGCTGCTACTACTACTACTAACAATAACATGTGCCACATTTATCATTAAAATAAAATCTGTGACCAATTTAATATAAGAAAATAATTTGTGCCCCCTTTAGTTTTTGAGTATGATCTGTGCCCCTTTACGGATAATAATAAATATAATATCCTCTTTAACATTTGAGCAAATGTAATATATGCACCATTAAGCATAGTAATAAATACAGTGTTCCCTTTAGTATATAAATACATAATCCATGCTACCTTCATTTTTGATAAATACTGCTACAGTTATAATAATAAATAATCCCCTACCCCAATATGTTCTGTAATGTAGTAAATGTGATGTAGTGAATATATTACTCACTTTCAATGCTTTTATATTGATCTGGCATAATGCTTTGCATAAAACAGAAGCAAAACGGACTGCTCGCTATGCGCTCCTGACTCAAATAAGATAAACTTTGGTAAACACATTTGTTTAAAAGACAGGTAGCCAATCAGGGATGCTCTCTCATTGTGAACACGATTTTTGTAAGAGACACTTTCTTGAAAGCCTACCATAAATGGCTGTAATTCAACCAGGGCAACCAAAGATAAGTAGTCCCAGCTGATGCTCATGCATCCATGGGAGCTACTCGTGCAACTTGTTTTTTTATCAAATACATTTAAGATCATACAAACAGTAAATACAATCCCTTATATAATGTACTTATGAAAAATATAGTACAGTTCAACAGGCAATATAATATGTTCTGTTATTAAATTTGCATGTTTCACCATTATATTAAAATTCAGAAATACATTTGCTGCAAGTAATTCTGTTCTAGGCCTTTGAAATTCATATGTAGAGCTGGTTTGTTCGGCCAGTTTAAAAGGCTGTTTCAACAGCACAAAAGGGGCTAATATGAAGACAAATACACATATTACTAATTAATAAATATTAATAGGTAATATCATTATTTTACCCTTCACAATGGTAGTCTGTAGTTTACACCAACAGTGATTATACTTATCAGTAGACCTATGTAGTAGACCTATGTTATACAAAAGTCTATATTACTGACTTTGGGGTATACCATGTTTATAGCACTAGTAATCCTACAAACACATGCAACTAATACCACTTTTACACTCGCACTCCCGGGTCACTCCCGGGATGCTTCCCGGGATGCGTCCCGGGATGCCTTCCCGGGACTGACCCCTTTCACACTGCACTAAGACCTGGGATCGACCCGGGACAGCCCCATTTACACTGATCCCGGGATATCCCTGCAAATGCACATGTATGTCATTAGAAATGGCCTTTTCTGGCTCACATTGATGAGGTCACACTAGTCAACAAAGGGAGGGGTGGTGCCTGCTCACACCATTGCTGCAGTCATGGCCGACAGAGTACCAGTGTGTATGCCTGAGCTCATGATTCTTTCTGCTTTGCAGATGTTTCATACAGCCACTGACAGCATGATGCAGCTTATCACACTGTGCAGTATACTGCACATATATTTTATGAGGAGGAGGAGGGCGCAATTTATGCTGGATAGGGCTGCTAGTCGCCGCCAATATTTGCGCAGGAGGAGAGCCTTCATATCATCCAGGATGAGTATCATACTGAGCGTGAGTATGGGCCCTAACCGCTCATTTTGGTCCAGAGATCGCCGGCACGGAGAAGCCTTTATGAGGACCGTGGAAGCTTACCAGGATGAGGAGTGGATGGCTAACTTCCGTGTGTCTCGTGCAACCTTTAACTACATCCTGGAATTACTTACCCCAGCACTTGACATGCAGACCACCAGGCTTAGGAGACCCATCGAGGCACGCAGGAGATTAGCTATTGCATTGTGGTGGTATGCTACCCCAGGAGAGTACCGCTCAGTCTCATGCTTGTTCGGTGTTGCAATCTCCACCTGCTGTGTCATAGTCCACCAGGTGACTAAAGCAATTGTATCTACCTTATACAAGCGCTTCATATCTCTACCACAAGGACAGCGCTTACAGGATACCATCATTGGATTTGTGAAGCGAGGCTATCCGCAGTGTGGAGGAGCGATTGATGGGACACACATCCCCATTATTGCCCCACGTGACAACCATGCTGACTATTTTAATAGGAAGGGCTGGCACTCCATCATATTACAGGCTGTTGTGGACCACAAATATTGGTAAGTATTTATTTTTGGGGTGGTGGGATGAGTTGCATGTGTGAGTTTTACATTCTAATTGTTTTCAATTTTACTGTTCTTTAGTTTCCTAGATGTGTTTATTGGCTTGCCAGGCCGATCTCATGACTCCCGAGTTCTTGCCAATTCTGACCTGTACAACATCGTAGAGGAGAAGCAGGGAGGCTGGCTGTACCCCAAAGAGTGTGCAAAGATTGTGAATGGGGTGGAGATCCCTGTCCACATCATCGGGGATGCTGCATACCCTTTACGCCCCTGGATTATGAAAGGCTACACCCAACAGGTCCAGTTAACCCCAGAGCAACAAACCTATACTCACACCCTGAGTTCAGCAAGGATGGTGGTTGAGAACGCCTTTGGCAGGTTAAAAGGAAGATGGCGTTGTTTGATGAAGCGCAATGATGTGGACCTTATGAATATGCCTAATGTAGTAGCTGCGTGCTGTATGCTGCACAACATCTGTGAACTGCAAAATGAGCTATTCCTTCCTGAGTGGACTGTGCAGGACCCTGAGGTTATAAACCCACATGTGGAAGGTGCTTTGTTTGGGACTGCCTCAAACTCCGCTGCAGAACAAATACGCCACACTATTACGTCCAACCTTGCAGCACTGGTACAATAGTGTTTAAGAATCAGCACAACATGTTTGGTGAATGAAAATGTTTTTATTTTGTATTCCACCTTTGATCTTTGGGTTCATTATTTATGTTTTTCCAAAAAAAACACATTGCCAGCAACTGTGTATATATGCATAAACAATGTAGAAAACACTGTAAACATGGTCTACTTTACGCACAAATGGGAATGTTATGCCTAGATTTGCAAACAAGTTTTTATTGGCATAAAAAAAAATAAAACACTGGTAGGTTTGTAGATACAACACCATAAACCACAGTGTCCCTGCAGTATATTATCACTGTGTAAAAAATAAATAAAAAGTGCTTTAATGTAGACACTATACAAAACAGAACATAGAAAAAAATGAAAGAAGGCACAAACAGTTGTGCATAAACAATGACCACACTGTGGTTATTTAACAACAAATAACAACCAAAAAAAGCAATTCACTGTGTTTCACGGCAAATTGCGCAATACAGTAAACTCTGGGCTTGGCGCACTAGATGGTGCAGTATTTGGGGCATAGTATGGACCAGGATTAAATGATGAAAAACCCTGCTCAGGGGGGTATTGTGAGTTGTGGTGTTGGTTTGGTGCTCTTGAGGTATTGGTCATACGCTCATAGAACGCCATGTTCATTTGGTGCAATTCCCTGTGGCGGTCATACTGCTCTCTACTCATGCGTTCCTGCATTGTCATGACTTGGGAAAGGAATGCATCATGCATTTGGCGTTCTGCCTCTAGAAACCTGTCGAGCCTTGCATCCTCCTGTGCGGACATTGTAGCGTCCATCTCTCGGAGTTGGTCGACAAGGACATTTGACATGGCTTTAGCCACTTGCTCCGCTCTGTTCAATTTCTTCCTTCTAGGCGGTACGGTGTAAACTGTGAAGAGAAGAAATACAAAATGAGCGTATATAAAAATAGCAGCGTTAGCAAACATGTGTTTGTGGCATTAATCCACCTATACACTAGCTACTCTGCAACATTGAACTTTTTTTAAAAATGCAAAGCCCCCCTGCATGGGGGCAGAAAATGCAAAGTGTGCCACCGTGCCAGCAGCGTGTTGAGCGCAGTGATCCTGCAAGGGGCTCATTAGCGCTCGCCACGCTGCCGCCACACTGGCCACTCATACTACGCATATAACCGGATGATTAACAATTGTGGATTTGTGCTATGAGTGTTAATTTCTAAACATGTACTTACTGTTTTTCTGTAAAGTTGGGGTGACGGCACTTTGTACAGTCCCACTGTCACTGGTCTGAGCATCCACGACGTCTTCAATGGTTGCAGTTATGCTGTCGTCGTTTCTGGATGTGTTTATGGACGGCTGGGATGATGTGTCGCTGTCCTCAGGTGTGTCGTCAATTAACAACGGTGATGATGGACAGACGTCACTGCTTGTCTGTGTCTCTTCTGGAGTGCCTTCTGTAGCAGTGTACTGTGAACTGGAAGACAGACTCACCGGACTGCATATAGCTGTGTTTCCAAAGATATTGGCGCACATGTCATAGTACTGTCAGTCGATACGGCCAACACCGCTCTTTTTCCTGTTGTTGTCATGCACCTTAAGGAAATGCTTTTTAAGAGTTTTCATTTTGTTTAACACTTGCTGCTGTGTGCGGATGATTCCCCTGGCTTGCAGCATCTTGGAGATGTTTTTATAAATGACTGCATCTTTGACTGTGCCTGTGATCTGCCTCATAATTTCCTCCTCTCCCCTAATGCTCAGCAACTCTCTCACCTCCTGGTCTGTCCAGGTCGCCATGCTGCCTTCCTCACACGCATCAAGGACGCTCCCCAGGGCTCTGAATGATGACATCATCTTTTCTGAGCCCATGAAAGCTCCAATCGGAGGCCTTTTAACAGTCCCGGGTAGTGAATCCCGGGACGGGCCCTTTCACACTACCCAGCTTCCCGGGACGGTCCCGGGTTCAACCCTGCTTTTGACCTGGGATGAAATCCCGGGATGCTCGTCCCGGGAAATTGTCCCTGTACCCATTTACACTGAGAAGAATCCCGGGATGATGCGCGTTCACGTGCAATATCCCGGGATTTTTCTGCGAGTGTAAAAGGGGTATAAGTGAAGAATAATTTGCAGCAATGGGCAGGTTTGTGCCACCCAGTCCCAAATTATGTAAAGACATTTGTACATTTGATTATTTATCACGACGTTGTAAGAATTGAAACAGGAATTGGTGTGAAGAATAGGCATCTAATGTAGAGATTTTGATTGGAGATGATAGTAGGATCAGCCATACATGGTACAAGATATGACAAGTTAGTAGAGATGAGCGCCTGAAATTTTTCGGGTTTTGTGTTTTGGTTTTGGGTTCGGTTCCGCGGCCGTGTTTTGGGTTCGAACGCGTTTTGGCAAAACCTCACCGAATTATTTTTGTCGGATTCGGGTGTGTTTTGGATTCGGGTGTTTTTTTCAAAAAACCCTAAAAAACAGCTTAAATCATAGAATTTGGGGGTAATTTTGATCCCAAAGTATTATTAACCTCAAAAAACATAATTTACACTCATTTTCAGCCTATTCTGAACACATCACACCTCACAATATTATTTTTAGTCCTAAAATTTGCACCGAGGTCGCTGTGTGAGTAAGATAAGCGACCCTAGTGGCCGACACAAACACCGGGCCCATCTAGGAGTGGCACTGCAGTGTCACGCAGGATGTCCCTTCCAAAAAACCCTCCCCAAACAGCACATGACGCAAAGAAAAAAAGAGGCGCAATGAGGTAGCTGACTGTGTGAGAAAGATAAGCGACCCTAGTGGCCGACACAAACACCGGGCCCATCTAGGAGTGGCACTGCAGTGTCACGCAGGATGTCCCTTCCAAAAAACCCTCCCCAAACAGCACATGACGCAAAGAAAAAAAGAGGCGCAATGAGGTAGCTGTGTGAGAAAGATAAGCGACCCTAGTGGCCGACACAAACACCGGGCCCATCTAGGAGTGGCACTGCAGTGTCACGCAGGATGTCCCTTCCAAAAAACCCTCCCCAAACAGCACATGACGCAAAGAAAAAAAGAGGCGCAATGAGGTAGCTGTGTGAGTAAGATTAGCGACCCTAGTGGCCGACACAAACACCGGGCCCATCTAGGAGTGGCACTGCAGTGTCACGCAGGATGGCCCTTCCAAAAAACCCTCCCCAAACAGCACATGACGCAAAGAAAAAAAGAGGCGCAATGAGGTAGCTGACTGTGTGAGTAAGATTAGCGACCCTAGTGGCCGACACAAACACCGGGCACATCTAGGAGTGGCACTGCAGTGTCACGCAGGATGTCCCTTCCAAAAAACCCTCCCCAAACAGCACATGACGCAAAGAAAAAAAGAGGCGCAATGAGGTAGCTGTGTGAGTAAGATTAGCGACCCTAGTGGCCGACACAAACACCGGGCCCATCTAGGAGTGGCACTGCAGTGTCACGCAGGATGTCCCTTCCAAAAAACCCTCCCCAATCAGCACATGATGCAAAGAAAAAGAAAAGAAAAAAGAGGTGCAAGATGGAATTATCCTTGGGCCCTCCCACCCACCCTTATGTTGTATAAACAAAACAGGACATGCACACTTTAACCAACCCATCATTTCAGTGACAGGGTCTGCCACACGACTGTGACTGATATGACGGGTTGGTTTGGACCCCCCCCAAAAAAGAAGCAATTAATCTCTCCTTGCACAAACTGGCTCTACAGAGGCAAGATGTCCACCTCATCTTCACCCTCCGATATATCACCGTGTACATCCCCCTCCTCACAGATTATCAATTCGTCCCCACTGGAATCCACCATCTCAGCTCCCTGTGTACTTTGTGGAGGCAATTGCTGCTGGTCAATGTCTCCGCGGAGGAATTGATTATAATTCATTTTAATGAACATCATCTTCTCCACATTTTCTGGATGTAACCTCGTACGCCGATTGCTGACAAGGTGAGCGGCGGCACTAAACACTCTTTCGGAGTACACACTTGTGGGAGGGCAACTTAGGTAGAATAAAGCCAGTTTGTGCAAGGGCCTCCAAATTGCCTCTTTTTCCTGCCAGTATAAGTACGGACTGTGTGACGTGCCTACTTGGATGCGGTCACTCATATAATCCTCCACCATTCTATCAATGTTGAGAGAATCATATGCAGTGACAGTAGACGACATGTCCGTAATCGTTGTCAGGTCCTTCAGTCCGGACCAGATGTCAGCATCAGCAGTCGCTCCAGACTGCCCTGCATCACCGCCAGCGGGTGGGCTCGGAATTCTGAGCCTTTTCCTCGCACCCCCAGTTGCGGGAGAATGTGAAGGAGGAGATGTTGACAGGTCGCGTTCCGCTTGACTTGACAATTTTGTCACCAGCAGGTCTTTCAACCCCAGCAGACCTGTGTCTGCCGGCAAGAGAGATCCAAGGTAGGCTTTAAATCTAGGATCGAGCACGGTGGCCAAAATGTAGTGCTCTGATTTCAACAGATTGACCACCCGTGAATCCTTGTTAAGCGAATTAAGGGCTGCATCCACAAGTCCCACATGCCTAGCGGAATCGCTCCGTGTTAGCTCCTTCTTCAATGCCTCCAGCTTCTTCTGCAAAAGCCTGATGAGGGGAATGACCTGACTCAGGCTGGCAGTGTCTGAACTGACTTCACGTGTGGCAAGTTCAAAGGGCATCAGAACCTTGCACAACGTTGAAATCATTCTCCACTGCACTTGAGACAGGTGCATTCCATCTCCTATATCGTGCTCAATTGTATAGGCTTGAATGGCCTTTTGCTGCTCCTCCAACCTCTGAAGCATATAGAGGGTTGAATTCCACCTCGTTACCACTTCTTGCTTCAGATGATGGCAGGGCAGGTTCAGTAGTTTTTGGTGGTGCTCCAGTCTTCTGTACGTGGTGCCTGTACGCCGAAAGTGTCCCGCAATTTTTCTGGCCACCGACAGCATCTCTTGCACGCCCCTGTCGTTTTTTAAAAAATTCTGCACCACCAAATTCAAGGTATGTGCAAAACATGGGACGTGCTGGAATTTGCCCATATTTAATGCACACACAATATTGCTGGCGTTGTCCGATGCCACAAATCCACAGGAGAGTCCAATTGGGGTAAGCCATTCCGCGATGATCTTCCTCAGTTGCCGTAAGAGGTTTTCAGCTGTGTGCGTATTCTGGAAAGCGGTGATACAAAGCGTAGCCTGCCTAGGAAAGAGTTGGCGTTTGCGAGATGCTGCTACTGGTGCCGCCGCTGCTGTTCTTGCGGCGGGAGTCCATACATCTACCCAGTGGGCTGTCACAGTCATATAGTCCTGACCCTGCCCTGCTCCACTTGTCCACATGTCCGTGGTTAAGTGGACATTGGGTACAACTGCATTTTTTAGGACACTGGTGAGTCTTTTTCTGACGTCCGTGTACATTCTCGGTATCGCCTGCCTAGAGAAGTGGAACCTAGATGGTATTTGGTAACGGGGGCACACTGCCTCAATAAATTGTCTAGTTCCCTGTGAACTAACGGCGGATACCGGACGCACGTCTAACACCAACATAGTTGTCAAGGACTCAGTTATCCGCTTTGCAGTAGGATGACTGCTGTGATATTTCATCTTCCTCGCAAAGGACTGTTGAACAGTCAATTGCTTACTGGAAGTAGTACAAGTGGGCTTACGACTTCCCCTCTGGGATGACCATCGACTCCCAGCGGCAACAACAGCAGCGCCAGCAGCAGTAGGCGTTACACGCAAGGATGCATCGGAGGAATCCCAGGCAGGAAAGGACTCGTCAGACTTGCCAGTGACATGGCCTGCAGGACTATTGGCATTCCTGGGGAAGGAGGAAATTGACACTGAGGGAGTTGGTGGGGTGGTTTGCGTGAGCTTGGTTACAAGAGGAAGGGATTTACTGGTCAGTGGACTGCTTCCGCTGTCACCCAAAGTTTTTGAACTTGTCACTGACTTATTATGAATGCGCTGCAGGTGACGTATAAGGGAGGATGTTCCGAGGTGGTTAACGTCCTTACCCCTACTTATTACAGCTTGACAAAGGGAACACACGGCTTGACACCTGTTGTCCGCATTTCTGGTGAAATACCTCCACACCGAAGAGCTGATTTTTTTGGTATTTTCACCTGGCATGTCAACGGCCATATTCCTCCCACGGACAACAGGTGTCTCCCCGGGTGCCTGACTTAAACAAACCACCTCACCATCAGAATCCTCCTGGTCAATTTCCTCCCCAGCGCCAGCAACACCCATATCCTCCTCATCCTGGTGTACTTCAACACTGACATCTTCAATCTGACTATCAGGAACTGGACTGCGGGTGCTCCTTCCAGCACTTGCAGGGGGCATGCAAATAGTGGAAGGCGCATGCTCTTCACGTCCAGTGTTGGGAAGGTCAGGCATCGCAAACGACACAATTGGACTCTCCTTGTGGATTTGGGATTTCAAAGAACGCACAGTTCTTTGCGGTGCTTTTGCCAGCTTGAGTCTTTTCAGTTTTCTAGCGAGAGGCTGAGTGCTTCCATCCTCATGTGAAGCTGAACCACTAGCCATGAACATAGGCCAGGGCCTCAGCCGTTCCTTGCCACTCCGTGTGGTAAATGGCATATTGGCAAGTTTACGCTTCTCCTCCGACAATTTTATTTTAGGTTTTGGAGTCCTTTTTTTTCTGATATTTGGTGTTTTGGATTTGACATGCTCTGTACTATGACATTGGGCATCGGCCTTGGCAGACGACGTTGCTGGCATTTCATCGTCTCGGCCATGACTAGTGGCAGCAGCTTCAGCACGAGGTGGAAGTGGATCTTGATCTTTCCCTAATTTTGGAACCTCAACTTTTTTGTTCTCCATATTTTATAGGCAGAACTAAAAGGCACCTCAGGTAAACAATGGAGATGGATGGATTGGATAGTTTACTAGTATACAATTATGGACGGACTGCCACGGTTAGGTGGTATAAAAAAACCACGGTTAGGTGGTATATATTATAATAATAATACAATTATGGATGGACGGACTGCCTGCCGACTGCCGACACAGAGGTAGCCACAGCCGTGAACTACCGCACTGTACACTGGTTGATAAAGAGATAGTAGTATACTCGTAACAACTAGTATGACACTATGACGACGGTATAAAGAATGGAAAAAAAACCACGGTTAGGTGGTATATATTATAATAATAATACAATTATGGATGGACGGACTGCCTGCCGACTGCCGACACAGAGGTAGCCACAGCCGTGAACTACCGCACTGTACACTGGTTGATAAAGAGATAGTAGTATACTCGTAACAACTAGTATGACACTATGACGACGGTATAAAGAATGGAAAAAAAACCACGGTTAGGTGGTATATATTATAATAATAATACAATTATGGATGGACGGACTGCCTGCCGACTGCCGACACAGAGGTAGCCACAGCCGTGAACTACCGCACTGTACACTGGTTGATAAAGAGATAGTAGTATACTCGTAACAACTAGTATGACACTATGACGACGGTATAAAGAATGGAAAAAAAACCACGGTTAGGTGGTATATATTATAATAATAATACAATTATGGATGGACGGACTGCCTGCCGACTGCCGACACAGAGGTAGCCACAGCCGTGAACTACCGCACTGTACACTGGTTGATAAAGAGATAGTAGTATACTCGTAACAACTAGTATGACACTATGACGACGGTATAAAGAATGGAAAAAAAACCACGGTTAGGTGGTATATATTATAATAATAATACAATTATGGATGGACGGACTGCCTGCCGACTGCCGACACAGAGGTAGCCACAGCCGTGAACTACCGCACTGTACACTGGTTGATAAAGAGATAGTAGTATACTCGTAACAACTAGTATGACACTATGACGACGGTATAAAGAATGGAAAAAAAACCACGGTTAGGTGGTATATATTATAATAATAATACAATTATGGATGGACGGACTGCCTGCCGACTGCCGACACAGAGGTAGCCACAGCCGTGAACTACCGCACTGTACACTGGTTGATAAAGAGATAGTAGTATACTCGTAACAACTAGTATGACACTATGACGACGGTATAAAGAATGGAAAAAAAACCACGGTTAGGTGGTATATATTATAATAATAATACAATTATGGATGGACGGACTGCCTGCCGACTGCCGACACAGAGGTAGCCACAGCCGTGAACTACCGCACTGTACACTGGTTGATAAAGAGATAGTAGTATACTCGTAACAACTAGTATGACACTATGACGACGGTATAAAGAATGGAAAAAAAACCACGGTTAGGTGGTATATATTATAATAATAATACAATTATGGATGGACGGACTGCCTGCCGACTGCCGACACAGAGGTAGCCACAGCCGTGAACTACCGCACTGTACACTGGTTGATAAAGAGATAGTAGTATACTCGTAACAACTAGTATGACACTATGATGACGGTATAAAGAATGGAAAAAAAACCACGGTTAGGTGGTATATATTATAATAATAATACAATTATGGATGGACGGACTGCCTGCCGACTGCCGACACAGAGGTAGCCACAGCCGTGAACTACCGCACTGTACACTGGTTGATAAAGAGATAGTAGTATACTCGTAACAACTAGTATGACACTATGACGACGGTATAAAGAATGGAAAAAAAACCACGGTTAGGTGGTATATATTATAATAATAATACAATTATGGATGGACGGACTGCCTGCCGACTGCCGACACAGAGGTAGCCACAGCCGTGAACTACCGCACTGTACACTGGTTGATAAAGAGATAGTAGTATACTCGTAACAACTAGTATGACACTATGACGACGGTATAAAGAATGGAAAAAAAACCACGGTTAGGTGGTATATATTATAATAATAATACAATTATGGATGGACGGACTGCCTGCCGACTGCCGACACAGAGGTAGCCACAGCCGTGAACTACCGCACTGTACACTGGTTGATAAAGAGATAGTAGTATACTCGTAACAACTAGTATGACACTATGACGACGGTATAAAGAATGGAAAAAAAAACACGGTTAGGTGGTATATATTATAATAATAATACAATTATGGATGGACGGACTGCCTGCCGACTGCCGACACAGAGGTAGCCACAGCCGTGAACTACCGCACTGTACACTGGTTGATAAAGAGATAGTAGTATACTCGTAACAACTAGTATGACACTATGACGGTATAAAGAAAGAAAAAAAAATACCACGGTTAGGTGGTATATATTGTAATACAATTATGGATGGACGGACTGCCTGCCGAGTTCCGACTGCCGACACAGAGGTAGCCACAGCCGTGAACTACCGCACTGTACTGTGTCTGCTGCTAATATAGACTGGTTGATAAAGAGATAGTATACAATACATACAACAATATACTACTATACTGGTGGTCAGGCACTGGTCACCACTAGTCACACTGGCAGTGGCACTCCTGCAGCAAAAGTGTGCACTGTTTAATTTTAAATTAATATAATATTATGTACTCCTGGGGGCTCCTGCTATAACAACCTGCAGTGCTCCCCAGTCTCCCCCACAATTATTATAAGCTTTGCCTTTTATACAATGATGTGCAGCACACTGGGCTGAGCTGAGTGCACACAGACTGAGTCACACTGTGTGACTGGCTGCTGCTGTGTATCGTTTTTTTTCAGGCAGAGAACGGATATAGCAGAGAACGGATATATATTAAAATAAATAAAAGTTAACTAACAACAACTGCACTGGTCACTGTGGTAAACTCTGTCTGACTCTGCACAATCTCTCTCTCTCTTCTAATCTAATTTCTAATGGAGAGGACGCCAGCCACGTCCTCTCCCTATCAATCTCAATGCACGTGTGAAAATGGCGGCGACGCGCGGCTCCTTATATAGAATCCGAGTCTCGCGAGAATCCGACAGCGTCATGATGACGTTCGGGCGCGCTCGGGTTAACCGAGCAAGGCGGGAGGATCCGAGTCTGCTCGGACCCGTGAAAAAAACATGAAGTTCGTGTGGGTTCAGTTTCAGAGAAACCGAACCCGCTCATCTCTACAAGTTAGCCAACATTATCTTTTCCTTATGTACTGTAATTGGCTGTCATTCGTCTTATTGTGAGTGAAATCCAAGCATGCAAATATATAGCACTTTACTTCTATCCCTTACTGTGAAAGGCTGTACTTTAGTCCTACTGTATAAGATAGATATTTCCCCTTTATACCGTGACAATGTAATCTGCAACCATGTGATTTTTACACTGAACATCTCTTTTGCTCATTGAGCAAGAACGTTTAGCCTGTTTGCAGGAAAACAAATATTCCTACTTACATAGTATCTTTGCCTTAAATAACCAATAAAAGGCAAAATGGTCAAAATGCTAGATAGAGATGGAAAAAGATAAGTAATAGGGAGAGATTTAATAAGGGTCGATTTCGGGTTCTTCTGCGATTTTCCATCGGATTTGCAATCCAGAGATTTACTAAAGGCAAATTTGATAGAAAATTGCGAGAAAAAGCTGACTTTAAATGCCAGTAGTCTATTGGCCCAGGCATTGATTATTTAACCTAGACAACAATTCAAACCTCAGATTTACTAAAAATTGTGTTTCAAAAACCAATAGAACCCGCAGGAAATTTGCACCAGAATAGTAACCAAAAAATAGACTAACAATTGAAAGGCAAATTTGTGCAGTTTGCCAAAAAAGCTCCTATTCGTCCAAGCTTCATCATGGTACTTATAAAATGGGACAAATTTACTTGCAGCGATGGAGCTGTAGCAAATATGACTGAAGCAGGCACTTGGTCTGTGCTTGCCACTCCACCACCTGAATCAAAGGGTACTTCCAGGCCTAGGTTCTTCAGTGGGCGATTAAATCTCAATGCAGTGTCTGATCGCAAGTTCATATAGCTGTTCCCCCTCAACCGTAACAATTTAATGAACTAGTTATTTAGGACCCAGCGCACGTGCCCCAAACTTGTTAGATCACTAGGAATGACTGAAGAAGAAAAATATCCATAACAGAATTGCCTCTTAAATTATGCTTATTGTATTAGATGCATAACATCAGTCTTCATTATTGTTAGATGATTAGGAGGCAAAAAGATAAGGGAGGAAAAAATAATTGAGGTAAGTTATTGAACTTCAATTTGGCACAAGTGGGAAATATGGCAATGTCTGTGAGAAACCTCTGAATTACCTTCTAGATAAACTGAACTATTCTACAAAATAGTACTCTAGATCATACCAGTCTATTTTATGAGTTAAGCTATACTTTAAAAAACTAAGGGGCAGATTTATTAAGCATGGTGAAGTGATAAAGTGGAAGGTGATAAAACCTCAGCCAGTCAGCTCCCACCTTCCATGTCACAGGCTGAGTTTGAAAAATGACAGTTAGGAGCTGATTGGCTGGTGCGTTATCACCTTCCACTTTATCACTTCACCAGGCTTAATAAATCTACCCCTAAATCTGTACTTCATAATAGCAACAAAATGACAATTTGTTTTTCAAATGATAGCTGTGGCATAACTGGAAGTCATACTTAGTGCAAACTGTGTTATAGATATTGCTTTCAGTAGTCTGTATGCCACAAATCTGATATGCCTTTAACAGAAAAAAATGGTTTCAATATATTTTACCTTCTCTTTGCTCTGTCGGTTTACCAGGAAATAGTAATTACATGTAATTTTATACTATGCCACCTTAGCTGACTGCATATAAACCAATTATTGTGCTCAGTATTGCCTAATTGTCTCTCTAATTGAGAGTCCGGATACTAGTCAGAAATATAATCTCTCTCTTTTCTTCTTATTGTAGGCTGGTAAAAGTTCACACAGTTGATAACTTTACTGAGATTTCCATGCTGTGCTACACTGAAGCTTAGTCTGCAATGCAATTATTTGCAATGAACAAATCAAAATTAGGTCCTGAAATCACTGTGAAAGCCACATGTTGACAGTGACTATATCGAATGTCGGCAATATATTCTGACATGGTTTGACGTACACTTGATGCATTAACCATGCGGGCTTTCTAACATTAAACGTACTGGTAAAGTGGCATGTTTAAAATTATAAGGCCCATGTGGATAAAATTCTTTTACCACATGGGCATTATAATTTCTGCTATCATGCATCTAAATCATTACAACCGTGTCAGGATAATGATGCCCCCATTTTTCTTATGACATATTCACTGCCGTCATTGTGACATACCATGTGCAGTGACTAGCCCATCTTTGGTACTTCCGGTAAAGCCATGTCTCATGTATTTCTGGCACATTTTTTTCTGTTATTTGCATATGGAGGGAAGTGCACTCACAACCTTTATAGTAGCATCTTACCTTTGTCTCTCTGCATAGCTATCATAATTATATATTTTTTTCTGGGGTGCATTTTATGTTTGCACTCTTTGCATCCAACTCAGAAGCAGGTTTTATGTGTATAGTGTTGACTAATGTAAAGTCGTTAATGTTGAATTGTATGCAGTCGCACCATGCTTGCATCTTTTGCAGCAGTGGTATCTATAACTTTATGCTAATGTCACTACATAGTCCATCCCTAGAGTATGTCCATGTATGAATGTGCAGTGACTGTGAAGCCCAATGTCAGTATCTATAGATGCTGCATTACCATCTGGTGCATATTTAGATGCACCAGCAGTTGCACAATTGAAACTTGCACCCTATGGGCTGAAAAACACACACGCCGGCACCCGCCGCCCGGCAAAATCACGCCCGGCTTTTTACCGCTGTCGTGCTACAGAGACACATGCAGCGAAATGTGTCCTTTCACACGGCATGGCCCCGGCCCGGCTGCCGGGTTGCAGCCGGAAATATCCACTGGAAGGTCCAGCTGCCGGGCCGGGGCCGTGCCGTCTTTGTAGGCAGTGGACCATGTGTGTGAAGGGGAGCTTTCACACACAACATCTTTTTTTCAAGCCGTGTCTGCTGCTGCGCATGCATCCAGCATTACACACGGCTCAAAGCCATTGTGTATGAAAAACTCTGCCGGATAGTAAAAAGCCGGACAAAGTTTGTCTGGCTTTTTGCCATCCGGTGTAAACCGAGTAGTGTGTTCAAGCCCTATGGCAGGTACAGTTTCTGTGTCATTGTATAGCATTCTATGTGAGTGGTCAGGGTTGCCATCAAAAATTGTGGAGCGCGGGACTGACAAAATAGGCTGCCGGTCCATGAACTGGGATTGGCTTGTGGCCTGGAGCCAAACTCGAAATTCCACTGCTGTCTCTCCATGCCTAGCTGGGTGCCGGTCATCAATCTGCTGCAAGTCCCAGCAGCCCCCCCCCCCCCCAAATGGTGGCCCTGTCTGTGAGCAGTTGAAGATCCCTGTAAGCAACAACCACTTTCAGTAACACACCTTTGACACTTTTATTATAAGACATAACATGTCCAATGCATCTTTTTAGCCACTCACCTGTCACTGGCCAGGAACGCTCCTTACATTTCTGCTATCATGCATCAAAATTTGCACTGCATCTCTGTATGTACAAAATCGGGGCACTTGCGCGGTGTGTCTCAGACACATGTGCAGACGATAAAACATTGGCCATTTGCATGAATATCAGAATGGCTTCCGACTTAGATGTAGGCCCATTGTAAAGAAAGAGAAAACAATACTGCTAAGGTTGCTAATTAACTTTATGAAAATTCAGTTCTTTATGACTATGTATTATTCTGAAGTGCTTATTATATTTAGTCTGTAGAACTGCAATGGAGAAATTCATGGAAAAATGTGGTCGGAAATGAGAGAAGTATCAAAATGTTGACCTCACTCAGGTTAACTGGCAGGAATTCTGAACTAGAAAAATTGCTCATTGTCAGCTCTGACTTGACATTGTTGTAACTACTTAGTGCAGAGTGGCTTTGCACAACATACAGTCAGTAGTACAGTAGGTGTCAGGGAATATTCTTCATATAGACTTTGGTGAGAAATAGGCAAATTCAAATATCATGATAGCAATACCAATGCAAATTCTCGCTTATTTAACAAATAGCATTCAACATTTAGAAATAGAAATCTATAAAAAGTTTAAAGGTGTCTAGAGGAAAGTCAACTTTCCTGATTAATAAATGGACACAGTTGTAAAATGTGTAAGCTGTACCTGAGAAATTGCAATACAGCTGCTATATAAGAAAAAAAACTTACAGTATTGTACAGTAGCATTCATAGAAAATATGAAGTTGGTTCTAATCAGATAGTCCAAACTGAAAGAAGGGTATAAATTGCAAGTCAACTTGCAGGACAAGCAAGGTCCAAAACAACCATGTATCACCAATTATCAGGGTGGTGAGAATGGCATATACAGTATTCAAGGATATTACTTCCTTGTGATTTCAGGTTAGTCAGTGTTCAGGGTAACAAACGAAGAAGTAGAGATGTGTGGTTTGGTTTTCCTGAAATGTGAACACACCCAAATTTAGGGGTACCGAGTTAAATCAAGTCCAAGTTCAGAATCACTCTCGGGATCTTTAGTCAGTTTGGAACTCGGATTTAAAAAACAAACTCATGTTTTGGATTGCATATAAACAGGTCCAAATTACATGGTTATAGATGTTTTTGTCTATTTATGTTATCAATGTTTATTGATTTTTATTGATTTTAAAGGGATCCAAAACCAAACGAAAAACCGAATACAAACCAAAACACTTGAGGGTGGTCTTGCCAAAACCAAAACATGATGATGATTTAAAACCAAAATACAGGGATCTACATATATCTCTACAAAGAAGAAAATGTGTTCAGTTCACAGGTCTATCAGGCAAATAAGATGGTGGCTACTGTTGAAAACTAATATTGATAGGCAGAGAACACCAAAACAAGCAGCAGCAAAAGACGCTTCCATTAATATTAAGAAGGAATCAGAAGAGCAGTCCCTGCCAGCATTTAGTTCCACAGGAGTTCTGGCCACTGTTTCAGAAAGTTAGCACATCAGAGGTGCGACAAAGCACCGATCACTGCTTCTGTCCCTGCCAAGACAAAGAATGTCCATGTAAGGGTGTGTGGCTACACTGCATTGGTAAGGAAATAAGGTACAGCTGAAGGGGCGCCAATTCATAACAGTCAAATCGAACCCTGAATGCAGAAGCTAGTTGCCAACCATGAAGGAAGAGAATCTGCTCCTCCAGTTCTTGAGTGGCAGGATGAAAGTCCCACCAGGGCTCCAAGATGAGGGACAAACTCCAGGGAATAAGGCGCAGCCACCGCTCTGGTATGCAAGACAGACCAATGCCCTTCTGGCATTCTCAATGTCCAGAATCTGGTAATCAGGCAAATAAGTTTGAGGAAACCAGAGCAGAGCTGAGTAAGAAATCGTCATCTAAAATGCTTCACCCAACGGAAGCCCACTTGTGGCCCTTGAACATGCGGGTCAGAGGTTATCAGATGTAACTTCAGTATAGTAGAGATGTGTTTGGTTTTGACTTACACATATTTTGAACAACTCTTGCCTCGCTTATATCTCTATGACCAAACCAAATCCTAGTGTCCCCACTTTATCTTACATGTAAAGACAAATGTTCGTTTAGTCCTTTATGAGCAAAGACTAGGTCAAAAATCCACCTTGCGCTACGTATAAGTAGTTTGTTACCTTGATCACGACCCTATAAGCTGAAAGGAGTCTGTTCTGCAATCGAATACTTGTATTAACTAGAGATGAGCGGGTTCGGTTCCTCGGGATCCGAACCCCCCTGAACTTCACCTATTTTACACAATTCCGAGGCAGCCTCGGATCTTCCCGCCTTGCTCGGTTAACCAAAACGCGCCTGAACGTCATCATCAGCGCGGTCGGATTCTCGTGAGATTCGTATTCTATATAAGGAGCTGCGCGTCGCCGCCATTTTCACTCGTGCATTGGAGATTGAAAGGAGAGGACGTGGCAGCGTTCTCTCCCTGAAAAGCTCCGTAATCTGTGCTCAGTGTGCTGCAAATATCTGTGCTCAGTGTGCTGCAAATAATCTGTGCTCAGTGTGCTGAAAATATCTACGTTCTCTGCCTGAAAACGCTCCATATCTGTGCTCAGTGTGCTTCAAATATCTGATCAGTGTGCTGCATTGTGGGGACTGGGGACCACCAGTATATAATAATTACAGTAGTACAGTAAAGTAGGCCATTGCTGTATCTTGCAGCTCTGTGTCACTGTAAGTATCCATTCCATATCTGTGCTGCATTTTTGTGAGCAGTATATATAGTACTACAGTGCAGCATTTTGGTGACCCAACAGTATATAGTTGTGTACAGTAGGCCATTGTTGTATCTTGCAGCTCTGTGTCACTTCACGTATCCATTCCATATCTGTGCTGCATTTTTGTGAGCAGTATGTATAGTGTTACAGTGCAGCATTTTGGTGACCCAACAGTATATAGTTGTGTAGAGTAGGCCATTGCTGTATCTTGCAGCTCTGTGTCACTGCACGTATCCATTCCATATCTGTGCTGCATTTTTGTGAGCAGTATATATAGTATTACAGTGCAGCATTTTGGTGACCCAACAGTATATAGTTGTGTACAGTAGGCCATTGTTGTATCTTGCAGCTCTGTGTCACTGCACGTATCCATTCCATATCTGTGCTGCATTTTTGTGAGCAGTATATATAGTATTACAGTGCAGCATTTTGGTGACCCAACAGTATATACAGGTTGAGTATCCCATATCCAAATATTCCAAAATACGGAATATTCCGAAATACAGAATTTTTTGAGTGAGAGTGCGATAGTGAAACCTTTGTTTTTTGATGCCAATGTACACAAACTTTGTTTAATACACAAAGTTATTACAAATATTGTATTAAATGACCTTCAGGCTGTGTGTATAAGGTGTATATGAAACATAAATGAATTGTGTGAATGTACACACACTTTGTTTAATGCACAAAGTTATAAAAAATATTGGCTAAAATGACCTACAGGCTGTGTGTATAAGGTGTATATGTAACATAAATGCATTCTGTGCTTAGACTTAGGTCCCACAGCCATGATATCTCATTATGGTATACAATTATTCCAAAATACGGAAAAATCCGATATCCAAAATACTTCTGGTCCCAAGCATTTTGGATAAGGGATACTCAACCTGTAGTTGTACAGTAGGCCATTGCTGTATCTTGCAGCTCTGTGTCTCTGCACGTATCAATTCCATATCTGTGCGGCATTTTTGTGAGCAGTATATACAGTATTACAGTGCAGCATTTTGGTGACCAACAGTATACATATATAGTACAGTACAGTAGGCCATTGCTATTGATATATTACTGGTATATAATTCCACACATTAAAAAATGGAGAACAAAAATGTGGAGGGTAAAATAGGGAAAGATCAAGATCCACTTCCACCTCGTGCTGAAGCTGCTGCCACTAGTCATGGCCGAGACGATGAAATGCCATCAACGTCGTCTGCCAAGGCTGATGCCCAATGTCATAGTAGAGAGCATGTAAAATCCAAAAAACAAAAGTTCAGTAAAATGACCCAAAAAAATCAAAATTAAAAGCATCTGATGAGAAGCGTAAACTTGCCAATATGCCATTTACGACATGGAGTGGCAAGGAACGGCTGAGGCCCTGGCCTATGTTCATGGCTAGTGGTTCAGCTTCACATGAGGATGGAAGCACTCATCCTCCCGCTAGAAAAATGAAAAGACTTAAGCTGGCAAAAGCACAGCAAAGAACTGTACGTTCTTCTAAATCACAAATCCCCAAGGAGAGTCCAATTGTGTCGGTTGCGATGCCTGACCTTCCCAACACTGGACGGGAAGAGGTGGCGCCTTCCACCATTTGCACGCCCCCTGCAAGTGCTTGAAGGAGCACCCACAGTCCAGTTCCTGATAGTCAAATTGAAGATGTCACTGTTGAAGTACACCAGGATGAGGATATGGGTGTTGCTGGCGCTGAGGAGGAAATTGACAAGGAGGATTCTGATGGTGAGGTGGTTTGTTTAAGTCAGGCACCCGGGGAGACACCTGTTGTCCGTGGGACGAATATGGCCATTGACATGCTTGGTCAAATTACAAAAAAAAAATCACCTCTTCGGTGTGGAATTATTTTAACAGAAATGCGGACAACAGGTGTTAAGCCATGTGTTGCCTTTGTCAAGATGTAATAAGTAGGGGTAAGGACGTTAACCACCTAGGAACATCCTTCCTTATACGTCACGTGGAGCGCATTCATCAGAAGTCATTGACAAGTTCAAAAACTTTGGGTGACAGCGGAAGCAGTCCACTGACAACTAAATCCCTTCCTCTTGTAACCAAGCTCCTGCAAACCACACCACCAACTCCCTCAGTGTAAATTTCCTCCTTAGACAGGAAAGCCAATAATCCTGCCGGCCATGTCACTGTCAAGTCTGACGAGGCCTCTCCTGCCTGGGATTCCTCCGATGCATCCTTGAGTGTAACGCCTATTGCTGCTGGCGCTGCTGTTGTTGCTGCTGGGAGTCAATCGTCATCCCAGAGGGGAAGTCGGAAGACCACTTGTACTACTTCCAGTAAGCAATTGACTGTCCAACAGTCCTTTGCGAGGAAGATGAAATATCACAGCAGTCATCCTGTTGCAAAGCGGATAACTCAAGCCTTGGCAGCTGTATTGGTGTTAGACGTGTGTCCGGTATCTAACGTTAATTCACAGGGACTTAGAGAATTTCTTGAAGTAGTGTGTCCTCGGTACCAAATCCCATCTAGGTTCCACTTCTCTAGGCAGGCGATACCGAGAATGTACACAGACGTCAGAAAAAGACTCACCAGTGTCCTTGTAAACGCCAACTCGTTCCTAGGCAGGCTACATCCTGCTGCAAAGCGGATAACTCAGATCTTGGCAGCTGTATTGGTGTTAGACGTGTCTCCGGTATCCACCATTAATTCACAGGGAATTAGAGAATTGCTTGAGGTACTGTGTCCCCGGTACCAAATACCATCTATTTTCCATTTCTCTAGGCAGGCGATACCGAGAATGTACACAGACCTCAGAAAAAGACTCACCAGTGTCCTAAAAAATGCAGTTGTACCCAATGTCCACTTAACCACGGACATGTGGACAAGTGGAGCAGGGCAGACTCAGGACTATATGACTGTGACAGCCCACTGGGTAGATGTATTGCCTCCCGCAGCAAGAACAGCAGCGACGGCACCAGTAGCAGCATCTCGCAAACGTCAAATCATTCCTAGGCAGGCTACGCTTTGTATCACCGCTTTTCATAAGAGCCACACAGCTGACAACCTCTTACAGAAACTCAGGAACATAATCGCAGAATGGCTTACCCCAATTGGACTCTCCTGGGGATTTGTGACATCAGACAACGCCACCAATATTGTGCGTGCATTACATGTGGGCAAATTCCAGCACGTCCCATGTTTTGCACATACATTGAATTTGGTGGTGCAGAATTTAAAAAAAAAATGACAGGGGCGTGCAAGAGATGCTGTCGGTGGCCCGAAGAATTGTGGGCCACTTTCGGCATTCAGCCACCGCGTGCCGAAGACTGGAGCACCAGCAAACACTCCTGAACCTGACCCGCCATCAGCTGAAGCAAGAGGTGGTAACGAGGTGGAATTTAACCCTCTATATGCTTCAGAGGATGGAGGAGCAGCAAAAGGCCATTCAAGCCTATACATCTACCTACGATATAGGCAAAGGAGGGGGAATGCACCTGACTCAAGCGCAGTGGAGAATGATTTCAACGTTGTGCAAGGTTCTGCAACCCTTTGAACTTGCCACACGTGAAGTCAGTTCAGACACTGCCAGCCTGAGTCAGGTCATTTCCCTCAGCTTTTGCAGAAAAAGCTGGAGAGATTGAAGGAGGAGCTAAAACGGAGCAATTCCGCTGGGCATGTGGGACTTGTGGATGGAGCCCTTAATTCGCTTAACCAGAATTCACGGGTGGTCAATCTGTTGAAATCAGAGCACTACATTTTGGCACCACCATGCTCGATCCTAGGTTTAAAGCCTACGTTGTATCTCTCTTTCCGGCAGACACAAGTCTGCAGATGTTCAAAGACCTGCTGGTGAGACACTTGTAAAGTCAAGTGGAACGTGACCCGTCAACAGCTCCTCCTTCACATTCTCCCGCAACTGGGGCTGCGAGGAAAAGGCTATGAATTCCGAGCCCACCCGCTGGCGGTGATGCAGGGCAGATTGGAGCGAGTGCTGACATCTGGTCCGGACTGAAGGACCTGCCAACGATTACTGACATGTCGTCTACTGTCACTGCATATGATTCTGTCAGCATTGATAGAATGGTGGAGGATTATATGAGTGACCGCATCCTAGTAGGCACGTCAGACAGTCCGTACGTATACTGGCAGGAAAAAGAGGCAATTTGGAGGCCCTTGCACAAACTGGCTTTATTTTACCTAAGTTGCCCCCCCCCCCCTCCAGTGTGTACTCCGAAAGAGTGTTTAGTGCAGCCGGTCAACTTGTCAGCAATCGGCGTACGAGGTTACTTCCAGAAGATGTGGAGAAGATGATGTTCATCAAAATTAATTATAATCAATTCCTCCGTGGAGACATTCACCAGCAATTGCCTCCAGAAAGTACACAGGGACCTGAGATAGTGGATTCCAGTGGGGACGAATTAATAATTTGTGAGGAGGAGGATGTACACAGTGAAAGGGGTGAGGAATCGGACGATGAGGAGGAGATGGACATCTTGCCTCTGTAGAGCCAGTTTGTGCAAGGAGAGATTGATTGCTTCTTTTTTGGTGGGGGCCCAAACCAACCAGTCATTTCAGTCACAGTCGTGTGGCAGACACTGTCACTGAAATGATGGGTTTGTTAAAGTGTGCATGTCCTGTTTATACAACATAAGGGTGGGTGGGAGGGCCCAAGGACAATTCCATCTTGCACCTCTTTTTTCTTTAATTTATCTTTGCATCATGTGATGTTTGGGGCCAATTATTTAAGTGCCATCCTATCTGACACTGCAGTGCCACTCCTAAATGGGCCAGGTGTTTGTGCCGGCCACTTGGCTCGCTTAGCTTAGTCATCCAGTGACCTCGGAGCAAATTTTAGGACTAAAAATAATATTGTGAGGTGTTCAGAATAGACTGGAAATGAGTGGAAATTATGGCTATTGAAGTTAATAATACTATGGGATCAAAATTACCCCCAAATTCTATGATTTAAGCTGTTTTTGAGGGCTTTTGGAAAAAAAAAACACCCGAATCCGACAAAAAAATTTCAGGGAGGTTTTGCCAAAACGCGTCCGAATCCAAAACACGGCTGCGGAACTGAATCCAAAACCAAAACACAAAATCCGAAAAATGTCTGGTGCACATCTCTAGTATTAACAGTATGTTTTTCTTTGCCCCAATGGTCAGCCACAAGTTGGTCACTAAGTCAGGTCAGCAACATCTTTTTAAATGCTAATATGTGTAATGCCAAATGTTCACAAACACTTTTCTCTGTTTTTCCCACATAAATCATTTTCCAAGGACACACTATAACAGATGTAATTGTATAAATAGACATTAAGGAATGATAAAAAGCAGCCAAATCAGTGCAAGTAGGGAACTGACAGTAACATATATGTGGTCAGGCTGAACATATTTGACTATTTGTCTGGAGCACTGCTAAAAATCTAAACATGTCTGTTCAAACACAGTTACAATATTAAAAGAGGTTTACTCACTCACAGCATGTCAAAACACTTCTTGGAGGCAGGAGTGTATCTAGGGGTCTAAGCGCCCCTGGCGAAGTAAGTGCCAATGCCCTCCCCCCCATACACACACACACACACACACACACACCAGGCTTGCCTACCCTCCCGCATTCAGCGGGAGGCTCCCAATATTTCAATGAGCCTCCCGCTGCCCCGCACACATTGCCAGCCCTCCCGGTTTTTAAGAGCTCCTACCTGAAAATCCGGACTGCGCATGCGCGAGTCCGGCAATGCGGGGTGGGCTGCAAGGGAAAGGTCATGGCCGGCCACCGCACTGCGGGTTTGTGGGTAGCGGTGGCCGTCTTGTGCAGTATGGAGCTGTCTGAGCGGCAGGAGCAGGGTCAGGGGACTAATGAGATCAGAGCAGCTTCCTATTCACCGAAGCTCATACTGTAGCCCGACAGCCAGGGCTCTGCATCATAGTGGCTGGCCCCGCCCATCACACTCACACACTGCATGTAACAAGCAAGCTTTCTTCTTCCTGGTTCCGGCATGTGCCTGCCCTGATCTGCCTCCCTCCACCTCACTGTCCATGGGCCGCATCCCTGCGTGAGTGGGTGCTGTCTGTACTGGGGGTTATATGGGGAGGTGGGGGCCTGTGTATCGTGTAGAGTGCTGCTGGGTGTAATATGGGTTGGAGTGGGCTGTGTAAAATGTAGTGCAGAGTGCTACTGGGTGTAATATGGGAAGGGGGGCTGTGTAAAATGTAGTGTAATGTGCTGCTGGGTGTAAGATGGAGGGGCTGTGTATAGTGCTACTGGGTGTAACATGGGGGGAGGGGGCAGTGTAAAATGTAGTGTAATGTGCTGCTGGGTGTAATATGGAGGGGCTGTGTAAGAATGCCAAATTGATTTCTCACAAATATTTAAAATGCCCGCTCTAATATATATTGTAAATGCCTGCAACTCTTATTACCATATCCCATGAATGTGCGCTGTACATCGCACAACAATGCATTCCATAAGAGAAAACAATACACCCACACGTTATCTGAGTTCCAAAGCTCATTGATGTATATATTTGTTATTAAAAAGGGATATGGATTCAATATATATTACAAAGTACAGTATACCTATAGTTACATGAATACAAGTCACACAGTAAACAGTTAGAACATACAATTACTTACAGTTATATGCAGTTTCAGTTACATGCCAGTGATACAATACCATATCTTTCTCATATAAGTTTGTCCCTCCATATGACTCTCTCTCTCTTTCCTCTGTAAAATCATGCAAGACCTCCATCTCCCTCTGAGACCAAAAAGGAACTAACTCTGAGACCAAAAGAAACAGGAACTACCTTCCTGTGTGACCAGCAAAATGTGTTAACTAGTTTCTGGGGGAGTGGTCTCTCTCTCATTCATGATTGAGTCACTATTCTTTTTGTATATGCTGATCAGGTTCAGCCTTGAAGACTGCCAAAGGGGCTGACCTGAGTTTCCTGTTCATTACCTGTTTGGAGCTTCTATTGTTCTAATAGAATGATTTTAGCTTTTATACATGTAATCATAATTCCGTGTTGCAATGTACTACAACTTAATAACAAGTATCAAATTAATCTACACATTAAGCTGGTTGCTTAAATAGTAAACATGACAGGTGTATCTGGTTCCGTTCAAATAATACACATTCATGACATTAATTCATTAGGTAATTTTAAATCATCATGATGTCTGGCGCTTGATATTATTATAATTATGTACTGCATGAAATAAGTGTCGAATCCATATCTGTGGCATGTCCGTGTAAATGCGTGTGTTACCATATATGGCTGTGCTCGCTGCGCGTATTTGCAAGTATAGCGACTTAAATGTGTGTAGTTTGTATGTTCTCTTTATGTAATATTTTTTTTTACTTCGACAGTCCACCCTTTGGCAGTAAACAATAACTGGCATCAATTATTAACATAAGAAAAAAATATTTCATACCATAATTGGTGACCTAGACACAAGTATGTATGCATTTTGCAAATCAGATGCTTGACTATATTTGGGGAAGACAGGGAGGAGGACGAGACATCCTCTATATGCATTCGGCGGTCACGGGACCACTGGTTGGGTATGGGACAACATTCAACCTATAGAGTATGCTGGGACAGTACTTTGGCCTATAATGTCTGATTTGCGACGAACATTTCACACATACATGTACCTACGTCTTTGTACACTGATGTTTGGATTCAATTGAGGTTCTGCTGGGTAGGTGAAGAAGACACAAACAAATCGTGACAGTGACATATAAAATGTTCATGTTCTATATATTCTTATCATTTTCTGAACATTGTTTCCATTTCTGGAACGTATGCTAGGTCTGTTTAATCATTGAACAAGGGTTATAAGTAGTGTTCTTCCTAAATAACGTAACCTTCGGAGTTCGGGGAGAGCCACTCATAAACCTTTCTTCTACATATATTAATGAGCTCTTTATCTGCAATGTGTGAATAGCCATTGTCTGACTGTTCCCGATTACCTCTGAACTCCTTAACTACTAGACCTTTGATTTTTCTCTGACTTTAACAAACTGATCGGCTAATCCTGGGATCCTATAAGGAAATCACTCCTTCCTACAGAACCAGTTCCAGTCCCACACTCGACTCCTTATAAAAAAAACTCGCAAAAATAGAATATCCTGAAAGAAAATGTTTGTCAGCGGGAAAGAGAGAAAAGAGAAATAGAACAAAACAACTCTTGTTCATAACAAATCAATTACAATGACTGGTCTTTCTGCAGTCCATTAGTACGCTCAGGTAGTGTCCAACAGTGCCACCTCTCAGTCTTCACGTAACAGAGTCTCTGGTGATACGAGATTCTCTTTGCCTTGCTCTTTGAAAACAAAGTTCACTTGGAACACACAGTTCACTTTGCTCTCCACCTTGCTCTTTGAACACACAGTTCACTTGGAACACACAGTTCACAAACTCGATGAATGTGAGCAATAAACTACTTTGTCACGAGTTCTCTCTGGATCAGCGACCTTCATGCAGTGGGACGAGTGGACCCAAGTCTTTCTTTCGGCGACCTTTAGTGCTGTCATCAAAACTTGGTATGGTCTTTCCCATCTGTCTATTAGGCAACCTGGGCGTAAGGGCAATCACACAGTCTCTTGGTTCATAATCAATACAGTTTCACCTAATTGGTGTATTTCTGATCATTGTGCGGATCAATCATGACATGAGGTTGTCTTCCAAAACAACCCAAAAAGACACAAATACCAAAACCAAATTAAAAACAAATTTCGAAGAGGGTGATTCGTTAAGTGAAGATCTGGGAGTGGTTCCGAAGCTACATAATACTAGTGGCAGTATCTATGATCACAATAGTACAATTTCAAGCTTTGCTAAACCTTTAGGGGTACCATTATCTACACACAAATTTCTGTGCAATTTTTCTTTGCGGTAAACACAGCAGCATCCGTGGCAGCAGGAAATGCCTCTACCCAGTTTGAGAAAACATCAGTGCACACCAATACATAACAATAATTCCTAAAGGGTGTTGACTGTACGAAGTCGATTTGTATTTCCTGAAAAGATCCGTCTGCAGGAGGGATATGGGATGGTTCTGTTGGTATTGCTTTACCAATATTCTTCCTCAAGCAAGTAAGACAGGTCATTGCTCTCTTACCTGCATGAGAATAGAATCCTGGCGCACACCAGTAGGCTCTCATCAGCCTGTACCTACCCTCTTTGCCTAGTGAGTCAGACCGTGTGCCACCTCAGCTAGACTTAGAAAGTATGCTCTGGGGGCTACTGGCATACCGTGTCCACCTGCCCACAGTCCTGAGGACTCCTGGCCATAACCCTTTGTCCTCCAGACTGCCTCTTCCTGCAGGGAACACAAATTTTTGTATCTTAATTTAACTATCGTGTGTTTGCAATGTAGAGTACCATGAGCATAACTCAAAAAAAAAAAAAGAAAACAGAAACATCTCTAGAGGAGAGAAGGAAGAAGAAAATGGAAAAAGAAAATGTCAGGTTTGCCATTCACCAACAGGCATATCAGTGTCTATACAAAATGTCCCTTCACCAGTATTCCCATTCTCCACCCTTTGTGCATGACAAGGCACACTGCAGTAATACTGGTGTCATCGTGCTGTTGAGATATACTGGGTTTGGGCAGAACTCTGAAGGACCTAGGCATGTGAAGTTTGAACTGTACTTGGGTCCATGTATTGTACCACCCTGTGTGAACGCAAAAGATGAAGAGGAAACTGTAAAGAAACAGAATAGAGGTTGGTGACAGATGAGTTTGTAGAGGTGAAGATTTTATAAAAATTTGACAACTGGATTGGGCACTACGGGGAAGTGATTCTCTACTTGGTCTATTCCCCTTTTAAGAAATTTCTGTGTGTCTTATCTCTACTGGGAGTATCCCAGCCATCAATCCAATGTCCTGTCCATCCTAGGTTCATAGGGAACCCGGTATCTGTGAGTTAATTTTCTCTACCTGTGATGGACATGCATCTAGAACAGTGAAATGTAACATTAGTAAGTGGCATTTATTCTGTTCTTCCCATTAACCGAATCTGTTTTTTCTATATGGCTTATGATTCTTTACTATATGTCCCTTGGTCCCGTCTATGTGTTTAATAATGTGGCTTGTGTTTTCTGTCTAGGGGATCTATATTGACTATGTGTCCTACTACTCCTACAATCTCTGGCAAAATGCCCTTCCTTCCTACAAGTGTAACATATTATTGACCATTAGGGATCTGGGGTTTGGACTGATGGGTCTTTCCTGTATGTGCCAGTATACTTACCATCCTCAACCTCTCCACCTGTTGATCTCTGTGCCTAGCACTATTCTGGTGATATTCAATAGCACACTATCTAAGTTTAGCTACTGTGACCCCTTTCCAATTTTGCAAAGAAGTCTGCACCCTGACACTCAATGCCTTATTGAGCCCGTCCATTTGCACAGAGACAGCCATCTCCCATTTGCCGTATTAGTGTTTACCAGTGGTCTTATCCTGATGGAGAGTTTTCTATTTCTGCAAGAGACAAAAACAAAAAAAGTTTAACAAGCTTCTAGGTCATGCGAAGTATTTCATTCAATCCTTCTCATCCTGTATTAAGGGTCTGTACATGGTTCAACAAACATTTCCAAGCTCATCTTTACTAGGGGCATTACTAGGAATGAATACTTCTTGTATGGTTACTGAAAGAAATACCCTGGAGTTACCTTGTCTCTGTACGCTTTCCTACTGGCAAATACTAATGTGCGGACAGGTTTTTCTCCATTTCTGACGTTACTTTCTTGATTTTTTATTTTTATTTATTTATTTGTTTTACTATATATGTACACGAATGATACCAAACTTACCTATTCCACTGGTCTCAGCCACTTCCCCCACAGGCTACTGCTCTTCTTTTACCGGTTGGATACTCCTCTGGGTGCATGAGAAATGGCTGAAAACGATCAGGTCATCTTCTTCTCCTAAATAAAACTTCAACATTCATTAGTACATATATAGGTTACAGTCATATTTTTCATATTTTTATTATTTTCTATAGTTTGTATGCTGGCCGTAACTGCTTCCACATCTACATATGGCGGTGTACTTGAATTCTCTCTTTTTTTTTTCCTTCCTACTTATTTATTGTTGCTACAAGTTCAAACAGTTCTTATATTTCCATTCTTGTCTTATATGACTTTGGTTAGACATACCACCTGCAATACCTTAGGATCAAACTCACCAACCCCTCTTGCTGTCACAGGTTTAAACAATTTGTATGTCTGACCCTTTGTTTTCAGGATTTTATCAGACATTTTCTTATCCTTAAGTTCTGCAATACCTCTGGTTCAAAGCTGCTCACCTTAGGGAATGGTACCCTATCTTTGCAATACCCATTCATTGCAAAAAGCCTCCGTGTGTGAACCATACTTTTCACACATAATAAACCTCGCTGACCCCCTGGGCCGCGGCACCTCAACCTGTACCCTAATTTTTAAACACCCACTGCTTGTGTAATTGGATCTCATCGCGGACTTTTTGCCAATAAACGCAATCCCCAATGCACATCGCAGATAGACGGTGAAAGACACCTAGCACTTTCACTCGCTCCATCTCCGCTGAGTACCACGACTCACTCCAATAGTGAAACCCGCATACCCAGTGAGGCCCTATCTAGTTTCTATTTAATGAAAGGGTTTAGGAGTGACTTACCTATTCCAGTAAATATACACCGCTGGAGATTTTCCTGAGAGAGACCAGCGAAAACTCCCTATAACCTTATACACAAATCACACTTGCGTATGCTCTATACAGCGCTAATGGTACCGCGATTTTACGCAAAAGTTCGTAAAGGGGTATCCAATTGCGCTATATAAATCGCACCCACAAATGCGCGGTCCAATCGCACAGCATATAGGTACTTGTTACTTATCTGCCGTACGACCACGGTTCGTTGTACAAACTGGGACCCTCAGTCCGGAGCGTAATACCAAAAAAAACTTTTTACTTCAATACTTCGCAATACAATGCACTATCACGCTCCTCTACAAATCACCTCACGATTTGCGTATTTGAATCTATATTAACGTGAGTCAGCCACTTCACGCCACCAAGCCTCCTCTTACTTGATGTACCACGGGACCCGACTTCCGGGGTTCAGTTCCACTCACTCCTACGTTCGCTCGCTCAAGTACACTTTGTCTTTTCTGTACAGAAAATTTGGATTCATTCAGATAGGCAGCTTTACCCCAGAGGCAATACAGTTTTTAAACTAAATTTAGAGTAACCTGCTTTTGAAATCTGATAGTTATGTGCTATTGTATTAAATGTCTACTATCCCACCTTTGAACTAACCGACACTATTGTATAATTTGTACTCGGCGCCCGCATTCTTACGCACTTTGCGCAAACACGCAACCGTGCGTGTCTCTTACGCTGAGTGTGCAGTTCCGTACTTTGTCTGAGACACGTGTACAAAACCGTACATCTGCAGTAAATCACACAGCTCTATAAATGTGAGCAATAAAAACTACTATTGCCCACTAAACACAACACACACTTGTTCCGTATAAACCTTTACAACTAGGCCAGACTGTGTTTGTGCTTTACGCTTACTTCCTTAAAATACTGTTATTTCAGATTTACATATAAATTTACCTATATAGCAACAAATGTATCCTATTTCACACAGATCTATAATGACTCTAGCAATAATCAATAATTTAAATGATATGATTCAGATTGGATAGCTATCTTGCAGAACATACACTGATATAAATATACACATAATTATAATAATATTATATATAATATATATTTATATAATATATATCACTTGACTCTCATAGAACCCCCACACAGTACACACCTACTGAATGAATGCATTTCCTTTAAAGTCTCTAATTTGCATATCAACAGAGGTTCATATGCCTGTTCAAGAGGGTAGTGGGACAGGTTAATTAACATTTCAATGGCTATCCTAAACTAGCAAGCAGAGTTACTGAATCCTAGAGGTAAAAGAAAAAAAAAACATTTTTTTTTATATCTGTGTGTAATTCTTACACTAAGTATTCATCTCACTATTAACTTTCACTAGGCCCAGCTGAAACTATTTGTAATTGACCATGGCATGGGTTAAATAAATGCATTGGTAACTCATAAATGGTGATTGATGTGACCAAGGAGAGCTGATTATTCTGGGCAGTGAAAATCAGCCATTTAGAAAAATGACCTTCCCAAAATGGCTGCTGCTCCTCCCCCTTCCACATCCATGAGGGTTACACAAAATGGTGGACAGGCCATGTGGTTAGTCCAAAATGGAGGACAGACCATGCGGCTTCCTTTGTCACAAAGAAATCACGCATCATACAAGCAACTGAAGTTATTTTAGGCCTGAGTTAAAAAAAAACACTATATCAAGGCTATGCAGCAACTTTTAAATATACTTTTAAACCTACTTAAACAGATATACAATCCAATCTGAATCAAACACAATATGACTTATTTGAACCTTATTTTGCAACAATAAAAATACATTTTAGCATCTTAAATATTATGAGAAACGCATTGTCCCTTGAATTTCATATCATTGGCTTACTGATAACACAAAAATACATTAACATGAATGTTATTTTCATCAGCTTCTCAATGCGTCCATTGGAGCCGGTTAATTACAGCCACATTTGTAATGTACAGTGCATCATTAAGACCCTGATATCCCGTAAGAGCCCTCATCTTAGAATGCCAAATTGATTTCTCACAAATATTTAAAATGCCCGCTCTAATATATATTGTAAATGCCTGCAACTTTTATTACCATATCCCATGAATGTGCGCTGTACATCGCACAACACTGCATCCCATAAGAGAAAACAATACACCCACACGTTATCTGAGTTCCAAAGCTCATTGATGTATATATTTGTTATTAAAAAGGGATATGGATTCAATATATATTACAAAGTACAGTATACCTATAGTTACATGAATACAACTCACACAGTAAACAGTTAGAACATACAATTACATACAGTTATACGCAGTTTCAGTTACATGCCAGTGATACAATACCATATCTTTCTCATATAAGTTTTTCCCTCCATATGACTCTCTCTCTCTCTCTCTTTCCTCTGTAAAATCATGCAAGACCTCCATCTCCCTCTGAGACCAAAAAGGAACTAACTCTGAGACCAAAAGAAACAGGAACTACCTTCCTGTGTGACCAGCAAAATGTGTTAACTAGTTTCTGGGGGAGTGGTCTCTCTCTCTCATTCATGATTGAGTCACTATTCTCTTTGTATATGCTGATCAGGTTCAGCCTTGAAGACTGCCAAAGGGCTGGCCTGAGTTTCCTGGTCATTACCTGTTTGGAGCTTCTATTGTTCTAATAGAGTGATTTTAGCTTTTATACATGTAATCATAATTCCGTGTTGCAATGTACTACAACTTAATAACAAGTATCAAATTAATCTACACATTAAGCTGGTTGCTTCAATAGTAAACATGACAGGTGTATCTGGTTCCGTTCAAATAATACACATTCATGACATTAATTCATTAGGTAATTTTAAATCATCATGATGTCTGGCGCTTGATATTATTATAATTATGTACTACATGAAATAAGTGTCGAATCCATCTCTGTGGCATGTCCGTGTAAATGCGTGTGTTATCATATATGGCTGTGCTCGCTGCGCGTATTTGCAAGTATAGCGACTTAAATGTGTGTAGTTTGTATGTTCTCTTTATGTAATATTTTTTTTTACTTCGACACTGTGTATAGTTCTATTGGGTGTAATATGGGAGGAGGGGGCTGTGTAAAATGTAGTGTAATGTGCTGCTGGGTGTAATATGGAGGGGCTGTGTATAGTGCTACTGGGTGTAATATGGGGGGAGGGTGCTGTGTAAAATGTAGTGTAATGTGCTGCTGGGTGTAAGATGGGGGGGCTGTGTATAGTGCTACTGGGTGTAATATGGGGAGGAGGGGGCTGTGTAAAATGTAGTGTAATGTGCTACTGGGTGTAAGATGGAGGGGCTGTGTATAGTGCTACTGGGTGTAATATGGGGGGAGGGGGCTGTGTAAAATGTAGTGTAATGTGCTGCTGGGTGTAAGATGGAGGGGCTGTGTATAGTGCTACTGGGTGTAACATGGGGGGAGGGGACTGTGTAAAATGTAGTGTAATGTGCTGCTGGGTGTAATATGGAGGGGCTGTGTATTGTGCTACTGGGTGTAATATGGGGGGGAGAGGGCTGTGTAAAATGTAGTGTAAAGTGCTGCTGGGTGTAATATGGAGGGGCTGCGTATAGTGCTATGGGGGGGAGGGGGCTGTGTAAAATGTAGTGTAATGTGCTGCTGGGTGTAAGATGGGGGGGCTGTGCATAGTGCTACTGGGTGTAATATGGGGGAGGGGGACTGCGTAAAATGTAGTGTAACGTGCTGATGGATGTAAGATGGAGGGGCTGTGTATAGTGCTACTGGGTGTAATATGGGGGGGAGGGGGCTGTGTAAAATGTAGTGTAATGTGCTGCTGGGTGTAAGATGGACCGGCTGTGTATAGCGTATAATGCTACTCAGACTTGCCTTCCCTCCCGCATTCAGCGGGAGGCTCCCGGTTTTGACCTCAACCTCCCGCTGCCCCGCAAATCTGCCCGGTTCTCCCGTTTTTTAAACTATTTTATTGAGACTATGCGGACTGCGCATGCGCCAGTTGAGAAGTACCGTGGGCCGGGCCTGGGTATTGCTTTATTGCTGGCCACCGCGGGGTTATCGTGCACAGCTGGCAGGGAGGCTGTGTGCGCGGCGGCAGCAGCAGCAGAGTCCCCAGCAGTGAAGGCAGCGGAGACCTCAGCAGTGGTGGTAGTGGAGACTCCATCAGTGGCGGCTGCAGAGACCTCATCACCAGTGGTGGCAGCAGCACAGAATGTAAGGTAATCAAAAAAGCCAGCCTGCGTCTTGGATGGGGTCCATGTGGCTGGGGTGGGGAGAGCAGGGCAGGGCTGAAGAAAATTAACAAAGTGGGTGCTGAGTGATGGGTGCTGAGTAATTACATGTTATTGCTGCCCAAGCTGACTATCACTCATCCTAGGGGGAGCGCTGACAGTTTTATAGGAACAGGGACAGTGTTACAGGGATAGTGTCAGAGTTACAGGGATAGTGTCAGAGTTACAGGGATAGTGTCAGAGTTATAGGGATAGTGTCAGAGTTACAGGGATAGTGTCAGAGTTATAGGGATAGTGTCAGCATTATAGTATAGGGTCAGCGTTATAGTATAGGGTCAGCATTATAGGGTCAGAGTTATATGGACTGGGTCAGAGTTACAGGGGGAGGGTCAGTGTTATAGTACAGGGTCAGCGTTATAAGTATAGGGTCAGCGTTATAGGGCCAGGGTCAGAGTTATAGGAACTGGGTCAGAGTTACAGGGGGATGGTCAGTGTTATAGTATAGGGTCAGCATTACAGGGATAGGGTCAGCGTTATAGGGCCAGAGTCAGCATTATAGGGTCAGAGTTATAGGGGGAGGGTTAGTGCTATAGGGTCAGGGACAGCGTTATAGGGCCAGGGTCAGCGTTATAGGGTCAGAGTTACAGGGACAGGGTCAGTGTTACAGGGATAGGGACAGCGTTATAGGGATAGGGTCAGCGATATAGGGATAAGATCAGCGATATAGGGATAAGGTCAGCGATATAGGGATAGGGTCAGCGATATAGGGATAAGGTCAGCGATATAGGGATAGGGTCAGCGTTATAGGGATAGGGTCAGCGTTATAGTATAGTGTCAGCGTTATAGGGATAGGGTCAGCGTTATTGGGATAGGGTCAGCGTTATAGGGATAGGGTCAGCGTTATAGTATAGTATAGTGTCAGTGTTATAGAGATAGGGTCAGCGTTATTGGGATAGGGTCAGCGTTATAGGGATAGGGTCAGCGTTATAGTATAGTGTCAGTGTTATAGAGATAGGGTCAGCGTTATAGGGATAGGGTCAGCGTTATAGGGATAAGGTCAGCGTTACAGGGATAGGGTCAGCGTTATTGGTATAGGGTCAGCGTTATAGTATAGTATAGTGTCAGTGTTATAGAGATAGGGTCAGTGTTATAGGGATAGGGTCAGCGTTATAGGGATAGGGTCAGCGTTATAGTATAGTATAGTGTCAGTGTTATAGAGATAGGGTCAGCGTTATAGGGATAGGGTCAGCGTTATAGGGATAAGGTCAGCGTTACAGGGATAGGGTCAGCGTTATTGGTATAGGGTCAGCGTTATAGTATAGTATAGTGTCAGTGTTATAGAGATAGGGTCAGTGTTATAGGGATAGGGTCAGCATTATAGGGATAGGGTCAGCGTTATAGGGATAAGGTCAGCGTTATAGGGATAGGGTCAGCGTTATTGGGATAGGGTCAGCATTATAGTATAGTATAGTGTCAGTGTTATAGAGATAGGGTCAGCGTTATAGGGATAGGGTCAGCGTTATAGGGATAGGGTCAGCGTTATAGGGATAGGGTCAGCGTTATTGGGATATGATCAGCGTTATAGTATAGTGTCAGTGTTATAGGGATAGGGTCAGTGTTATAGGGATAGTAAATAAATTATGAAAGCGCTGTCCAATAACAAAGAGTATTTATTAAACAATTAAGATCAACCATAAAATCACATTTAAAACCATATACTCATTATTTCTTTTACTTAACACTCAGAGATCATACAAGACAATAATAGCACTTCATGTAACAATTTCAGCTGTACGGGGGGGATACACTTGCAATATTGGCATACTATGTTGCAATTATTTAAACTGAATGTATCCACCCCAATACAATTCTCCACAACATGCGTTGGAATAATTCTGCGGTCTTCTGTGACTAATGAATATTACATTTTAAATGACAGTTCCAAACAATTCCAGAGGATAGCAATATTGATATGCCCCAATCTCTGGTATAATGGGCCTAATTCTGAGTTGATCGCAGCAGCAAGTTTGTTAGCAATTGAGCAAAACCATGGCCCTCATTCCGAGTTGTTCGCTCGGTATTTTTCATCGCATCGCAATGAAAATCCGCTTAGTACGCATGCGCAATGTTCGCACTGCGACTGCGCCAAGTAACTTTGCTATGTAGAAAGTATTTTTACTCACGGCTTTTTCATCGCTCCGGCGAACGTAATGTGATTGACAGGAAATGGGTGTTACTGGGCGGAAACACGGCGTTTCAGGGGCGTGTGGCAGAAAACGCTACCGTTTCCGGAAAAAACGCAGGAGTGGCCGGAGAAACGGTGGGAGTGCCTGGGCGAACGCTGGGTGTGTTTGTGACGTCAACCAGGAACGACAAGCACTGAAATGATCGCACAGGCAGAGTAAGTCTGGAGCTACTCTGAAACTGCTAAGTAGTTAGTAATCGCAATATTGCGAATACATCGGTCGCAATTTTAAGAAGCTAAGATTCACTCCCAGTAGGCGGCGGCTTAGCGTGTGTAACTCTGCTAAATTCGCCTTGCGACCGATCAACTCGGAATGAGGGCCCATGTGCACTGCAGGGGGGACAGATGTAACATGTGCAGAGAGAGTTAGATTTGGGTGGGGTGTGTTCAAACTGAAATCTAAATTGCAGTGTAAAAATAAAGCAGGCAGTATTTACCCTGCACAGAAACAAAATAACCCACCCAAATCTAACTCTCTCTGCAAATGTTATATCTGCCCCCCCCCCCTGCAGTACACATGGTTTTGCCCAATTGCTAACAAACTTGATGCTGCGATCAACTCAGAATTACCCCCAATATTCTTGAAACTTGGATACGCTTACCGAATGAATAGCTCTCCTGCTTTGGAGAGGCAGGTCCAGTTCCAATTGATGGTACGGACGGAGTCCCCGTCGATGGCTATCGGCTGGCGTGCCGGTCCACTACTTTGTGCACTCCCCCGCTTCACTGCACTAGGGATGACTACAGGAGTAGCTGATTCGGCAATATGTAATTGGCAGCCGCGCCCTTGGCTGGGTGCTCGTCTCCGTCGCACAGATTCTCCGGTGGCTCTGGTGTGCAGGATTTTACAGACTATCTCCCAGTACTTATATCCACATAGGGACTGCAGGAGTAACTAGGCGGCTGCGCCTTTGGCTGGGCGCTCGTCTCCGTCGCACAGCGTCTATTCACTGGAGATAGGAGAGGAGGCATGCCAGCAGCTCACAGAGCGCTGGGCATGCCCCCTCAGTGACAAAAATGGGGTGTGGATCACATTCACGGGCCCTCCCACAAAGGCACACCCCTTTTAATAGGGCACACCCCTTTTACGGGCGCGCGCATATATTTCACTCTTTCAGAGTGACAAAAGTTGGGAGATATGCCATATAGTCACTGGAGTGAGCGCCTAACAATGAAGTACACGCCCCATTGTGGCAATAGACACACCCATAGGTGGAGTTAGACACACCCTTTGGGTCGAGCATGGCACAAAGCAGTCTGCTTACACCTACAATCTCCCTGAAACTAGTTTTCAAAAGTAGGCAAGTAACACACACACACACACACACACACACCAGTGCCAGATTAAGGTCCACATGGGCCTGGAGCTGAAATTTATGAAGGGCCTATTGTGTGCCACCAAAAGGGGTGTGACCAACACCACGGGGGTGTGACTAATGATGTGGAGGGGATAACCAGTGCTTTGGGGAATGATCTGTACAGGAGGTATGTCTATCACCATGATGGGCATAGTACTGGCTACTTTCGGCCACCTCAATGTCCCTCCCCTCTTCACATATATATGCCCCCGCCTCCACAAACACATTTTGGTAGCTTGATAGTAGTCACCTTTGGTAATAGGCACATATTGCACAAAGGCAGGCACAGTTGTAAGTATTGCTGCTTGTGCTACACTACCTTACCCACCACCCATTTGAATACTTGTCGCCCAACAATCAATGCTGTATACAGAACCTCTTACCTACTACTCATAGATACCATAACTCAAATGCTGAAATTCACCAACACTCCCTAACCCATAAGCATCTGTAATTCCTCTCACCACCAGTCCCTTGCCATCATGCCCTGACCACACAACAGACACACAAATACCCCTCATTCACCATCATGCCCTGACCACACAACAGACACACAAATACCCCTCATTCACCATCATGCCCTGACCTCACAACAGACACACAAATACCCCTCATTCACCATCATGCCCTGACCACACAACAGACACACAAATACCCCTCATTCACCATCATGCCCTGACCACACGACACACAAATACCCCTCATTCGCCATCATGCCCTGACCACACAACAGACACACAAATACCCCTCATTCGCCATCATGCCCTGACCACACAACAGACACACAAATACCCTTTCAAAGATCTGACAAAAAAATAAAACCCCAAAAGCAAAATATTGTTGGTATATATTTGCCTATCGATAAAATTGATAGGAATCTTCTTTTTATACAAATAAAACAATATTTATTATCCTGAACACATATAAAACCTACACAAAAGTCACAGAGACATACTGTATATAAAAACACAAATATCAAAGCCCTTTTTAGCTAAATTAGCTTAATCATATAGGGTTTAAATGGTTTCACCCGCTGTAGGAAAAATATATTACAATAACAGTTCATACAAAAAATCCACTTATATACATTGCAGATGAATAATATAGGATAAGTTACCAGACCACGTTTAGGGAGTAATTCAGTTGATCGCAGCAGCAAATTTGTTAGCAGTTGGGTTAAACCATGTGCACTGCGGGGGAGGGGAAGGGGGGGGGGGGGGGGGGGGGGGGCAGATGTAACATGTGCAGAGAGAGTTAGATTTGGGTGGGGGGTGTTCAAACTGAAATCTAAATTGCAGTGTAAAAATAAAGCAGCCAGTATTTACCCTGCACAGAAACAATGTAACCCACCCAAATCTAACTCTCTCTGCAAATGTTATATCTGCCACACCTGCAGTGCACATGAGGGGTCATTCCGACCCGTTCGCACACTGCTGTTTGTCGCAACGGTGCGAACGGGTTGGTTCTGCGCAGGTGCGCTGGACACAATGCATATGCGCGTCGTTGCTCGCTGGGCAACGTCAAGAATAACGAAAAAGGTGATCGCTCACGCGATCGCAAGTAGAGTGACAGGCGGAAGGCGTTCCGGGGCGTCAACTGACCGTTTTCTGGGAGTGGAGCAGCGAACGCAGCCGTGTCCAGGCGTTTGGACGGCGGATGTCTGACGTCAATTCTGGGACCTTCATCGCTGGATCCATGGCACTGGGTAAGTAACTGCAGGGCTAGTCGTGTTTTGCACAAAACTTTTTTAGCATAGCAGGGCTGCACAAGCGATTGCAGCCTTGCTATGCTAAAATACACTCCCCCATAGGCAGCGTCTAGTTGTTCGCATGAGCAGCAAAAAGTTGCTACGTGCGATAAACTCGGAATGACCCCCATGGTTTTGCCCATCTGCTAACAAATTTGCTGCTGCGATCAACTCTGAATTACACCCTTAGGCCCTCATTCCGAGTTGATCGGTCGCAAGGCGAATTTAGCAGAGTTACACACGCTTAGTCTACGCCTACTGGGAGTGTATCTTAGCATCTTAAAAGTGCGAACGAAGTTTACGCAATATTGCGAACAAAAAAAACTTAGCAGTTTTAGAGTAGCTCCAGACTTACTCTGCCTGTGCGATCAGTTCAGTGCTTGTCGTTCCTGGTTTGACGTCACAAACACTCCCAGCGTTCGCCCAGACACTCCCCCGTTTCTCCGGCCACTCCTGCGTTTTTTCCGGAAACGGTAGCGTTTTCAGCCACACGCCCATAAAACGCCGTGTTTCCGCCCAGTAACACCCATTTCCTGTCAATCACACTACGTTCGCCGGTGCGAACAAAAAGCCGTGAGTAAAAATCCTTTCTTCATAGCAGAATTACTTAGCGCAGTCGCAGTGCGAACATTGTGCATGCGCTCTAAGCTGATTTTCACTGCGATGCGAAAAAAAAGAACGAGCGAACGACTCGGAATGAGGGCCTTAGTTCATTAGTAGGAGACTCTTAGCTGGAAATTGGCCCTGATTCTGAGTTGATCGCTCGCTAGCTGCTTTTAGCAGCCGTGCAAACGCATAGTCACCGCCCACGGGGGAGTGTATTTTCGCTTTGCAGGAGTGCGAACGCCTGTGCAGCAGAGCGCCTGCAAACACATTTTGTACAAAACAAGACCAGCCCTGTAGTTACTTATCCTGTGCGATGATTGTTGCGACGAGTGACACGGTAATGACATCAGTACCCGCCCAGCAAATGCCCGGCCACGCCTGCGTTTTTCCAAACACTCCCACCAAAAAACGGTCAGTTGACACCCAGAAACTCCCACTTCCTGTCAATCTCCTTGCGACCGCCAGTGCGACTGGAAGCGTCGCTAGAACCTGTGCAAAACCACAAAGCTCTTTGCACTTGTACACCGCGCCTGTGCATTGCGGTGCATATATATGCGCAGATGAGCCCCATTCTGCCATAATCGCTGCCCTGCGAAAATCCGTAGCGAGCGATCAACTCGGAATTACCCCCTTTGTCTCTTAAATTAGTAAGTTCAGGTTCTGGCCGGCCACATCGGCACCCAACACGCTTGTGGATTGTTGAAATCAGTTAGTGTGCCGGATAGTGCAGAATGAGGATATCCCCAATGTATTGTTGTCTTGAACAAACCCCCGCCCGTTGTAGCGCACCATTTCAAGCAGGTATGGTAGTGCTCAGAAAGCTTAAGCAGATATAGTGATCTCCAGATACGTATCTGTGGTGATATTTTCATCCTCTCCGGCTCATTAACCTACAGTACCATATTTGCTCGGTGGCGCAACAATCCAAAAGCGTGTCGGGAGCTGGTGTATCCGGCCGGTACTTGAACATGCAAACTTTATGAGACGATTTCCATCTAAGAGTCTCCTACTAATGAACTAAACTTAGTTACATAGTTACCGTTGTTGAGGTTGAAAAAAAACAAATGTCCATCGAATTCAACCTATATTACATTTTTTATATATATATATATATATATATATATATATATATATATATATATATATATATATATATTAATTAAATGCTGTATCCCTGGATATTTTATTCCGCTACGAATTTATCTAATCCATTTTTAAACTTATTGGTTGAGTCCACCATAACTACCTTCTCTGGGAGAGAATTCCAAATTCTTACTGCTCTTACTGTGAAGAATCCTGTTCTCTGTGAGTATGGTCTGGTAACTTATCCTATATTATTAATCTGCAATATATATAAGTGGATTTTTTTGTATGAACTTATTATAATATATTTTTCCTACAACGGATGAAATCATTTACACCCTATATGAATAAGCTAATTTAGTTAAAAATGGCTTTGCTATTTGTGTTTTTGTATAGGTTTTATGTGTTTAGGATAATAAAGTGTTTTATTTGTATAAAGAGAAGCCTCCCATACATTTTTCAGAAATTGCAAATATATACCAGTAATATTTTACAGTGTGTCCCCCTGTGTCCATTATTATGTCATCAGCTCCTGTGTCCATTGCTTTTTGTTCCCCTTCTGTGTCCATTATTATGCCCCCCATGTCCTTTATTATGTTGTTGTCCCCCTCTGTCCATTATTATGTCCCACACCACCCCCCTCTGTGTCCATTAATATTGGTACCCCCTCTCTGTCCATTATTATGCCCCCTTCTCCCCCCCCCCCATGCCATTATTATGTGAACCCCTCCTGTGTCCATTGCTATTTGTTCCTCTTCTGTGTCCATTATTATGCCCCCCATGTCCATTATTATGTCCCACACCACCCCCCTCTGTGTCCATTAATATTGGTACCCCCTCTGTCCATTATTATGCCCCCTTCTCCCCCCCCATGCCATTATTATGTGAACCCCTCCTGTGTCCATTGCTATTTGTTCCCCTTCTGTGGCCATTATTATTCCTGTCCATTATGCACCCCCCTGTATCCTTTATTATGCCCCCCACACCTCTGTGCCCATTATGATGGTCTGCCACACCACTGTGCCCATTATGCTGTTCCTCCTCTCCCCCTTCGTAGTTTTAGTGTTTTGGTCTCCACCCTTACCTGCTCTCTTCTCTGTTCCTATGACTCGGCGGCGGCGTTCCTATGACTCGGCGGCGGCGCTCCTCCGTCCTCCTCCAGGCTTACACCATCCACAGGTCTCGGCGCTGACAGGAAGTCCAGGTGCTCTCAGTGTAGAGCAACATGCAGGCACGGCAGTCAGGAGGATCCACAGTCGCGGCTCCCGTCCTCAGTCTCCATGGTCATCTGACGTACCCGCGCAGAGCCCTGCGTGGCCGCATCTATGTGACATCATGTCGCGCAAAGAAGGCGGACGCCGAGGCACACTATGCGGCGCATAGAAGGCTTGTGAATCCTTCCATTGCACCGCCCTTTGAAAGTATGTACGGGGTGTGGAAGTTGTTGGTGGTGGTGGTGGGGTTTGAATGGGCAGAGCGGAGCCTCGGACGGCCGCTGGTGGTGACAGGAAAATATTTTTTTCCTGACTCCAGCGGCTCCTCCTTGGTGGTGTGGGCCTATTTTCATGGGGGGGCCTGGAGCTGCAGCTCCACCCGCCCCATTGTTAATCCGGCTCTGACACACACACACACACACACACACACACACACACACACACACACACGAGGGAGTTACAGGGAGGATATGTTCAGGGACACAGGGGGAGTTACATGGAAGCTGAGGGCAGGGATACTGGAGGGTGAGACCGTGAAGTGTATCTAGTGTCTGGATTGTATACTGTCGTGGGTGTCAGACTGCGTGGGACTGCTGGGAAGTGGAGCAGAGGAGGGAGAGGAGGTGCCTTGCTCTGTTCCCATACCCAGAAGTGCCCCGCCCCAGCTGCAGCAGCCGATCGCTGCTTATATACCTAGCACAGAAATACATAATTGTTTAACTGATAAATATGATGACCGTCCACAAGACTAGCTGACAATCATTATTGGCCAGAGTCATTCAACATGTAATAGATCACCTGATAATGTTAATTAGGATCAGCAAACCCACCCATGGGGGATAATTCAGATGTGGCCATAGTAGCTTTGTTCCTCACAAAGTACCGATTATCTGTGCATACCGATTATTTGTGCATATGCAGGACCCATTCTGCGAAAGCGTATACGGATTCCATGACAATGGACGCAGGACGGCATCAGACCGATACCGCTTGGGGGCGAGGAGGAGGCAGCGACGTCTTCCGTTTTTCCAAATGGCGGCATGTTGCCACTGTTGCAGGGGAGGAAAGAGGTCAGGATCTCCATGAGATGATGGAGATTTCCTGGCCTCTAGGTAGCAGCTGCAGTATCCAGTTTGCACGACCCCATGGGTTGGGGAGATGATCCGATACTGTGTCCTAGAATGCATTCCCATATTAGTGTGATTGCTGTTGCTTCTATGGCAGTGGAGATATCAGCTAAAACAGTCTAAAAATGCTAGAAGCTGATCAGCTGGTACATTATCTCTCTCCACTTTGTCTCTCTCTGAGGTTTGATACATCTCCCCCTAGAACATCCAAATTAAATTATTTTTCTTACCTTACCATTAATAGCCAACAAAACAATTATGTGGTGTTGCTATACATACATTTTAAAGTAAATATTATTGTAAAGTTGTAAAATCTGCTGTCATTTTGTTTCCTGCATGTGGTGGAGGTAAAGCCTCTCTGTTGGCAGCTGTTCCAGAATGTTTTGCATTGTATCTTCTCTTGTTTCCTGGCCGAGTACACGTGTGCTGATGCCAAGGAGTAAAAACTACCATATGATTCTGTCAAGATAGCTTTCAAAGAGTGTGAAGAGGTTTCATTTTATTGAATACATACCTGACGTAGTAAAACACACAGATTTTATTTCATGTTTCATACTGTACGTACAATCCGGAGCTATTCAGCTGCGCTACTTTACTGGAAATATGTGTATGCAGGTAAACAAATAAAAGTCATTTGATAAGTGTCGCTTAAGTTGGAAATTAGGGGCTAATTCAGAGTTGTACGATTTGCTGATGTTTTTGCAAATGAGCGATTATCTGCAAACTCTGCATGTGCCGCGATCGCAATGCGCGAGGATGCCACTGCAAACCAGCTTGCACTTTGTCAACTTTGTCGCAGGGTGTTTGACAAGAAGTGACCATTTGGAGGTGGTAATGCGGGTTAAAGGGGAGTGGTTGGGAAAAAGCAGGCGTGTCATGGACATTTTCAGGGCATGTATCTGACATCAGCTGAGATCATGTATGCAGAGAAACATGGTACCTGCATCACTAGTGCCGTGGCCAGTCTGTGCAGCTATAGACCTACTCGAGCAGTTGATGTTCCTATTAATTGCGTATAGGCGGTGAATGCGTACCCAATCGTAAATGAACATGTGATGGCTCCAGTGGATGTCTCTTTTCAATCCTGGGTGGCAGCTTCACTTGCTAACATTTGCTGTTCCGTAGCCTAGAAAATCACAATTGCAATTGCATTATCGTACAACTCTGAATTAGGCACTATGGACTTGATTTAGTTTCAGTTGCAGTTCTGTTAAATTAGCAAAACTGCAACTGACTAGAATTGCATTTTCCGCCCAGGGCGCAAGCGGAGGGTCCGCCAAGCACAGGACAAGGTTGCTCAGCATGCTAATGGCAGCCAGGGATGCGATTGCAATTCAATTGCAATCGCATCACTGAATAATGGAAGCACCCCTGCCTGTGCAACCTGGTTATCTGTATATGTTGTCACACATGGTGCCAGGATCAGTTGTTTTTGGTCTATCCAGTCACTTTTGCTTGCCTATAGGTTGCCTCAAATAGGTACAAAAAATTAATAGGCGAGTCCAAAAAGTGTTGTCTCATCAATCCCACCATACTTTGTCACCACTGGACTCCCAAAGGAGGCCCAGTGTTGCGTCTGCATGCACATGAAAATGCAGATGGTGGAAAGTGTAAAGTTCCTAAATTCCAGCCAACTTCCACGATAAGACAATCACTGATGTCTTAAATTAATGAAGGGAGTGAGAGGATGTCGCTATCATGTACATTTTATTTCAATGTTTTTATTACATGGGTATTTACATACATATTAATGGGTAATGGGCCTGATTCATATTTGTATGCAAAGCCGATGGCTCGCATACAAATACGGTATTTGTGGGTTTGTGCAGACGCAAGACTTGATCTTCACATGTGATGTTGATCGCAGTCCTCTGTCAACCAAAGTACGATTGACATGCTGCGGCAATTGGGTGTGGCATGTGGCACCATTCTTAAAGGTTTGATGTGTCCAGGGTCTGCATCATCAAACACAGACTTCCTGGACCCCAGTGTCCTGGATCCTATGGCCAGCCTGAGTAAGCTTTAGATTAAACAGGATGGCCACTGCCTGTAACCATCGCAAATTGCATCCGAAGGTTGTGATGGTGATCCGAGGCTATGTCCTCAGACACACCACTGGGATCCTCGCTAATGCTAACAGGAGGCATCTATCTCCTACAGACGCCTTCTGCTGCATTAGAATTTTAATTAGATGGAATAGCACAGTCGCTTCCTTGCGGCTGTGCAATTCCGTACAAACATTAATTAGGCCCAATACCAACACCTAGGGGTATTTTTACTAACGTTCGAATTTCGGTTTTTGGTGATTTTGCATTCGATTTGCATTCGATTTTGTGGAGAATTACTAAAGGTAAAATCAAATGTAAAATCCAATATAGACCCAAATCCCATTCAAAATCGAATATCGACAAAACATTGGGGCTAATTCAGACCTGATCGTAGCTGTGCAAAATTCTGCATGTCTATGATCAGCCACTCTGACATGCGGGGGGACACCCAGCAGAGGGCTACTCCGCCCTGCATGTCCAGCCCTCCCTCCGCCGCACAGCTGCGATAGCATCGCACGGCGGCGACGCTATAACACCCGGCGAGTAAGTCCCTACCTGCACAGCATTGCTGCACTGGTAGGCGACTTTTTGCCGCGTCCCGGGTCACAGCAGCTGCGTGTGACATTACACAACCACCGCAGCCCGACTCCCCCCACACACACACACACGGTCCGGGCACGCCTGCGTAGCCCGGACCACGCCCCGAAAATGGCGGCTGAACAATCAGGCTCCAATCAGACAGAGGCAATCGCAGGGCTGAGATGCCGATCGCATCTCTGGCATGCACATGCACACTGCGGTGCATGCTCATGCGCAGTTCAGACCCGATCTTACGATAACGCACAGTTGCGATCAGGTCTGAATTAGCCCCATTGGTACTACACAGACGAATATAGGATCCCATGAGTGACTAACATTCGATTTGAAAATTGAACACAGGCATTTTACCTTCAAGACAACATTCGATTCCCTAAACCTTCACTATGATGCCTATAAAAGTAGAGATGGCGTATGCTATGCCGATGTTCTTGCAGTTGAGTTATTGGTAAATTGTGCATGCATATGCTTTGCACTGCACATGCACCAAAGTCTAATAGCGATGCCGCTCGCAGCACTTAATTTTACGCAGAGTGATTGACAGTCAGGCACTGCTTGTGGGTGTTGACAATGGAGTTGTGGCAAAAACCCATTGGGCCCCCCTTACTGCACAGACCACCACTACCCCCCTCCCCCCCGGACAACTCACATACACCGAATTCCCCCCTCTCCCCCAATCAACCCTGTGTACTGCCCACGAAAACAGCCTCCCCCCTTCCCCGTGGACTGACCAAAGACCCCATCCCTAGTGTCAGCAGACGGGCACTCACCATCGGTGCCCCATTACTCTGCTCTCCGTCCCAGCCGGCTCCGTCTTGTCTGTCCTTACTGACGATGGTAGGAGGCATGGCTGCGGTCCGGGGATGTCCCGGCAGGCTCATCCATGCCTCCTGCCAGCATCAGTTAGGTCTCAGGAGAGGAGGAGCCAGCCACAACAGCAGATGCAGTGCAGCAGCACACTGCTGAGAAAATAAAAGCAGCAAACAGGACTCAGCATCTAGGTGCAGTAGGAGGGCCAGGCCCTTGAGAGGGCCTGGGCCCCATAGCAGCTACACCTCCTACATCTATTGTAGTGATGAGCGGGTTCGGTTCCTCGGGATCCGAACCCCCCCGAACTTCACCTATTTTACACGGTTCCGAGGCAGACTCGAATCTTCCCGCCTTGCCCGGTTAACCCGAGCGCGCCCGAACGTCATCATCCCGCTGTCAGATTCTCGCGAGATTCGTATTCTATATAAGGAGCCGCGCGTCGCCGCCATTTTCACTCGTGCTTTGGAGATGATAGCGAGAGGACGTGGCTGCGTTCTCTCAGTTTCTGTGTTCAGTGTGCTGCAAATATCTGCTCAGTGTGCTGCAAATATCTGTGCTCAGTGTGCTTAGAAATATCTGTGCTCAGTGTGCTGAAAATATCTACGTTCTCTGCAGGGCCGGTTCTGGCGCTCTGAGCGCCCCGGGCAGCAATAGGGGGCGTGGCTTCGTACAGGGGGCGTGGTCATTTACGCCCCCTGTACAGACTGAAATGATGTGCGCTGCGCGATGACGTCATCGCGCACCGCACAGCAAAGGTCCTCTCCACGAAGGGAAACTAGACGCGTAGCATCTAGTTCCCTTCGTGGAGAGGACCTTTGCTGTGCGGTGCGCGATGACGTCATCGCGCACCGCACAGTAAAGGACCTCTCCACAAAGGGAAACTAGACGCGTATGCGTCTAGTTTTCCTTCACAGCGGCAGTGGGGGGGCAGCGGCCAGTGGCAGCAGGCGGGCAGCGGGGGGCACACAGCAGCGGTGGATCTTGCCCTGGTGCGGCGCCCTCCAGAAGGCGGCGCCCCGGGCAAAAGTCCTGCTTGCCCGTGGCAAGATCCGCTACTGGTTCTCTGCCTGAAAAACGCTCCATATCTGTGCTGCATTGTAGTATATAGTAGGAGGACAGTGCAGAATGTTGCTGTGACCACCAGTATATATATAGCAGTACGGTACAGTAGTCCACTGCTCTACCTCTGTGTCGTCAAGTATACTATGCATCCATACCTGTGCTGCATTTTAGTTGTGCGCAGTATATAGTAGGAGGGGACAGTGCAGAATGTTGCTGTGACCACCAGTATATATATACACTGCTCAAAAAAATAAAGGGAACACTTAAACAACACAATGTAACTCCAAGTCAGTCACACGTCTGTGAAATCAAACTTCCACTTAGGAAGCAACACTGATTGACAATCAATTTCACATGCTGTTGTGCAAATGGAATAGACAACAGGTGGAAATTATAGGCAATTAGCACGACACCCCCAATAAAGGAGTTGTTCGGCAGGTGGTGACCACAGACCACTTCTCAGCTCCTATGCTTTCTGGCTGATGTTTTGGTCACTTTTGAAAGCTGGCGGTGCTTTCACTCTAGTGGTAGCATGAGACGGAGTCTACAACCCACACAAGTGGCTCAGGTAGTGCAGCTCATCCAGGATGGCACATCAATGCGAGCTGTGGCAAGAAGGTTTGCTGTGTCTGTCAGCGTAGTGTCCAGAGCATGGAGGCGCTACCAGGAGACAGGCCAGTACATCAGGAGACGTGGAGGAGGCCGTAGGAGGGCAACAACCCAGCAGCAGGACCGCTACCTCCGCCTTTGTGCAAGGAGGAACAGGAGGAGCACAGCCAGAGCCCTGCAAAATGACCTCCAGCAAGCCACAAATGTGCATGTGACTACTCAAACTATCAGAAACAGACTCCATGAGGGTGGTATGAGGGCCCGACGTCCACAGGTGGGGGTTGTGCTTACAGCCCAACACCGTGCAGGACGTTTGGCATTTGCCAGAGAACACCAAGATTGGCAAATTCGCCACTGGCGCCCTGTGCTCTTCACAGATGAAAGCAGGTTCTCACTGAGCACATGTGACAGACATGACAGAGTCTGCAGACGCCAAGGAGAACATCTGCAACATCTTCCAGCATGACCAGTGTGGCAGTCGGTCAGTAATGGTGTGGGGTGGCATATCTTTGGGGGGCCGCACAACCCTCCATGTGCTCGTCAGAGGTAGCCTGACTGCCATTAGGTACCGAGATGAGATCCTCAGACCCCTTGTGAGACCATATGCTGGTGCGGTTGGCCCTGGGTCCTCCTTATGCAAGACAATACTAGACCTCATGTGGCTGGAGTGTGTCAGCAGTTCCTGCAAGACGAAGGCATTGATGCTATGGACTGGCCTGCCCGTTCCCCAGTCCTGAATCCAATTGAGCACATCTGGGACATCATGTCTCGCTCCATCCACCAACGCCACGTTGCACCACAGACTGTCCAGGAGTTGGCGGATGCTTTAGTCCAGGTCTGGGAGGAGATCCCTCAGGAGACCATCCGCCAACTCATCAGGGGCATGCCCAGGCGTTGTAGGGAGGTCATACAGGCACGTGGAGGCCACACACACTACTGAGCCTCATTTTGACTTGTTTTAAGGACATTACATCAAAGTTGGATCAGCCTGTAGTGTGTTTTTCCACTTTAATTTTTAGTGTGACTCCAAATCCAGACTTCCATGGGTTAATAAATTTGATTTCTATTGATAATTTTTGTGTGATTTTGTTGTCAGCACATTCAACTATGTAAAGAACAAAGTATTTAATAAGTATATTTCGTTCATTCAGATCTAGGATGTGTTATGTTAGTGTTTCCTTTATTTGTTTGAGCAGTGTATATAGCAGTACGGTACAGTAGTCCACTGCTCTACCTCTGTGTCATCAAGTATACTATGCATCCATACCTGTGCTGCATTTTAGTTGTGCGCAGTATATAGTAGGAGGGGACAGTGCAGAATGTTGCTGTGACCACCATTATATATATAGCAGTACGGTACAGTAGTCCACTGCTCTACCTCTGTGTCGTCAAGTATACTATGCATCCATACCTGTGCTGCATTTTAGTTGTGCGCAGTATATAGTAGGAGGGGACAGTGCAGAATGTTGCTGTGACCACCAGTATATATATAGCAGTACGGTACAGTAGTCCACTGCTCTACCTCTGTGTCGTCAAGTATACTATGCATCTATACCTGTGCTGCATTTTAGTTGTGTGCAGTATATAGTAGGAGGGGACAGTGCAGAATGTTGCTGTGACCACCAGTATATATATAGCAGTATGGTACAGTAGTCCACTGCTCTACCTCTGTGTCGTCAAGTATACTATGCATCCATACCTGTGCTGCATTTTAGTTGTGCGCAGTATATAGTAGGAAGGGACAGTGCAGAATGTTGCTGTGACCACCAGTATATATATAGCAGTACGGTACAGTAGTCCACTGCTCTACCTCTGTGTCGTCAAGTATACTATGCATCCATACCTGTGCTGCATTTTAGTTGTGCGCAGTTTATAGTAGGAGGGGACAGTGCAGAATGTTGCTGTGACCACCAGTATATATATAGCAGTACGTTACAGTAGTCCACTGCTCTACCTCTGTGTCGTCAAGTATACTATGCATCCATACCTGTGCTGCATTTTAGTTGTGCGCAGTATATAGTAGGAGGGGACAGTGCAGAATGTTGCTGTGACCACCAGTATATATATAGCAGTATGGTACAGTAGTCCACTGCTCTACCTCTGTGTCTTCACGTATACTACAAAAGTTGTATACGTGACGTATACGTAAAATGACCCAAAAATCACAATTAAAAGCGTCTGATGAGAAGCGTAAACTTGCCAATATGCCATTTACGACACGGAGTGGCAAGGAACGGCTGAGGCCCTGGCCTATGTTCATGGCTAGTGGTTCAGATTCACATGAGGATGGAAGCACTCATCCTCTCGCTAGAAAACTGCAGTGCCACCCCTAGATGGGCCAGGTGTTTGTGTCGGCCACTTGGGTCGCTTAGCTTAGCCACACAGCTACCTGCATTGCGCCTCTTTTTTTCTTTGCATCATGTGCTGTTTGGGGACTATTTTTTAAATCTGCCATCCTGTCTGACACTGCAGTGCCACTCCTAGATGGGCCAGGTGTTTGTGTCGGCCACTTGGGTCGCTTAGCTTAGTCACACAGCTACCTCATTACACCTCTTTTTTTCTTTGCATCATGTGCTGTTTGGGGACTATTTTTAAAATCTGCCATCCTGTCTGACACTGCAGTGCCACTCCTAGATGGGCCAGGTGTTTGTCTCGGCCACTTGGGTCGCTTAGCTTAGTCACACAGCTACCTCTTTGCACCTCTTTTTTTCTTTGCATCATTTGCTGTTTGGGGACTATTTTTTAAATCTGCCATCTTTTCTGACACTGCAGTGCCACTCCTAGATGGGCCAGGTGTTTGTGTCGGCCACTTGGGTCGCTTAGCTTAGCCATCCAGCGATCTCGGTGCAAATTTTAGGACTAAAAATAATATTGTGAGGTGTGAGATGTTCAGAATAGACTGGAAATGAGTGGAAATTATGGTTATTGAGGTTAATAATACTATGGGATCAAAATTACCCCCAAATTATATGATTTAAGCTGTTTTTGAGGGGTTTTTGTAAAAAAAAACACCCGAATCTAAAACACACCCGAATCCGACAAAAATTTTTCAGGGAGGTTTTGCCAAAACGCGTCCGAATCCAAAACACGGCCGTGGAACCGAATCCAAAACCAAAACACAAAACCCGAAAAATTTCCGGTGCACATCACTAATGTAGCTACGCTCCTGCATACAACAGTTCTATTTCTTTCCATTTTAAATTCAGTCTTATAGGTGATTTTATGTTGGATTCTGAAATGGACATCCAAACCGAACAAGAAACCACCAGTCAAAATCGGCAAACATCAAATTTGATTTTAAAATTGATTTCAAAACCGAATGTTAGTAAGTGAACGATTTGGACAGTGAAAAAGAATGTCAATTTGACTGTATCTTTAGTGCTGTGGGCATCAAGATGAAACCACAGTGCATGCAATCATAATCGTGGCCTTGTACAAGGTAATGCTGCTTCACATTGTTTAGTATCCAGTTCTAGCATTCTAGCTTCAGTACCCCTAATTCATGCCCTGAAGGTACAGTAATAAGTGGAATCACTATTATTTTGTATAGCCACTACCCTCATTTAATAAAAAAAAAATAGGATTTTAATACCTACCGGTAAATCCTTTTCTCCTAGTCCGTAGAGGATGCTGGGGACTCCAAAAGGACCATGGGGTATAGACGGGATCCGCAGGAGACATGGGCACACTATAAGACTTTGAATGGGTGTGAACTGGCTCCTCCCTCTATGCCCCTCCTCCAGACCTCGGTTATAGGAACTGTGCCCAGGGAGACGGACATTTCGAGGAAAAGGATTTTTGTTAAACTAAGGGTGAGATACATACCAGCTCACACCACAACACACCGTACAACTGGATTAGCAGGAATACCAGATAACAGTATGAACGAAAAAACAGCAACAAGCTGAACATAACCGATACACAACCTTCGTGTAACCGAAACCAACAACCAACAACAAAACTGCAAGTAACAGTACGCACTGGGATGGGCGCCCAGCATCCTCTACGGACTAGGAGAAAAGGATTTACCGGTAGGTATTAAAATCCTATTTTCTCTTACGTCCAAGAGGATGCTGGGGACTCCAAAAGGACCATGTTGTGTATAGTATGTATACCAAAGCTCCAGACCGGGCGGGAGAGTGCGGACGACTCTGCAGCACCGATTGAGCAAACATGAGGTCCTCATCACCCAGGGTATCAAACTTGTAGAACTTAGCAAAAGTGTTTGAACCCGACCACGTAGCTGCTCGGCACAGCTGAAGTGCCGAGACCTCTCGGGCAGCCGCCCAAGATGAGCCCACCTTCCTGGTAGAATGGGCCTTTACTGACTTCGGCAACGGCAACCCAGCCGTAGAATGAGCATGCTGAATCATATTACAAATCCAGCATGCAATAGTCTGCTTGGAAGCAGGATTTCCAATCTTGTTGGAAGCATACAGGACAAACAGAGCCTCCGTTTTCCTAACAAAAGCCGTTCTTGCGACATAAATTTTCAAAGCTCTTACGACATCAAGAGATTTTGGCACTGCCACAGCATCCGTAGCCACAGGCACCACAATAGGTTGATTTATGTGAAACGAAGAAACCACCTTCGGCAGAAATTGTTGACGAGTCCTCAATTCCGCTCTATCCACATGGAAAATCAAATATGGGCTCTTGTGAGACAAAGCCGCCAATTCTGACACCCGTCTGGCGGACGCCAAGGCTAAAAGCATGACCACTTTCCAAGTGAGAAATTTTAACTCAACCTTTCGCAAAGGTTCAAACCAGTGAGACATAAGAAATTGTAACACCACTTCAAGATCCCACGGTGCCACGGGTGGCACAAACGGAGGATGGATATGAAGCACTCCCTTCATAAAAGTCTGCACTTCAGGAAGGGCGGCCAATTCTTTTTGAAAGAAAATAGATAAAGCCGAAATCTGCACTTTGATGGAACCCAATTTCAGGCCTGCATCCACACCTGCCTGCAAAATATGGAGAAAACGACCCAGGTGAAACTCCTCCGCAGAAGCTTTTTTGGCTTCACACCACAACACATATTTTCTCCAAATACGGTGATTATGCTTCGCCGTGACCTCCTTTATAGCCTTAAGGAGAGTGGGGATGACTTCCCCGGGAATACCTTTACAAGCTAGGATTTGGCATTCAACCTCCACGCCATCAAACGCAGCCGCGGTAAGTCCTGAAATAAGCATGGCCCCTGCAGTAACAGGTCCTCTCTGAGAGGAAGCGGCCAAGGATCTTCTATGAGCAATTCCTGAAGATCCGGATACCAGGCCCTCCGTGGTCAATCTGGAACGACGAGTACTGCCGGAACCCTTGTTCGTCTTATGATCCTCAATATTTTTGGAATGAGAGGAAGTGGAGGGAACACATACACCGACTGAAACACCCACGGAGTTATTAGGGCGTCCACTGCACTGGCTTGGGGGTCCCTTGACCTGGAACAATACCTCGGAAGCTTCTTGTTGAGGCGAGACGCCATCATGTCTATTTGAGGAATTCCCTAACGCCTTGTCACTTCTGCAAAAACCTCTTGATGAAGGGCCCACTCTCCTGGATGGAGATCGTGTCTGCTGAGGAAGTCTGCTTCCCAGTTGTCCACGCCCGGAAGGAAGACTGCTGACAGAGCGCTCACGTGCTTTTCTGCCCAGCTGAGAGCTCTTGTGGCCTCCGCCATTGCCGCTCTGCTCTTTGTTCCACCCTGGCGTTTTACGTACGCCACCGCTGTTATGTTGTCCGACTGAATCAGGACAGGTAGACCTTGAAGAAGGTTTTTCGCTTGCAGAAGGTCGTTGTAAATGGCTCTTAACTCCAGAACATTTATGTGGAGACAAGATTCCTGGCTTGACCATTTTCCCTGGAAACTTCTTCATTGTGTGACTGCACCCCAGCCTCGGAGACTTGCATCCGTGGTCAGCAGGACCCAATCCTGGATTCCGAACCTGCGTCCCTCTAGATGGTGAGAACTTTGCAGCCACCACAGGAGAGAAATTCTGGTCTTGGAAGATAGACTTATTTTCCGGTGCATGTGCAGGTGAGACCCGGATCATTTGTTCAGCAGGTCCCACTGAAACACCCAGGCATGAAACCTGCCAAATGGAATGGCTTCGTAAGCCGCAACCATCTTCCCTAGCACTCGAGTGCATTAATGAATCGACACTCTTGCCGTTTTCAGAAACTCCTTGACCATGCAATGGATTTCCAGAGCTTTTTCCGCCGGAAGAAACACTCTCTGTAGTTCCGTGTCTAGGATCATGACCAAGAAGGGCAGCCGAGTTGTCGGGATCAACTGAGACTTTGGCAAATTTAGAATCCAACCATGATGTCGCAGAACCGTCAGGGAGAGTTCCACATTTCTTAGCAGCTGCTCTTTTGATCTCGCCTTTATCAGGAGATCGTTCAAGTACAGGATAATTGTGACACCCTGCTTGCGTAGGAGTACCATAATTTCCGCCATCACTTTGGTGAAGACCCTCGGGGCCATGGAAAGCCCAAACGGCAACGTCTGGAATTAGTAATGACAATCCTGCACCGCAAATCTCAGGAAGGCCTGATGAGGACGATATATCGGGACGTGTAAGTAGGCATCTTTTATGTCGACTGACACCATAAAATCCCCCCTTCTAGGCTAGAGATCACAGCTCAAAGAGATTCCATCTTGAACTTGAAAGTTTTCAAGTACAGATTGAGGGATTTTAGGTTCAGGATCGGTCTGACCGAGCCGTCCGGCTTTGGCACGACAAAGAGGCTCGAATAGAACCCTTCTCCCCGTTGGGACGAGGGAACAGGGACAATGACCCTCTGTTGACACAGCTTTTGTATCGCAATGGCAAGGCTGATTTGAAAAATCGGCGGGGGGCATCTCCTGAAACTCCAGTTTGTACCCTTGGGACACTACGTCTAAGACCCAAGGATCTAGGCCCGATTGAAACCACACCTGACTGAAGATTCGGAGACGGGCTCCCACCGGCACGGACTCCCGTAGGGGAGCCCCAGCGTCATGCGGTGGACTTGGCAGAGGCGGGGGAGGACTTTTGGTCCTGGGCACCAGACACAGCAGGTGACCTTTTTCCCCTACCTCTACCTTTTGAAGCGAGGAAAGATGAGCCACTTCCTTTTTTGTATTTATTAGGCCGAAAGGACTGCATCTGATAATGGGGCGTCTTTTTCTGTTGTGCGGGAACATAAGGAAGAAAAGATGACTTACCCGCAGTAGCGGTAGACACCAGGTCAGCGAGGCCGTCACCAAACAAGACACTACATTTAAAAGGGAGAGCTTCCATAGCTTTCTTGGAGTCGGCATCAGCATTCCATTGATGAATCCACAGCGCCCTCCTGGCCGAGACTGCCATGGCATTGGCCCTTGATCCCAAGAGGCCAATATCCCTCGCCGCATCCTTTAGGTAAGCTGCAGCATCCCTGATATAACCAAGAGTCAAAAGAATGTTATCCTTATCAAGGGTATCCATGTCAGATGCCAAATTATCAGCCCACTTAGCAATAGCACTACTCACCCATGCCGACGCCACAGCAGGCCTGAGGAGTGCACCCGTAGTGACATAAATGGCCTTTAATGTCGTTTTCTGCTTGCGATCCACAGGATCCTTGAGGGCAGCTGTGTCAGGAGACGGAAGCGCCACTTTTTTGGACAGTCGGGACAGAGCCTTGTCCACATTGGGAGATGACTCCCACCTTTCCCTGTCGTCAGAGGGGAAAGGATATGCCATAAAAATTCTCTTGGGAATCTGCCACCTTTTGTCAGGTGACTCCCAAGCCTTTTCACAAAGAGCGTTCAGTTCATGAGAGGGGGGAAACTTCACCTCAGGCTTTTTCCCTTTAAATAAACAAACCCTTGTATCTGGAACAGGATATTCCTCAGAAATATGTAAAACATCTTTAATACCCACAATCATGTACTGAATACTCTTTACCAATTTTGGATGTAAACTGGCTTCACTAAAGTCGACATTGGAATCAGAGTCCGTGTCGGTATCTGTATCTGCCATCTGGGTAAAGGAATGCTTCTGTGACCCAGAGGGGGCCTGTACCTGAGACAAGGCGTCCTCCATGGATTTTCTCCACGTTTGTGTCCGAGAATCAGATTTATCCAGCCTCTTAGACAATAAAGCCACATTTGCATTCAATGTACTCAACATATTCACCCAATCAGCAGTCGGCTGTGCAGACAGAGTCACTCCCAAATCCTTCTCTGCGCCCCCCAGTAACTTCCTCCGGGGAGGAGCACTCAGCCTCAGACATGTCGACACACGGTACCCAGTAGCGGATCTTGCCACGGGCAAGCAGGACTATTGCCCGGGTTGCCGCCTTCTGGAGGGCGCCGGCGCCATCCGGAGGGCGCCGCACCAGGGCAAGATCCGCTGCTGCTGTACCCCCCGCTGCCCCCCGCTGCCGCTGGCCGCTGTGAAAGGAAACTAGAGTTTCCCTTCGTGGAGAGGTCCTTTACTGTGCGGTGCGCGATGACGTCATCGCGCACCGCACAGCAAAGGTCCTCTCCACGAAGGGAAACTAGACACGTAGTGTCTAGTTCCCTTCGTGGAGAGGACCTTTGCTGTACGGTGTGCGATGACGTCATCGCGCACCGCACATTAAAGGACCACTCCACGAAGGGCTTCACAGCGGCCAGCGGCAGCGGGCAGCGGGGGGCACATTTCAGAGTGCTACAGTAGTCTGTACAGGGGGCGTAAATGACCACGCCCCCTGTACGAAGCATCGCCCCCCATTGCCGCCCGGGGCGCGCAAAGCCCCAGAACCGGCCCTGAGGGTACCTACACACACACACACACACACACACACACACACACACACACACACACACACACTGGCAAAAAGGGACAGACCCACAGGGAAGCCTGTAGAGAGAACACAGAGGGAGTATGCCAGCTCACACCCCAGCGCCCATATACTACTAAAAAATAATATATGATGTCTGCGCTGTTATATATAGCACCAATTGACTGTGCCCCCCCCGTTTTGCTCCCTGTACTTGCAAGGAGAGTGGAGGTCCTGGCCAGCGTCTCTGCATGCACTGTGAAGAGACAAAATGGCGCTGGTAAGCTAACCCACGCCCCCTCCCGGCGCGCTGTAGTCCCGCTCAAATTTAAATGATTATACTGGCGGGGGTCTCATATATAGTGCCAAGGCACCTCTAATAAACGTTTTTGCCAGTGAGAACTCCAGTAACCTGCTGCCCAGGGTGCTCCCCCCTGCGCCCTGCACCCTGTGAGTGCCGTTGGTGTGTATGTGGGAGCATGGAGCGCAGCGCGACTGCTGCACTGTACCTTCGTTACTGAAGTCTTCTGCCGTCACTGAAGTCTTCTGCCTTCTGCATACTCACCCGGCTTTTTTCTTCTGGCTTCTGTGAGGGGGTTGACGGCGCGGCTCCGGGAACAAGCAGCTAGGCGAACCAAGTGATCGAACCCTCTGGAGCTAATGGTGTCCAGTAGCCGAGAAGCAGAGCCCTTAACTCAGAAGAAGTAGGTCTGACTTCTCTCCCCTCACTCCCACGAAGCAGAGAGCCTGTAGCCAGCAGGTCTCTCTGAAAATAAAAAAGCCTAACATAGGGGGCGTGGCCTAGACACCATTCAGAACAGACGTGTTCTCCTTGGGCTCCTACTCACCACTGGATATAGCCACTGATACTCCCCCCAGGCACGCTCCAAATCCCTGTGTTTTCATCCACCTTTGCCTCAACTATCAGGGGACAGTGCTCGTGGAGCCGGGAGAGGCCGGACCGGAACCTGCACGGACCGGAACCTTGATTTGTAGGTCTGCCCGGCTGAAGGACCGCGGTATACCGCCGGCCCTCCTGACCCCTTCCAAGACCCGACGGCGCCCGGCCCGACCCCTGTTACACTCACTGCAGAGGGTGCAGTCCTCTCTGCCTCCTGCGTCAGCTCTCTGCGGCTGCCGCGGCTGCTCGTCTCCCCGGCCCGGGCTGACTCCCGCCATCCTCCGTCACCCCCTTAGATGGCTCCCGGAGCGGTGCTTCCTGCCACGTAGAGACAGAGCGGCGGCTTTACAGGACGGAGGACCCAGCATCTCACCTGCCCTCTGCAGCCTGACGGGGGATCGTGTAGCAGATGGGGGGGGACCCAGCAGCGGGAGGTAAGGCTCGCTGAAGTGCGGCGGTGGCTGGCTGACGCTCCTGGTGCCCCTTGCACATTGCTCCCCAGCCCGCAGTACTCAGCTCTGCAAGTACCGTTCAGTAGAGGAGGCCGGCAGATAAAAGTGGCCCCCATTAAAAAGGGATTCCAGCAGGCTAATAAAGCAGGTGACTGATGGTGCACGGTTCTCACCAAATCATTGTGGCCTGTATACCCCAACTGGGTGCTCACCCGGCACCTACAGCCCTACCTTGACTCCCATCACCTGAGTTCCTACTCCTGCCCCCCCTCATACCTCTCTACCTCCTTGACTTCTGTCATTAGCTCCAAGTAGACCTGCGGAGCCATGGAGTACGCGATTTGCAGCAACCCTGCCTCCTGGAAACAGCTGCCCTGACTCCATCTACCCAGGGGCTCTCGGTCCAGCTGTGTTGGCCCGCCCGGCACCTGCCCGAAGCACTGGGACTTTGTTCCAGACGCCATTCACCCCTGTGGATCCTCCTGCTGCAGTGACTCCAGCCTATCCTACCTACGTGTGTAACCGCACCCCCCCGCACCCCCCAACTGTTGGTGGGCACCCTGCTCACGTCTATTGCTGCTTCTACCCGTCTGCACCCTGTGCCCACCAATTGCACATCGCCTCCAGAGCCCCCCGTGACTCGCAGCTCTGCATCGACTGCTCGGCGGGGAGCAGCTCTCCATGAGACGGCGCTAGAGTGCCCTGTGGTTGCCCACGACGCCTAACAGCCTCCATGCCCAGCTGATCGCACCATAACTCGACCCTCCAGTGGTTCTCTCTCTGGCTATCTGGTTACTTCAATATCGTTTCCTTATTCAGTGCTTTATCTGCCCTTTTCTACTTCAATCTGTCCGCCGAGGTGCAACCATGTCTAAGTCCAACGCGACCACGAGAAAACTTGCAGGAACGAATATCTCTCAACACTTCACTAAAAACGACAAGAGCGACAAACTTTCCTTGCCTTCAGGCCCCCCCTCTCCTAGCCTATCCTCGTCAGATAGAGAGGATCCGTCCCCCTCACCCGCTCTATCAACCAAAGAGGATATCCTGGTCTTGAAATCGCTTATAGTGGACTTTAAAGAATCGCTAGAGTCCAAATTAGACCGAGCGGTCACTTCAATCAGATCAGATATTTCGTATCTATCCTCTAGGACCTCCAAATTGGAATCCAGACAGGACATTCTCCAAAAGGATCACATAGATACGGTCAGGGATGTCGATCACCTCATCCAGGATATATCGGAGCTGTGCGCCAAAAACGAGGACCTGGAAAATCGTGAAAGGAGAAATGACCTTCGAATCCGTAATATCCCAGAGACTATTCTCCCAATGGCTCTTGAGCCATATCTACAAAGGTTATTCTCCACACTTGTGCCAAGTATAGGCTTTCGGGAGCTACCCCTGGAAAGGGCTCACAGGGCCCTCCGACCTAAACCTCGTGATGACGATCCCCCTAGGGACGTTGTCATGCGCTTTCTTAGTTTTAAGGATAAAGAACTGGTTCTCCTCCTGACTCGGGGCAAGCCGCACATAATTTTTGAGGTCTCCAAGCTACAGTTCTTTCAAGATTTGGCTCCCTCGACAATACTCAAAAGGAGAGAACTTAGGGACCTCACCTCCGCGCTCCGCACGCGTGGTATCCGATATCGCTGGGGCTTTCCCTTTAAACTGCTGGTCGATTACAATGGCAAAACTATCGTCATCAAAGATCCAAGAGACGGGGGAGATTTCCTGTCACACTTAGAGGACTCTGACCCCCCACCTGGGCCGGTCTCCAATTCTCGATCTGATTAAATAATTTCGCACTCGCGGTCAAGTGACCACTTTTCTTGTTATAATGTTCTAGTTAATGCACTGATTGTTTGCTTTGTTTCAGATTATCATCCTGGATAGCACTGAATGCCTACTATTAATTGTCTGTCCCCCTTTTTTTCCCTCGTACCACTTCACTATTCTCGCTTGTCATATATCTGAGGCTAAGTTTGTTTTACTGTTTCTGTTCTCGCGGCACTTACTGTCGCTCAATTATTATTGACGCATAACTTATAATCATGTTTGCATTCCAGGATGTATAGTTAGAATCTTTAAGTAACTTAGTAGCTCAGGTTATTGTAATATTGTTAATGCTATGTCTACTATTAGGCTCTACACACTTTCTCTTTTATTCTATCATATGTTCTTCACGCACTGGTTTTTCACCCTCGTGGCCATAATTGTGCATTTCACACAGACCACCACTGGAGGGACATGTTTCCCCACTGTTTTTGCCTACTACACTAGTTTACTATGTTGATTTTTAGTCTATAGTCCCGCCTCCTTGTCCTTTCCCCTCTGTTGAGGGAGTACGATGGATACTCGTTACTCACCTTCTCCGGATCTACCGATCCTACTCACTGTGCCTGTTCCTTCTCGCTGGTCATAAGGAACCCCTGCACAGACCCCTCCCCCCGATACTCTCTTTTGGTATCTGTTTCTTTTTTCTTCTTTCTCCCTTCCCTTCTCTCTCCTCCATTGGGTCGGGATCCTTTTTTCGTTCCCTTTTCCCCCTCCTCCCCCCATTTTTTTTCTTTCTTTTCTGTTTTTTTTTTGTTTTGTTTTTCTTCTCTTTCTTCCCCTCCCCACTCTTCCCTCTTAGGCGCCTTCCACTATGCCCCTAATCTTGGCATCTTTGAACGCCAAGGGACTCAATACCCCTCAGAAACGTTCGTCCCTGTTCCGCTCTCTCCAGACTCTTCAAGCGGGAATAGTGTTTATTCAGGAAACTAATTTTAAATCCCGGTTGCACCCGACCTTGTCCACTAGATGCTATCCAACGACCTTTTACTCCTCAAGTCAATCAAAACACAATGGGGTGGCCATTCTGATCCACTCTAAAATCCCATTTACGCTACACTTGACCCACACGGACAACAACGGCCGCTATATCATTCTGATGGGCACGCTAGGACATTTAGAATGCACGATCGCCACTGTTTATGCCCCCAACATTGGGCAACCCTCCTTTTTTAACTCTTTTTTTGCAGAGCTAATTAAAGTCAGAAAAGGTTACTTATTATTAGGGGGAGACTTTAACACCGTCCCAGACGCCTACATAGACAAATCTTCTGGCCCGTCCCGCCCACAACGCGACTCTTCCTCGCGATCCTTAACTAAACATATACACGAATCCGGCCTCTTTGATGTTTGGTGGGCCCTTAACCCAACGACCAAGGACTATACCTTTTTCTCGATCCCGCACCAAACATATTCCCGAATCGATCTTTTTTTCTGCGGCACAATAGTCTCTAAACACATAACGGATTCTTCTATTATCACCAACCCCTGGTCTGACAATACCATCATCACAGCCACCTTTGACTTTCTCGACACTCCGACAACCCGTCCCAACTGGCGATTAAACGAGACACTTTTGAAAATCCCCAAGTTTCAAGATAAAATTAATCTGGCTATAGCCGACTATTTTTCCTTGAATATTACTGACTCCTCTTGTACCCCATTAGTCTGGGAAGCTCACAAGGCTGTTATTAGAGGCCACATTATCAGCTACGCATCACATAGGAACAGGGATCACAAGAAGAAAATATCGTCCCTCACAGATGAGGTTCACAACCTAGAAACTTGCATAAACAACGGCCCTCACGCGCTCTCTACGCAAAACTCACATCTGTGAGGGCAGATTTGAACGCTTTACTGGCCGAAAAAACTGAGCGCTCACTTCGCTGGCTAAAACAAAAATTGTACGAAAAAAGCAACAAAGCTGATACACTATTGGCCAGCAGACTGAGAGCCCGGAAGGCACATACCGCCATTTCGACTATTAAGGATGATAATGGCCCTCTTCAGTATAATCCAGCGACTATCAATTCTCTTTTCAAGACTTACTACGAGCGGCTTTACAATCTACCTGACACCTCACCTTCTTTGACTCCGACTCATTCTACGACCTCTGACTATTTGACGTCTACTGACCTGCCCCGTATCGACTCAACTACCTCTTTGGATCTTGATAAACCTATATCCCCTGAAGAAATCGATCTTGCCATCAAATCCCAAAAGCCTTCCAAAGCCCCAGGCCCGGACGGCTTCATGATGTCCTACTATAAAACTTTTCAACACGCACTACTCCCCCACCTCACAACGGTATTTAATCTTATACTGGATGGATCTCCCTTCTTCTCCCACACAACTAAGGCTGTTATTACTGTGATCCCAAAACCTGACAAAGACCCCCCAGCTTCTCTACCAGCCTATATCACTTCTGAACTCTAATTTTAAAATTTTCGCTAAAGTATTGGCCAATAGACTTAACCCTATTCTCCCCTCACTCATACATCCAGATCAGGTGGGCTTCGTCCCGTCTAGACAGGCACTCGATAACACAAGACGCGTAATCAATATTATTCATCACGTTAATCTACATAAGATCCCGTCTTTGGCACTTGCTTTGGACGCAGAGAAAGCCTTCAACAGGGTATCATGGCCTTTTATGCAGCAGACCCTACAGCGCTTTGGCTTTCAAGGTAAATTTCTGCAGGCCATACAAGCCCTATACCAAAACCCTTCGGCGTCAGTACGTTCTAACGGTTTGCTATCATACACCTTTAAAATCTCAAATGGAACCCGACAGGGGTGCCCACTATCTCCTCTCATATTCGCGCTTGTTATCGAACCCCTCGCAAGCCGCATCCGTGCCAATCCTGACATCTCCGGGGTCTGCGTCAACCATGCCCAATATACCATCTCCCTCTTTGCCGACGATATCCTTTTGACCCTGACGAACCCAACTATCTCTCTCCCGAACCTCTTCCGAGAACTATCCATGTATGGCGCCCTCTCGGGATACAAGATTAACCAGACAAAATCGGAAGCCCTCTCCCTACACGTCCCTAAACCTATAAAATCTCAACTACAAAAGAATTTAAATTTTTCATGGAGCAGGCATTCACTAAAGTACCTTGGGGTTTCCATTACCAAATCCTATAGTTCTCTCTACAGAGCCAACTATCCCCCGTTAATTGCTTCTATTTTTAAGGCTATCCATCAATGGGAATCCTACCTACTGTCTTGGGTGGGCCGTATCAACGCAATAAAAATGAATGTCCTCCCCAAACTCCTATACTTGTGGCATACTGGAATGTTAGGAGACAAGAGATATTGGAAAGTTCCAAAAGCCATTTAATTCTTATCAGTGAGTGGGGGAGTTTTATGGCCCCAAAATCAGTTCTGGCAGACCCTGCCACATCTAGGGGGTTAGGACAGGAAGTGGAGGGGGATTTTAGCAAAAGGAACAAAGCACAGGACAGTTCAGTGTGAGCTGAGGACTGAGATGGAGGGCACAGGCTAGTGTCCAGGAGAAACGCAGTCTGGGGACTGTGGAACAAGCATCTATAACTCCACAGTCCCTGGCATTATGGAACAGCATGTAGGTGCTGCTAGGAAGAGCAAGAGATATCCAGATTTGCAGTGTGAGAGAAGTTACAGCATGAACAATCAGTGGAAGAAATAAAGGGGATCTTCACCTTCAGGGGTACCCCATAAGCAGGATGGGAGGTGTGAGTCTGCGGGAGAGGACGAGCTGGGTGAGTGATAGGAAATCACGTGCGGCGGAAGGCCCCCAGTAACGTGTCCATGAGAGATCCCGTTTAGATAGAGCCCCTAGCGAATGGGGGAGAGCACACTGAAATGAATCTCAGTTTGCGGTAGCCGCACTACTGATTCCCAGAGACTGCGCTGGTATGTACTGTACTGTAATGCTGCCACATCACTGTAAATGCTGTTATTGCCAGTGAAGCAAATGAAAGGAGATGTAACTCATATGAATATTGTGCTGGAGAGAAGAAAAAGAAGTTAAATGTTACTGTCGTGATAACCCTGTCTGAACTGTGAATAAACTGCTTGCTTGTGTGATGAAACGGCCTGGTGTGCAATGCTTTTTAATATGACTGATGGACCGGCCGCTGCCCGGCTATCACAACTTGGCGTCCGCGAACAGGATCGGTACCAAAGATTTATTTGACAATTTGGGGAAAACTTTATTGGGAGGGACCCATGAAAGCCACCTACCTATTTTGACCCAGCGAACTGGGGAAGAAAGGGCCGGCATGGACAGGTTCTAAGTGTTTGGCACAATTGCCAGAAGATGTTAGAACATTCATGATCATCTGTGACCCAGGACTGTAATTCAGAGGAAAAAGGCAGCAGTATATGTGATTTGTGTTTCATGTGATGTTTTGCATGCCATGTTTTTCTGCTCATGTGATTGTTATATTGTGAGTTTGCATGCCATGTTTTTCTGCTCATGTGATTGTTATACTGTGTGTGATATATACTGCAATTATGCTTGTTTATTGTGTGTTATGTTTTGACCTTGCTGTAGAGTATACAATAAGAGACTGTTCCTTGCTAGACTTTTTGCAAGCTCATAGGTATATTGCGTGGGGACACGCAAGATTTTAGCAGGGGTGTATGTGGCATACTGGAATATTAGGAGACAAGAGATATTGGAAAGTTCCAAAAGCCTTTTGATTCTTATCAGTGAGTGGGGGAGTTTATGGCCCCAAAACCAGTTATGGCAGACCCTGCCACATCTAGGGGGTTAGGACAGGAAGTGGAGGGGGATTTTAGCAAAAGGAACAAAGCACAGGACAGTTCAGTGTGAGCTGAGGACTGAGATGGAGGGCACAGGCTAGTGTCCAGGAGAAACGCAGTCTGGGGACTGTGGAACAAGCATCTATAACTCCACAGTCCCTGGCATTATGGAACAGCATGTAGGTGCTGCTAGGAAGAGCAAGAGATATCCAGATTTGCAGTGTGAGAGAAGTTACAGCATGAACAATCAGTGGAAGAAATAAAGGGGATCTTCACCTTCAGGGGTACCCCAGAAGCAGGATGGGAGGTGTGAGTCTGCGGGAGAGGACGAGCTGGGTGAGTGATAGGAAATCACGTGTGGCGGAAGGCCCCCAGTAACGTGTCCATGAGAGATCCCGTTTAGATAGAGCCCCTAGCGAATGGGGGAGAGCACACTGAAATGAATCTCAGTTTGCGGTAGCCGCACTACTGATTCACAGAGACTGCGCTGGTATGTACTGTACTGTAATGCTGCCACATCACTGTAAAATAAGAATTTACTTACCGATAATTCTATTTCTCGTAGTCCGTAGTGGATGCTGGGGACTCCGTCAGGACCATGGGGATTAGCGGGCTCCGCAGGAGACAGGGCACATCTAAAAAAGCTTTTAGGTCACATGGTGTGTACTGGCTCCTCCCCCTATGACCCTCCTCCAAGCCTCAGTTAGGTACTGTGCCCGGACGAGCGTACACAATAAGGAAGGATCTTGAATCCCGGGTAAGACTCATACCAGCCACACCAATCACACCGTACAACTTGTGATCTGAACCCAGTTAACAGTATGATAACAAAATGAAGTAGCCTCTGAAAAGATGGCTCACAACAATAGTAATAACCCGATTTTTGTAACAATAACTATGTACAAGCATTGCAGACAATCCGCACTTGGGATGGGCGCCCAGCATCCACTACGGACTACGAGAAATAGAATTATCGGTAAGTAAATTCTTATTTTCTCTAACGTCCTAGTGGATGCTGGGGACTCCGTCAGGACCATGGGGATTATACCAAAGCTCCCAAACGGGCGGGAGAGTGCGGATGACTCTGCAGCACCGAATGAGAGAACTCCAGGTCCTCCTTAGCCAGAGTATCAAATTTGTAAAATTTTACAAACGTGTTCTCCCCTGACCACGTAGCTGCTCGGCAAAGTTGTAATGCCGAGACTCCTCGGGCAGCCGCCCAGGATGAGCCCCCTTCCTTGTGGAATGGGCATCTACATATTTCGGCTGTGTCAGGACTGCCACAGAATGTGCAAGCTGAATTGTACTACAAATCCAGCGTGCAATAGACTGCTTAGAAGCAGGAGCACCCAGCTTGTTGGGTGCATACAATATAAACAGCAAGTCAGACTTTCTGACTCCAGCCGTCCTAACTATATATATATATATATATATATATATATATATTTTTAGGGCCCTGACAACGTCTAGTAACTTGGAGTCCTCCAAGTCCCTAGTAGCCGCAGGCACCACAACAGGTTGTTTCAGGTGAAAACGCTGACACCCCTTTAGGAAGAAACTGGAGACGAGTCCCAGTTCTGCCCTGTTCAAATGGAAAATTTTAATATGGGCTTTTGTAAGACAAAGCCGCCCATTCTGACAATCGCCTGGCCGAGGCCAGGGCTAACACATGGTCACTTCCCATGTGAGATATTGGTCAACAGCATGGTCACTTTCCATGTGAGATATTTCAAATCCACAGATTTGAGCTGTTCAAACCAATATGATTTTAAGAAATCCCAACACTATGTTGAAACCTCACGGTGCCCCTAGAGGCACAAAAAAGCTGTATATGCAATACACCCTTTACAATCTGGACTTCAGGAACTGAAGTCAATTCTTTCTGGAAGAAAATCTACAGGGCCGAAATTTAAATGTTAATGAACCCCAATTTGAGGCCCAAAACACTCCTGTTTTCAGGAAGTGTAGAAATCGACCTAGTTGAATTTCCGTCGTGGAGCCTTCCTGGCCTCACCCACGCAACATATTTTCACCACATGTGGTGATGACGTTGTGCGGTCACCTCCTTCCTGGCTTTGACCAGGGTAGGTATGACCTCTTATGGAATGCCTTTTCCCTTCAGGATCCGGCATTCAACCGCCATGCCGTCAAACGCAGCCGCGGTAAGTCTTGGAATAGACATGGTACTTGCTGAAGCAAGTCCCTTCTTAGCTCCCCAGGCCCTTAGTCCTCTGTGAGCATTTCTTGAAGTTCCGGGTACCAAGTCCCTCTTGGCCAATCCGGAGCCACTAGTATAGTTCATACTCCTCTATGTCTTATAATTCTCAATACCTTGGTTATGAGAAACAGAGGAGGGAACACATACACTGACTGGTACACCCACGGTGTTACCAGAACATCCACAGCTATCGCCTGAAGGTCTCATGACCTGGCGGAATACCTGTCCCGTTTTTTGTTCGGGCGGGACGCCATCATGTCCACCTTTGGTCTTTGCCAACGGTCCACAATCATGTTGAAAAACTTCCCTATGAAGTTTCCACTCTCCCGGGTGGAGGTCATGCCTGCTGAGGAAGTCTGCTTCCCAGTCGTCCACTCCCGGAAAGAACACTGCTGACAGTGCTATCACATGATTTTCCGCCTAGCGAAAAATCCTTGCAGTTTTGTCACTGCCCTCCTGCTTCTTGTGCCGCCCTTTCTGTTTACGTGGGCGACTGCCGTGATGTTATCCCACTGGATCAATACCGGCTGACCTTGAAGCAGAGGTCTAGCTAAGTTTAGAACATTATAAATTTGCTCTAAGCTTATTTATGCGGAGAGAATTCTCCAGACTTAATCACACTTCCCTGGAAATTTTTTCCCTGTGTGACTGTTCCCCAGCCTCTCAGGCTGGCCTCCGTGGTCACCGGCATCCAATCCTGAATGCCGAATTTGCGGCCCTCTAGAAGATGAGCACTCTGTAATCACCACAGGAGAGACACCCTTGTCCTTGGATATAGGGTTATCCGCTGATGCATCTGAGGATGCGATCCGGACCATTTGTCCAGCAGATCCCACTGAAGAGTTCTTGCGGGAAATCTGCCGAATGGAATTGCTTCGTAATAAGCCACCATTTTTACCAGGACTCTTGTGCAATGATGCACTGACACTTTTCCTGGTTTTAGGAGGATCCCGATTAGCTCGGATAACTCCCTGGCTTTCTCCACTGGGAGAAACACGTTTTTCTGGACTGTGTCCAGAATCATCCCTAGGAACAGTAGACGTGTCGTCGGAAAAAGCTGCGATTTTGGAATATTTAGAATCCCCTCGTGCTGTCGTAGAACTACTTAAGATAGTGCTACTCCGACCTCCAACTGTTCTCTGGACCTTGCCCTTATCAGGAAAGCGTCCATGTTTCTTTTAAGAAAAATCATCATTCCGGTCATTACCTTGGTAAAGACCCGGGGCGCCGTGGACAATCCAAACGGCCGCGTCTGAACTGATAGTGACAGTTCTGTACCAGGAACCTGAAGTACCCTTGGTGAGAAGGGCAAATTTGGACCTGTAGGTAAGCGTCCCTGATATCCAGTGACACCATATCGTCCCCTACTTCCTGGTTCGCTATCACTGCTCCGAGTGACTCCATCTTGATTTGAACGCTTGTATGTAAGTGTTCAAATATTTCAGATCTCACCGAGCCGGTTGGCTTCAGTACCACAATATAGTGTGGAATACTACCCCCTTCCTTGTTGTAAGAAGGGTACTTTGATTATCACCTGCTGGGAATACAGCCTGTGAATTGTGTGAGGGGGAGACGTCTCGAATTTCCAATGTACACCTGGGATATTACATGTAGGATCCCGGAGTTCCCTTGCGAGTGTTGCTGAAACTCTTGAGATGACCCCCTACCGCACCTGAGTCCGCTTGTACGGCCCCAGCGTTATGCTGCGGACTTGGCAGAAGCCGTGAGGAGCTTCTGTTCCTGGGAATGAGCTGCTTGCTGCAGTCTTCTTCCCTTTCCTCTACCCCTGGGCAGATATGACTGGCCTTTGCCCGCCTGCCCGTATGAGGACGAAAGGACTGAGACTGAAAGACTGTGTCCTTTTCTGCCAATATGTGACTCGGGGTAACAAAAGGTGGATTTTTCAGCTGTTGCCATGGCCACCAGATCCAATGGACCGCCCCTTTATACGGCAATACTTCCATATGCCGTCTGGAATCTGCCTCACCTGACCACTGTCGTGTCTTCGTCTGGCAGATATGTACATCACATTTACTCTTGATGCCAGAATGCAAATATGCCTCTGCGCATCACGCATATATAGAAATGCATCCTTAAAATGCTCTATAGACAATAAAATCCTGTCCCTGTCAAGGGTATCAAAATTTTCAGTCAGGAAATCCGACCAAGCCCCCTCAGCGCTGCACATCCAGGCTGAGGCGATTGCTGGTCGTAGTATAACACCAGTATGTGTGTATATACTGTTATGATATTTTCCCGCTTCCTATCAGCTGGCTCCTTGAGGGTGGCCGTATCTGGAAACGGTAACGCCATGTTTTTTATAAGCGTGTGAGCGCCTTATCCACCCTAAGGTGTGTTTTCCAACTCGCCCTTACTTCTGGCGGGAAAAGGGTATACCGCCCATAACTTTCTATCGGAGGAACCCCACGTATCATCACACACTTCATTTAATTTATCTGATTCAGGCAAAACTACAAGTAGTTTATTCCCACCCTACAAAATACCCTTATTTGTGGTACTTGTGGTATCAGAAATATGTAACACCTCCTTCATTGCCCTTAACATGTAACTTGTGGCCCTAAAGGAAAAATACGTTTGTTTCTTCACCGTCGACACTGGGGTCAGTGTCCGTGTCAGTGTCTGTCGACCGACTGAGGTAAATGGGCGTTTTTACAAGCCCCTGACGGTGTCTGAGACGCCTGGACCGATACTAATTTGTCCGCCGGCTGTCTCATGTCGTCAACCGGCTTGCAGCGTGTTGACATTATCATGTAATTCCCTAAATAAGCCATCCATTCCGGTGTCGACTCCCTAGAGAGTGACATCACCATTACAGGCAATTTTCTCCGTCTCCTCACCAACATTTTCCTCATACATGTCGACACACACGTACCGACCTACTGCACACACACAGGGAATGCTCTGATAGAGGACAGGACCCACTAGCCCTTTGGGGAGACAGAGGGAGAGTTTGCCAGCACACACCAAAAGCGCCATAATGTATATAACAACCCTAGAAGGTGTTGTTTCTATATATATGCGCTCTTAATATATAATTATATCGCCAATTTATGCCCCCCTTCTCTTTAACCCTGTTTCTGTAGTGCAGGGGAGAGTGGGAGCCTTCCTCACCAGCGGAGCTGGTCAGGAAAATGGCGCTGAGTGCTGAGGAGAATAAGCTCCGCCCCTTTCTCGGCAGGTTTTTCTCCCGGTTATTAGGAAAACTGGCCTGGGTTAAATACATACATATAGCCTTAATGGCTATATGTGATGTATTTATTTGCCTCTAAGGTAATCTATATTGCTGCCCAGGGCGCCCCCAGCAGCGCCCTGCACCCTCCGTGACCGAGATCAGTGAGCCGTGTAGCAACAATGGCGCACAGCTGCAGTGCTGTGCGCTACCTTCATGAAGACTGAGGAGTCTTCTGCCGCCTGTTTCCGGACCTCCGTTCTGCCGTTCTTCAGCGTCTGTAAGGGGGATCGGCGGCGCGGCTCCGGGACGAACCCCAGGCTGACCTGTGTTCCGACTCCCTCTGGAGCTCAGTGTCCAGTAGCCTAAGACTTCAATCCTCCTGCACGCAGGTGAGTTGCAAGTCTCTCCCCTAAGTCCCTCGTTGCAGTGATCCTGTCGCCAGCAGGAATCACTGATTAGAAACCTAAAAAAAAACTTTTCTAAACAGCTCTTTAAGAGAGCCACCTAGATTGCACCCTCTCGGACGGGCACAAAAACCTAACTGAGGCTTGGAGGAGGGTCATAGGGGGAGGAGCCAGTACACACCATGTGACCTAAAAGCTTTTTTAGATGTGCCCTGTCTCCTGCGGAGCCCGCTAATCCCCATGGTCCTGACGGAGTCCCCAGCATCCACTAGGACGTTAGAGAAATGCTGTTATTGCCAGTGAAGCAAATGAAAGGAGATGTAACCTGATGTAACCCATATGAATATTGTGCTGGAGAGAAGAAAAAGAAGTTAAATGTTACTGTCGTGATAACTCTGTCTGAACTGTGAATAAACTGCTTGCTTATGTGATGAAACGGCCTGGTGTGCAATGCTTTTTAATATGACTGATGGACCGGATGCTGCCCGGCTATCACATACTTATTTCAGACGCTTCCAATTTCGGTCCCTAACCAGACTCTCGCTACCCTACAATCTTCTCTAGGTAAATTTATTTGGAACCACAAAAAGCCCAGAATACGTCGAGATATTTCAGCCAAACACTCTCAGAATGGTGGTCTTAGCCTCCCCATTCTCCGGCGTTATTACGACGCGACTAGGCTGAGCCAAATGATCGCCTGGCATACCCCAAAACATATGAAAAGGTGGGTTGACTTGGAAAGTGATCTTGTGGAAGTCCCGTCGATTTCATACTTACCTTGGCTCTCTAGAAAACAATGCTCTCATTCTCGTTACCCTTCACCCACGATAGAACTGACACTTAGCCAATGGCAGAACCTGAACAAAAAATGAAAACTGTCCACTCATCCCTCCCCCTTGACCCCCATATGGTATAATTCAGCATTTCCCCCAGGGCTTTCCCAGCGAATGGACCGCCCTTGGATCTTGGCAGGCGCCACTAGAATCCACCATTTCACAGTGACACACGTCATTAAATCATTCTCAAGGCCCATACACATTAGACGATGTCGCTCTGTGAGCAACATCGTCTAACGTTTCCCCCTCCCGGGCCGGCCGGTCGGCGGCCGCCTGTATGCACTGAGCGATATGACAGCTCATATCGCTCAGTGACGTCATGCCCCCGCCAGCCCTGCATGAAGGTCGTGGACGACAGTCCACATCCTTCATGCATGCCCTACCGACAGCGGCGATCGTTGCCGACCCGCGGGGCCGCGCATCGGTCGTCGCTGGCGGCATACACACTTAACGATAAAATGAGCAACGTCGCTCAAGGAGGGGGAAAATGAGCGACGTCGCTCATTATATCGTTAAGTGTGTATGGACCTTCAGACTTGCAAACTACATATAATTTACCCAATTCTCTGTTTTACCAATATCTACAAATCCGTCATTTCCTTTCTTCTCTTCATCTATCATTTCCATTGCCAGTCCCCTCCCCCCTTGAGAGATTCTGCATCTACAACTCTACCAATACGGGCGTAATCTCTCTTCTATACAAAACCATCCTCAACCCTGAAGCTCCCTCTCTCGAGCCGCATGAGCTGGCATGGGAGGCGGATCTCGGGCAACACTTCGATGAGGAGGAGTGGAGCGCAATTCGTACCGCAATTTCGCAATGCTCCATCAGCGTAGCAATTCGCGAAAACTCATACAAAATATATACGAGATGGTACTTGGTACCGGATCGGCTGCACAGGATCTATCCTAATACCTCCAATCTCTGCTGGAGGAACTGCGGCCAAGTGGGCACATTTTATCACATCTGGTGGACCTGCCCGGTAATCGCCAAATATTGGGCGATGGTCCGCACGCTTTCCTCTCAACTAATTGATTTACCCGCACCTCTCTCGCCTGCCAACTTTCTTCTCTGCACCCCACCCGATTTTATTTCTAGAGACTCGAAAAAACAGATCCTCTTTATTTCGTGTTCAGCTAAATATCAAATAGCACGTAATTGGAAGAACTCCGAAGCCCCCAGCTGTCAGGCATTAATAAACAGAAGTTTGTTTGTTGCGAACATTGAATATATTACCATCCTCCAGCGCAATACAGTACATACATTTCACTCCATCTGACTTCCCTGGTACCGACACCATGACCACCCCCTCCCAGGGTTGAACTAAATACGGACCCAACCTACAACTTTTCCCCCTCCAACCTTCCCCCCCCCCTTACCCCCTTTTTTTTCTCTACCTCTCTTTCTCTTTATCTCTTCTCCTTCTCCTCCTCCTCTCATTCCCTTTACACTTAGCAGATCACCGACCCATGGAGGGACCCTCTCTTCTTCTTCTTTTTCTTCTTCTTTCTTCTCCATCTTTTGATCTCTCTCCCAGTTCTCCCTCTCCCACTTGTTCGACCTCTCGATTTTGCTATTTATCTATTGTCCCCATTTTAGCTGGGTACCTTACGAGCTCGTGCTTCTTCCCAACGTTGTGTCTCTCTTTCTTCTAAAACTATCTAATTTCTCTTACATTCAACCTCTAGATGTGACTATGACTTGATATGTACCTCTACTCCTTTACTACTTATTTGGGAGTTATATGAAGTGTTTATCTCTATGCTGGCTACCCAGCCACGTGTACACCGATTGTATCTCTGTGATCTTGCTCTATACTGTTTTGTATGCTTTTCCCTTTCAATAAAAATTATATGATTGAAAAAAAAAAGCCTAACATAAAGTCTTTCCAGAGAAACTCAGTAGAGCTCCCCTAGTGTGTGTCCAGTCTCTCCTGGGCACAGAATCTAACTGAGGTCTGGAGGAGGGGCATAGAAGGAGGAGCCAGTTCACACCCAGTAATAGTCTTATAGTGTGCCCATGTCTCCTGCGGATCCCGTCTATAGCCCATGGTCCTTTTGGAGTCTCCAGCATCCTCTAGGACATAAGAGAAATACATAGTGCAACTTCAATTTTGCTTCTGGGTGGTAAGAAAACATTTACAAACTTTGATCTGGTAGTTTGTCTAATGATTCCCTGTTTAGGACAGATTTATTGAAGCTTCAGCCGCCACCTGTCTTGATAAAGTAGTTGTTTAATAAACCAGAGCCCAACTTAAAATCTAGAGATGAGCGCCGGAAATTTTTCGGGTTTTGTGTTTTGGTTTTGGGTTCGGTTCCGCGGCCGTGTTTTGGGTTCGACCGCGTTTTGGCAAAACCTCACCGAATTTTTTTTGTCGGATTCGGGTGTGTTTTGGATTCGGGTGTTTTTTTAAAAAAACCCTAAAAAACAGCTTAAATCATAGAATTTGGGGGTAATTTTGATCCCAAAGTATTATTAACCTCAAAAAACATAATTTACACTCATTTTCAGCCTATTCTGAACACATCACACCTCACAATATTATTTTTAGTCCTAAAATTTGCACCGAGGTCGCTGTGTGAGTAAGATAAGCGACCCTAGTGGCCGACACAAACACCGGGCCCATCTAGGAGTGGCACTGCAGTGTCACGCAGGATGGCCCTTCCAAAAAACCCTCCCCAAACAGCACATGACGCAAAGAAAAAAAGAGGCGCAATGAGGTAGCTGACTGTGTGAGTAAGATTAGCGACCCTAGTGGCCGACACAAACACCGGGCACATCTAGGAGTGGCACTGCAGTGTCACGCAGGATGTCCCTTCCAAAAAACCCTCCCCAAACAGCACATGACGCAAAGAAAAAAAGAGGCGCAATGAGGTAGCTGTGTGAGTAAGATTAGCGACCCTAGTGGCCGACACAAACACCGGGCCCATCTAGGAGTGGCACTGCAGTGTCACGCAGGATGTCCCTTCCAAAAAACCCTCCCCAATCAGCACATGATGCAAAGAAAAAGAAAAGAAAAAAGAGGTGCAAGATGGAATTATCCTTGGGCCCTCCCACCCACCCTTATGTTGTATAAACAAAACAGGACATGCACACTTTAACCAACCCATCATTTCAGTGACAGGGTCTGCCACACGACTGTGACTGATATGACGGGTTGGTTTGGACCCCCCCCAAAAAAGAAGCAATTAATCTCTCCTTGCACAAACTGGCTCTACAGAGGCAAGATGTCCACCTCATCTTCACCCTCCGATATATCACCGTGTACATCCCCCTCCTCACAGATTATCAATTCGTCCCCACTGGAATCCACCATCTCAGCTCCCTGTGTACTTTGTGGAGGCAATTGCTGCTGGTCAATGTCTCCGCGGAGGAATTGATTATAATTCATTTTAATGAACATCATCTTCTCCACATTTTCTGGATGTAACCTCGTACGCCGATTGCTGACAAGGTGAGCGGCGGCACTAAACACTCTTTCGGAGTACACACTTGTGGGAGGGCAACTTAGGTAGAATAAAGCCAGTTTGTGCAAGGGCCTCCAAATTGCCTCTTTTTCCTGCCAGTATAAGTACGGACTGTGTGACGTGCCTACTTGGATGCGGTCACTCATATAATCCTCCACCATTCTATCAATGTTGAGAGAATCATATGCAGTGACAGTAGACGACATGTCCGTAATCGTTGTCAGGTCCTTCAGTCCGGACCAGATGTCAGCATCAGCAGTCGCTCCAGACTGCCCTGCATCACCGCCAGCGGGTGGGCTCGGAATTCTGAGCCTTTTCCTCGCACCCCCAGTTGCGGGAGAATGTGAAGGAGGAGATGTTGACAGGTCGCGTTCCGCTTGACTTGACAATTTTGTCACCAGCAGGTCTTTCAACCCCAGCAGACCTGTGTCTGCCGGAAAGAGAGATCCAAGGTAGGCTTTAAATCTAGGATCGAGCACGGTGGCCAAAATGTAGTGCTCTGATTTCAACAGATTGACCACCCGTGAATCCTTGTTAAGCGAATTAAGGGCTGCATCCACAAGTCCCACATGCCTAGCGGAATCGCTCCGTGTTAGCTCCTTCTTCAATGCCTCCAGCTTCTTCTGCAAAAGCCTGATGAGGGGAATGACCTGACTCAGGCTGGCAGTGTCTGAACTGACTTCACGTGTGGCAAGTTCAAAGGGCATCAGAACCTTGCACAACGTTGAAATCATTCTCCACTGCACTTGAGACAGGTGCATTCCATCTCCTATATCGTGCTCAATTGTATAGGCTTGAATGGCCTTTTGCTGCTCCTCCAACCTCTGAAGCATATAGAGGGTTGAATTCCACCTCGTTACCACTTCTTGCTTCAGATGATGGCAGGGCAGGTTCAGTAGTTTTTGGTGGTGCTCCAGTCTTCTGTACGTGGTGCCTGTACGCCGAAAGTGTCCCGCAATTTTTCTGGCCACCGACAGCATCTCTTGCACGCCCCTGTCGTTTTTTAAAAAATTCTGCACCACCAAATTCAAGGTATGTGCAAAACATGGGACGTGCTGGAATTTGCCCATATTTAATGCACACACAATATTGCTGGCGTTGTCCGATGCCACAAATCCACAGGAGAGTCCAATTGGGGTAAGCCATTCCGCGATGATCTTCCTCAGTTGCCGTAAGAGGTTTTCAGCTGTGTGCGTATTCTGGAAAGCGGTGATACAAAGCGTAGCCTGCCTAGGAAAGAGTTGGCGTTTGCGAGATGCTGCTACTGGTGCCGCCGCTGCTGTTCTTGCGGCGGGAGTCCATACATCTACCCAGTGGGCTGTCACAGTCATATAGTCCTGACCCTGCCCTGCTCCACTTGTCCACATGTCCGTGGTTAAGTGGACATTGGGTACAACTGCATTTTTTAGGACACTGGTGAGTCTTTTTCTGACGTCCGTGTACATTCTCGGTATCGCCTGCCTAGAGAAGTGGAACCTAGATGGTATTTGGTAACGGGGGCACACTGCCTCAATAAATTGTCTAGTTCCCTGTGAACTAACGGCGGATACCGGACGCACGTCTAACACCAACATAGTTGTCAAGGACTCAGTTATCCGCTTTGCAGTAGGATGACTGCTGTGATATTTCATCTTCCTCGCAAAGGACTGTTGAACAGTCAATTGCTTACTGGAAGTAGTACAAGTGGGCTTACGACTTCCCCTCTGGGATGACCATCGACTCCCAGCGGCAACAACAGCAGCGCCAGCAGCAGTAGGCGTTACACGCAAGGATGCATCGGAGGAATCCCAGGCAGGAGAGGACTCGTCAGACTTGCCAGTGACATGGCCTGCAGGACTATTGGCATTCCTGGGGAAGGAGGAAATTGACACTGAGGGAGTTGGTGGGGTGGTTTGCGTGAGCTTGGTTACAAGAGGAAGGGATTTACTGGTCAGTGGACTGCTTCCGCTGTCACCCAAAGTTTTTGAACTTGTCACTGACTTATTATGAATGCGCTGCAGGTGACGTATAAGGGAGGATGTTCCGAGGTGGTTAACGTCCTTACCCCTACTTATTACAGCTTGACAAAGGGAACACACGGCTTGACACCTGTTGTCCGCATTTCTGGTGAAATACCTCCACACCGAAGAGCTGATTTTTTTGGTATTTTCACCTGGCATGTCAACGGCCATATTCCTCCCACGGACAACAGGTGTCTCCCCGGGTGCCTGACTTAAACAAACCACCTCACCATCAGAATCCTCCTGGTCAATTTCCTCCCCAGCGCCAGCAACACCCATATCCTCCTCATCCTGGTGTACTTCAACACTGACATCTTCAATCTGACTATCAGGAACTGGACTGCGGGTGCTCCTTCCAGCACTTGCAGGGGGCATGCAAATAGTGGAAGGCGCATGCTCTTCACGTCCAGTGTTGGGAAGGTCAGGCATCGCAAACGACACAATTGGACTCTCCTTGTGGATTTGGGATTTCAAAGAACGCACAGTTCTTTGCGGTGCTTTTGCCAGCTTGAGTCTTTTCAGTTTTCTAGCGAGAGGCTGAGTGCTTCCATCCTCATGTGAAGCTGAACCACTAGCCATGAACATAGGCCAGGGCCTCAGCCGTTCCTTGCCACTCCGTGTGGTAAATGGCATATTGGCAAGTTTACGCTTCTCCTCCGACAATTTTATTTTAGGTTTTGGAGTCCTTTTTTTTCTGATATTTGGTGTTTTGGATTTGACATGCTCTGTACTATGACATTGGGCATCGGCCTTGGCAGACGACGTTGCTGGCATTTCATCGTCTCGGCCATGACTAGTGGCAGCAGCTTCAGCACGAGGTGGAAGTGGATCTTGATCTTTCCCTAATTTTGGAACCTCAACTTTTTTGTTCTCCATATTTTATAGGCAGAACTAAAAGGCACCTCAGGTAAACAATGGAGATGGATGGATTGGATACTAGTATACAATTATGGACGGACTGCCACGGTTAGGTGGTATAAAAAAACCACGGTTAGGTGGTATATATTATAATAATAATACAATTATGGATGGACGGACTGCCTGCCGACTGCCGACACAGAGGTAGCCACAGCCGTGAACTACCGCACTGTACACTGGTTGATAAAGAGATAGTAGTATACTCGTAACAACTAGTATGACACTATGACGACGGTATAAAGAATGAAAAAAAAACCACGGTTAGGTGGTATATATTATAATAATAATACAATTATGGATGGACGGACTGCCTGCCGACTGCCGACACAGAGGTAGCCACAGCCGCGAACTACCGCACTGTACACTGGTTGATAAAGAGATAGTAGTATACTCGTAACAACTAGTATGACACTATGACGACGGTATAAAGAATGCAAAAAAAACCACAGTTAGGTGGTATATATTATAATAATAATACAATTATGGATGGACGGACTGCCTGCCGACTGCCGACACAGAGGTAGCCACAGCCGTGAACTACCGCACTGTACACTGGTTGATAAAGAGATAGTAGTATACTCGTAACAACTAGTATGACACTATGACGGTATAAAGAATGAAAAAAAAACCACGGTTAGGTGGTATATATTATAATAATAATACAATTATGGATGGACGGACTGCCTGCCGACTGCCGACACAGAGGTAGCCACAGCCGTGAACTACCGCACTGTACACTGGTTGATAAAGAGATAGTAGTATACTCGTAACAACTAGTATGACACTATGACGGTATAAAGAATGAAAAAAAAACCACGGTTAGGTGGTATATATTATAATAATAATACAATTATGGATGGACGGACTGCCTGCCGACTGCCGACACAGAGGTAGCCACAGCCGTGAACTACCGCACTGTACACTGGTTGATAAAGAGATAGTAGTATACTCGTAACAATTAGGATGACACTATGACGGTATAAAGAATGAAAAAAAAACCACGGTTAGGTGGTAGGTATATAATAATAAATAATACAATTCTGGTCGGACGGACTGCCTGCCGTGTGCCGACACAGAGGTAGCCACAGCCGTGAACTACCGCACTGTACACTGGTTGATAAAGAGATAGTAGTATACTCGTAACAATTAGGATGACACTATGACGGTATAAAGAATGAAAAAAAAACCACGGTTAGGTGGTAGGTATATAATAATAAATAATACAATTCTGGTCGGACGGACTGCCTGCCGTGTGCCGACACAGAGGTAGCCACAGCCGTGAACTACCGCACTGTACACTGGTTGATAAAGAGATAGTAGTATACTCGTAACAACTAGTATGACACTATGACGACGGTATAAAGAATGAAAAAAAAACCACGGTTAGGTGGTATATATTATAATAATAATACAATTATGGATGGACGGACTGCCTGCCGACTGCCGACACAGAGGTAGCCACAGCCGTGAACTACCGCACTGTACACTGGTTGATAAAGAGATAGTAGTATACTCGTAACAACTAGTATGACACTATGACGACGGTATAAAGAATGAAAAAAAAACCACGGTTAGGTGGTATATATTATAATAATAATACAATTATGGATGGACGGACTGCCTGCCGACTGCCGACACAGAGGTAGCCACAGCCGTGAACTACCGCACTGTACACTGGTTGATAAAGAGATAATAGTATACTCGTAACAACTAGTATGACACTATGACGACGGTATAAAGAATGAAAAAAAAACCACGGTTAGGTGGTATATATTATAATAATAATACAATTATGGATGGACGGACTGCCTGCCGACTGCCGACACAGAGGTAGCCACAGCCGTGAACTACCGCACTGTACACTGGTTGATAAAGAGATAGTAGTATACTCGTAACAACTAGTATGACACTATGACGACGGTATAAAGATTAGAATGCAAAAAAAACCACAGTTAGGTGGTATATATTATAATAATAATACAATTATGGATGGACGGACTGCCTGCCGACTGCCGACACAGAGGTAGCCACAGCCGTGAACTACCGCACTGTACACTGGTTGATAAAGAGATAGTAGTATACTCGTAACAACTAGTATGACACTATGACGGTATAAAGAATGAAAAAAAAACCACGGTTAGGTGGTATATATTATAATAATAATACAATTATGGATGGACGGACTGCCTGCCGACTGCCGACACAGAGGTAGCCACAGCCGTGAACTACCGCACTGTACACTGGTTGATAAAGAGATAGTAGTATACTCGTAACAATTAGGATGACACTATGACAGTATAAAGAATGAAAAAAAAACCACGGTTAGGTGGTAGGTATATAATAATAAATAATACAATTCTGGTCGGACGGACTGCCTGCCGTGTGCCGACACAGAGGTAGCCACAGCCGTGAACTACCGCACTGTACACTGGTTGATAAAGAGATAGTAGTATACTCGTAACAATTAGGATGACACTATGACGGTATAAAGAATGAAAAAAAAACCACGGTTAGGTGGTAGGTATATAATAATAAATAATACAATTCTGGTCGGACGGACTGCCTGCCGTGTGCCGACACAGAGGTAGCCACAGCCGTGAACTACCGCACTGTACACTGGTTGATAAAGAGATAGTAGTATACTCGTAACAATTAGGATGACACTATGACGGTATAAAGAATGAAAAAAAAACCACGGTTAGGTGGTAGGTATATAATAATAAATAATACAATTCTGGTCGGACGGACTGCCTGCCGTGTGCCGACACAGAGGTAGCCACAGCCGTGAACTACCGCACTGTACACTGGTTGATAAAGAGATAGTAGTATACTCGTAACAATTAGGATGACACTATGACGGTATAAAGAATGAAAAAAAAACCACGGTTAGGTGGTAGGTATATAATAATAAATAATACAATTCTGGTCGGACGGACTGCCTGCCGTGTGCCGACACAGAGGTAGCCACAGCCGTGAACTACCGCACTGTACACTGGTTGATAAAGAGATAGTAGTATACTCGTAACAATTAGGATGACACTATGACGGTATAAAGAATGAAAAAAAAACCACGGTTAGGTGGTAGGTATATAATAATAAATAATACAATTCTGGTCGGACGGACTGCCTGCCGTGTGCCGACACAGAGGTAGCCACAGCCGTGAACTACCGCACTGTACTGTGTCTGCTGCTAATATAGACTGGTTGATATTTAAAGAGATATTAGTAGTATACAACAATACTATACTGGTGGTCAGGCACTGGTCACCACTCCTGCAGCAAAAGTGTGCACTGTTAATTAATATAATTGTACTCCTGGCTCCTGCTAACAACCTGCAGTGCTCCCCAGTCTCCCCCACAATTAATTATAAGCTTTTAATTTATACATTGATGACTGTGCAGCACACTGGGCTGAGCTGAGTGCACACAGACTGAGTCACACTGTGTGACTGACTGTGCTGTGTATCGTTTTTTTTTTCAGGCAGAGAACGGATATAGCAGAGAGAAGTGAACGGATATATTATATTAAATAAAAGTTAACTAGCAACTGCACTGGTCACTGACTGTGGTAAACTAACTCTGTCTGCGACTCTGCACAATCTCTCTCTATCTAATCTATCTATCTCTATTCTAATGGAGAGGACGCCAGACACGTCCTCTCCCTATCAATCTCAATGCACGAGTGAAAATGGCGGCGACGCGCGGCTCCTTATATAGAATCCGAGTCTCGCGATAGAATCCGAGCCTCGCGAGAATCCGACAGCGTCATGATGACGTTCGGGCGCGCTCGGGTTAACCGAGCAAGGCGGGAAGATCCGAGTCGCTCGGACCCGTGGAAAAAAAAGTGAAGTTCGTGCGGGTTCGGATTCAAAGAAACCGAACCCGCTCATCTCTATTAAAATCCGCAAAGACAGTACGAGGAGTCAGATCTGGTCCACTGCCAGGCAATCTTCATGGGACACTGAGTTTTCTATTTGGTATGATCTGCAGCAGAAGCTGTTGAGCACTTTTTTAATGCATTGATTCAATGGCGGTAATTCCAAGTTGATCGCAGCAGGATTTTTGTTAGCAAATGGGCAAAACCATGTGCACTGCAGGGGAGGCAGATATAACATGTGCAGAGAGAGTTAGATTTGGGTGGGGTGTGTTCAATCTGCAATCTAATTTGCAGTGCAAAAATAAAGCAGCCAGTATTTACCCTGCACAGAAACAAAAAAATAACCCACCCAAATCTAACTCTCTCTGCACATGTTATATCTGCCTCCCCTGTAGTGCACATGGGCCCTCATTCCGAGTTGTTCGCTCGGTAATTTTCTTCGCATCGCAGCGATTTTCCGCTAACTGCGCATGCGCAATGTTCGCACTGCGACTGCGCCAAGTAAATTTGCTATGCAGTTAGGTATTTTACTCACGGCATTACAAGGTTTTTTCTTCATTCTGGAGATCGGAGTGTGATTGACAGGAAGTGGGTGTTTCTGGGCGGAAACTGGACGTTTTATGGGTGTGTGTGAAAAAACGCTACCGTTTCTGGGAAAAACGCGGGAGTGGCTGGAGAAACGGAGGAGTGTCTGGGCGAACGCTGGGTGTGTTTGTGACGTCAAACCAGGAACGACAAGCACTGAACTGATCGCACTGGAAGAGTAAGTCTTGAGCTACTCAGAAACTGCACAGTGAAGTCTTTTCGCAATATTGCAAATCTTTCGTTCGCAATTTTGATAAGCTAAGATTCACTCCCAGTAGGCGGCGGCTTAGCGTGTGCAATGCTGCTAAAAGCAGCTTACGAGCGAACAACTCGGAATGAGGGCCATGGTTTTGCCCAATTGCTAAAAAAAATCCTGCTGCGATCAACTTGGAATTACCCCCAATGTCTCTTCATTTATAATGGAGGAGGGAATGTGGTTAAAAATGAGTTCAAACTGTGTAAGAATGTGTAGTAAGTGGATTGTACCGTGAGGTCTGTATAATGATAACATGGCATGGGCACTGTAGCTGGCCAAAGTGTATGTGCAAATATCATTGAGCCACCATCTGCCCTACCACGATTTCTGCCCAGGGCTCCATAGTGCAAAAATGGCTCAAGCTGAAAGAATTGAATGATGTCCCAATAGCTGTCATCGCCTGAGCAGTCATCCGTAACTAAGGCTCTGCTGCCACAAGATAACCAGGTCTCCCTCTGTAATTATGCCCTCTTCACGCTCATCTAATTTCAAAAGCTCGTTATAGAGAGAAAACTTTTTTTTTTGTGGGTTTATTACAATACAACTCTGTGAGTGTCTTGTCTGCATTTAGCTAGGTAAAGCTTGATATGTTTCACACCCTGTCAAAGATGGCACTATCTTCATGTGCAGATCCATGTGCTTCCTGTATAAACGGATACATTGGTATAAAAAGACATATGACATTACAGAATGTACAGTACTCGTATAGGGCCTGTGGGTTGCAGTTTTGCACTGTTGTAAAGGACTGTATTCTCTTACACAGCAAGCCTGAATGCATTCCTAAAAATAAGAAGTATTTCAAAGATCCATGATTACTATAAAAATGAGCCCTTAAACTACTTTGGGGCTTACCCTGAAAATGATCCACTCTAATATCGGCTAAATAAGATATAAGGCTTATCGGCTGTCAGAGAGCTGAGTCAGCCATCTGAGTGGCTCTCAGTAGTTCTGTAAGCTTCAAACTAACATATCCTCAGCATGAAAATTAAAACAGCATGGGCTTGAAAGAGGATCATATATATCGCCTAATTCGTGTTGCTCATGACTTTTGGACTTCAATTATATTTCTGGATTTAATAAAGTCCTTTTCCTGTATGGCTGTGATTGCCAGTGGCATAGGCAAGTGTATACGTGGGCAGTATTACAACATTTCTAGAGGGAGCCAGGACGTCACTTTTTTTCTTGGCTTCCTTTAACCTTTCAGTATATCTTACCTCAGATTTATATGAATGTAGCTGAGTTTATGGAAAGCAATTTATATGATGTGGAAAATAATTTTCTTCTAAGTGTGTGGCACAGAAGTCAGCATTGTCTTCAGAAAAATGGAAAATGCAAGTCACTTCTATTAAATTAGTTAAGCTGTCACATGTGTTAAATGAGACTTCCTTCCTTAGTTTAGTACTTTAACCCCTTCTGTCAATAGCAACGCATTGCTTATTCAACTAGCCAAACTAGGGTTAAAGGTCTGAGAATGGACTTGTGGCACATGGACTGAATTGGAAAATGTTTCCATTTTAGTTCTTTATACTTCCATACTGCAGGTACAAGACAAACTCAGTGGGCCTGATTCAAAGACGTATGCAAACCACACGCAATGCCGTTATTCAAATGGTTGAGCTATTATCTGCTACGTGCGCATGCGTGAAAATTTCTGGAAACCCCTAAGGCATATGCATTACATTGAGTATACACACAGAGGCGCTATCACGTATGGGACTGATGGTATCAGAAATGGAGTGGTAAAGTGATGGGTGTTCCTGGGTGATGGGCTGAAGTGCACGCAGGAAAATTATGTCTTATGGGTCTCTGTGTATATAAAGACCATTGGTTCCCTCCTCCATAACTGAAGCAGGGAAATTAAAACAGGTGTGGTCTCGCTGTGAAGTGCCCCTTAGTCACATTACACCACACCATAGTGTCCCTTATTCACTTTCCGGGATCAGTACGTAATCCCGCTGGACGGGATCCCGGCGGTCGAAATACCGACGCTGGAATCCCGACCACACAATCCCGACAGGGGTGGCGAGCGGAACGCAGCCCCTTGCGGGATTGCTTCGCTCGCCACGCTGCGGGCACGGTGCCTCGCTACACTCGGCACACTATTATATTCTCCCTCTGTGGGTGTCGTGGACACCCACGGAGGGAGAATATGTCGGGATTGTGGCGGTCGGGATTCCGGCATCGGTATTTCGACCACCGGGATCCCGTCCAGCGGGATGTTGACCGCATCCCCACTTTCCACCACACAATAGTGCCCATTATTCAGATTACTCCACACAGTAGTGCCCTTGTTCACACTACTCCACACAGTAGAACCCATTTACATTACACAACACAGTAGTACCCCTTATACACATTATGCCACACAGTAGTAGTGCCCCTTATAACACATTATGCCACATAATAGTAGTGGCCCTTGTACATTATGCCACACCGTAATGCCTCTTATACATTATGCCACACACAGTAATGCCCCTTATTACACATTATGCTACACAGTAATATCCCTTACACATTATGCAACACAACAATGCCTCTTACAACATTATTCCACACAGTAATGCCCTTTGCTAATTATGCCATACAGTAGTAGTGCCTATTATGACACATTATGCCATACAATAGTAGTGCCCCTTACACATTATGCCACACAGTAATGCTTCTTATAACATTATGCCACACAGTTATGCTGCTGCTGTAGCCACTCCTGATTGGCTATCGGTCTGCAAACTTTAATTTACTCTTGACCAGCAGTAGATTCAAGTTAGGGTTAGGAACTAGGGGGTTAGGCTGAGGGAGTGAGGAGGATATGGTTGGGCTGTGTGTGTGGGACAGTTAGGTTTAGTCTGCTGGAAGGGTTGGTTAGGGTTAGGCTGTGGGAGGGGTGAGTTAGAGATAGGGGTAGGGTTAAAATAATTACTGGGATTTGTTGAAATCTTGACCTTCAGGAGGCCCCTACTGCTGCCCAACCTCAACTGCCAAACCTCAATTATTAACATGGACTAAATGCCTTACCTTACATTTTTCTAAATTGAATTTTTTTTCCTTTGGCCAATTCATTATTTGTTTCAAGACAATTGGTATTGACTTAGGTGGGTATTTATTAAAAGAATATCAACCAAAAACAGCCATTTTTGAGCATCACCTGGATGTATTTATGGAGGGACACAAAACAAAGCATTCTGGAGCTTGGCCCTAGTACTGTAGCTTACACCATTGTAGCCTATTCAAACGTTTCTGGGAGAGAAATCAGTAGCACTCTCTGCTCACATGTGTGGTCTGATGCATGAGCGATAGCGGCACTACCAACACATTGCAGGGACAATTGGAGCCCTTGTCCCTGGATGTGTTTTTCTTTCTTGTAACTGACAATCATTAATTTCTTATTGCTGTTATAAGCGGCTCTAATAAATCATATTATCCGGACTAATTCCCAATAATGAATACATACCTATCCTGCACTATACACTAAAATGCTTAGTGTTGTCTGCAAATATGGACAGCTTACATTTCAAAACCTTCAACAGTACAATATTCCCGGAGACTTCTCTACTGCGCATGCGCAAATCTTCCAGTAATTTCTTCCTGTAGTGCTGGCCAAAGCGGGACTCCAGAGAGGTAAATATAATTATATGGGTGCAGGGTGTGCAGTGTGGGTAGCAGTGCCCATACTACTGGGGGGACAACACCGCCCACCCTGCACCCTGGGGGCCCAGAGGCTCGCCAATGCTTCCAATGAATAATTAGTAATAAAATCACAATGATAGATGCAGACCAGATCCAGAACAATGCATCTCAGAGCCCCTAGAAAAATGTGGGTAGGGGGCTGTGATGCTACTCTAGTCTGCCACATCTAAAAGGAGCAGGGGTCTCTGCTGAGTATGCATGCACTTTTGAAAGCAGAATCGGTGAGGTCAAAACGTAAAAGATTAGCGATCTAGCTACTACTAGTAAGGAACAACATGTTCCATTTAAAACCTCCTTTTCCCTATATGTACCTCACCCACATACTATCTCTGTCTGGGATACATACGATATGCCGGCAGACGTGATGCCGGCTGTCAGTATGCCGACAGCGGCATCCCATCAGCCGGAATACCGGCAGTGAGACAGCGAGTCCACTCTCAGGTTCACTGTGCTCGCCATGCTTCGCTCGCCACAGGTTCTATTCCCACTCAGTTGGTGGCATGGACCACCAACCAAGTGGGAAGTACAGGCGGTTGTCGGGATGCCAGCTGTCGGTTTATCGGCATCGGTCTTCTGAACGCCGGGATCCCAACTGCTGGTAAACTGATTGCATCACCTCTGTCTGTCTAAATATTTTCTCCCTAGTCCCAGAGATTTTCTGTTATCTATTACACTGTTACAGTATGTGGAAGTGTAAGAAATGCTTTCACATAGCGTGTGCCTATCCTCCCTTATAGCAGATGATCAGATTAGTTTGGAATGTCTGGTTCCTAAACATATTGTGACGACTAAGTTATCAGTTTATTCTCAGTAATAAATCTGTAAATGTTATATTATAGAATTCAGTCAAATGTTTCGCCAACCACAGATGTCAGCTAAGTGGTCTCTGGCTTACTGAGTTTGATATTACTCCCTTTTTATTATTAGGATCACATGTGCCCTTCACTAGTTATGTGGTGCCAGTGATCCCATTATACTGTATGTGAGTCTGTTACTATAAGAAATAAATGGTTTATAAATTATAACTAAACACAGAGTCATATGGGTGGATCCCAATAATACCTAGATCAGGAGGCGACACCTCTGATATTGCCACCCTCTATTCAAAAATTAGAATTGCTTTATCTATGTTGTGGACTTTGTATTTCCTATATGCAGGGGTGAAGCGAGGGAGGCCCTGGAGGAGCGCAAGTATCGGGCGCCGGAAAAGTCAGGGGGCGCCCCGCCACCTGGTCCCCTTTCCTACACCCGCACGCTGACTCGGAGACTAGGTAGGGAACAGTCCAGGCCAGAGGCGACAGCAGGAGACACTGACAACCAGCACATGCTGGAGCTCTGCCACTCTCTTTATATGTCTCACTGCAGCACCTCTCTCTGCCCCAGCTGCTGCTGCAGCACCTCTCTCTGCATTATAAGCTGCAGAGTAACATGTGCATGCACGTGTATATAGAAAATTAGACCAGATGTGGTGCGCTTATCAGCTAACAAATATGCAAATGGTACTTCCCTTATTAGTAAATCTTCTGTCGTAGGGTGTATGAGTACTTCAGAGAAATGGAATCCACATGTGGGCATAAAAAGAGATAATACCGCATATAGGCCCTCATTCCGAGTCGTTCGCTCTGTAATTTTCTTCGCATCGCAGCGTTTTTCTGCTTAGTACGCATGCGCAATGTTCGCACTGCGACTGCGCCAAGTAATTTTGCTATGAAGATAGTATTTTTACTCACGGCTTTTTCTTCGCTCCGGCGATCGTAGTGTGATTGACAGGAAATGGGTGTTACTGGGCGGAAACACGGCATTTTATGGGCGTGTGGATAAAAACGCTACCGTTTCCGGAAAAAACGCGGGAGTGGCTGGAGAAACGGGGGAGTGTCTGGGCGAACGCTGGGTGTGTTTGTGACGTCAAACCAGGAACGACAAGCACTGAACTGATCGCAGATGCCGAGTAAGGTTGAAGCTACTCAGAAACTGCTAAGTAGTTTGTAATCGCAATATTGCGAATACATCGTTCGCAATTTTAAGAAGCTAAGATTCACTCCCAGTAGGCGGCGGCTTAGCGTGAGCAACTCTGCTAAAATCGCCTTGCAAGCGAACAACTCGGAATGAGGGCCATAGTGTAGTAGGTTAAAATTACAACAAATTTAATATAATCAAGCGATAAAATTTGCCAACAAGGCTGATTTAACATGCACAATTTCAAATGGTATCAGGTGGAGGTTTACCAAAAATCTGGTATAATGGAAGCCTTTTAACGGTGTCTTTAAGATGTTAATTACTGATGTAAAACTTGCAAAACAGACATCTCAGTACGTAAGAAATAGATGGAGGTTTACCAGATTGACATGAGGTATGTGCCTTTAAGATGTAAAGATGAGGAGATGCCGGCTCCGGAACCTGTCTCCAAAAGTCCACACAACTCCGTCCGTCTACGTAAATCTCCTTCCAACGATTGTTCTCCTGTCATACAGTGTCGACGCTTTTCGGGATCTCTCCCTTCCTCAAGGCTGCATCCTTGAGGAGATTTACCTAAACGGACGGAGTTGTGTGGACTTTTGGAGACAGGTTCCGGAGCCGGCATCTCCTCATCTTTACATCTTAAAGGCACATACCTCATGTCAATCTGGTAAACCTCCATCTATTTCTTACGTACTGAGATGTCTGTTTTGCAAGTTTTACATCAGTAATTAACATCTTAAAGACACCGTTAAAAGGCTTCCATTATACAGGTTGAGTATCCCATATCCAAATATTCCGAAATACGGAATATTCCGAAATACGGACTTTTTTGAGTGAGAGTGAGATAGTGAAACCTTTGTTTTTTGATGGCTCAATGTACACAAACTTTGTTTAATACACAAAGTTATTAAAAATATTGTATTAAATGACCTTCAGGCTGTGTGTATAAGGTGTATATGAAACATAAATGAATTGTGTGAATGTAGATACACTTTGTTCAATGCACAAAGTTACAAAAAATATTGGCTAAAATGACCTTCAGGCTGTGTGCATAAGGTGTATATGTAACATAAATGCATTATGTGCTTAGACTTGGGTCCCATCACCATGATATCTCATTATGGTATGCAATTATTCCAAAATACGGAAAAATCAGATATCCAAAATACCTCTGGTCCCAAGCATTTTGGATAAGGGATACTCAACCTGTACCAGATTTTTGGTAAACCTCCACCTGATACCATTTGAAATTGTGCATGTTAAATCAGCCTTGTTGGCAAATTTTATCGCTTGATTATATTACATTTGTTATAATTTTAAACTACTACACTATATGCGGTATTATCTCTTTTTATGTCCACATGTGGATTCCATTTCTCTGAAGTACTCATACACCCTACGACAGAAGATTTGCTAATAAGGGAAGTACCATTTGCATATTTGTTAGCTGATAAGCGCACCACATCTGGTCTAATTTTCTATATACTGTACACGTGTTTAATCTATGGTATTGGGGATACCTTCAGACCAGACTGTTTGCAGCATATCTATTAAGGCGCCGGGGCACTTTTCTGTTATTTATAATATTGTACAAACATGTGCATACAGCTCTACTGTGACATAACGTGTATCAGGGCCGTAAAAAGGTGTGTGCGGAGTGTGCTCCGCACATAGCACTGCAGGGTAGGGGGCAGTGTTGGCAGTATTTGTCAATTATCAATTATCTAACTACTTTCACTTGCAGCTTCCCCCCTTTTTGAAGCCCAGCATCTCCTGACCGCCCCTGTCTCCTACCCACACCCCTTTTGTCACTAATACCTATACAGCGTTTGTGGACAACTTGACTTGATAGCTCTTTGTTGTTCAATTGCTCTATCCTTTATTACGTTTCAGGATGCTGGTGTGTCTAGGATGCTGTTGCCTATAACATTGTAGTCGGCCCCTCTTTTCATTGAGCTATCTGCCCTTGCATAGAAAGCTAAAGAATTCCAAGCTGCAGAATTTTAACCATTTCAAGCTTACCTTGTACTTCGTAAAAGGGGGATCAGCATTTCATCTGGGCAGATCTATGTAATGTGTGGCTGCAAGGGATTGGATGTGTGGCTGCACACTGCATGGATCTGCTCGATTATGCTGGTTATTTATTTACGGGGTGCACGTAGCTTCATATAGTTAGAAATCTTAAAGGGAGGGAGGAAGACGTGTTTGACTGGTATGCAGCAGGTTGCCGGTTTGAGTCCTGGGTGTGGGAGTACTGTATATTGAAATGTGTTATTTAATGAAATGTATAATCTTGCAGTGTTCTATAAATGGTGTATAATATATATATATCTATGTGTGTGTGTGTGTGTGTGTGTGTGTGTGTGTGTGTGTGTGTGTGTTGGAAGGGGCATCATAGCATGTGCTTTCTCTGAGATCACTTTTGTCATGCCCCTTCCCCATTAGACATGCCCCTTATGTCCCTATCGGAAAAATGTGTGTGTGTGGGGGGGGGGGGGGGGGGGGGGGCGAGGCGGCGGGGGCGCCAATTCTCTTTCTGGCACAGACACAAAAAGTGTAGTTACGGCTCTGATGTTTTTAAATGTCTCTACTGTGGTTGAACATGTATGAGCAGCTCTACTATGGCATAACATGTATAAGGGGCTCTACTGTGTGGTGTAACATGTATAAGGGGCTCTACTGTGTGGTGAATTGTGAATAATGGACACTACTGTGGTGTAATGTGAATAAAGGACAATACTGTGCGGTGTAATCTGAATTGGTACTATTCTGTAGCCATGCCCCTTCCCCGTGAAGCCACGCCCCTATATTTTTGGTGCGCGCCTTCGTCGCGCACTGTTCCTATTTTAAACATGTGGAGCGCCCAAAGGAAACTTTTGCCCCGAGATCCACAAGGTTTAGAACTGGCCCTGTCACCAATTTAGGATTTCTAAATACTTTTTATTTTCAAATGTAACATTTACCCAATTCAGTACAGGAAAGGAAGCGCCAAAGCATACCCTTGCTCCGGGCACCATGGCACCTAGGTACACCTCTGTCTGTATAATTTTGAATGTGAGGCCTTGTAACAATAACTGCATTTATAACACTGTCAGGGCTGCTTCTCACATTCTGCACGTAAAGGCCTAATTCAGACCTGGGCCAGTATTTACTAAAAATCCGAGTTTGGCTGATTTGTGTTTTTTTTTTTAAGTCCCAATCCGGAAATTCACTAAGCACCAATCTCGGCAGTGTCTGGTCTATTTGTAATGGTTTGAATGACAACGTTCCGAAATACGAATGAATAGACCATCGGTCAAATGCGGCTGTTATTTCATAGAATACGGGAATTCACTATTCATTCGTATTTGGATGTTAGTCTCTGAGTACTCAAATGCGGTCGTATTTTTTTGCGATTCATTAAAAAAAGCGGCAAAAAAATAGACCTGCTTTTTTCAGTCGTGTTTACATGTGTTGCAAATAAAAAATCACTCACACCTGAATTAGGATGCCTATAAAAGGATGTTAGGCCCATTTCAATACACCTACACTCAGAAATGGCAGCAGGACTGTGGGCCAGTGATCTTTTGTGTGCTGTGGGATTCCTCAGACTCAGACATCAGCCTGTAAGTACCCAGGGCCAAGAAACTGAACATGGTCAGCAGGTTGTACAGGTTCCGCGGAGGCTGCGTAGGCCTCGTTTTTTTAGGGGGCGTTTAAACTTGAACGCATTGTCCGATGATAAGGTCATACAGATGTTCCGTCTAAATCGTAACAACATTTTCCGTCTGTAGGACCTTGTCAAACTGGGCCTAGACCCTGAGACAGCACGCTATCGACCTGTCTCAGGCCTGCACAAACTCCTGGCTGTGTTGCACTTTATGGCTACTGGCAGCTTTCAGGCTGTGTCTGGGGATGTCATAGGAATCTCACAGCCCTCATTTTCAAGAATCTTAACACAGGTGATGTATACCTAACGACCTCTTCTGTTTTGTGTTTGTTTTAATTTCTCAGTGGCCAGTTCTGTCCTAAAATCTCATGTTTATTGTTCTTTAAAATGTTCACACAGGTGTTGGCTGTTTTGCAGCCCCACATCGAGGCCTCAATCTGCTTCCCTACCCAGGAGTCTCAGTGGCATGCCGTCAGGGTAGATTTCTATGAGCTGGCTGGCATGCCCAATGTGCTTGGAGCCATAGATTGCACACACATTCAGCTGAGACCATCTAGGGGCAGACAGCACATATATACAAACCGCCATTTCGAACACTCCACAAATGTGAGGGGGTTTGTGATGCAAATCTCAAAATAATGAGTGTTGTTGCTGGTTACCCTGGGGGCTGCCATGACTCCTTCATCCTCAGTCAGTCATCCCTCTTTGATAAGTTTGAGGACGGACAAATGCCAGATGGATGGCTGCTGGGTATGTCATTTGATATGTGTAGGCCTGCGTATACTTTGTCCAAATACAGGTGCAGATGTATTAACCTATAGAAGGCATAAGGAAGTAAGAAACCAGTGATCTGTGCAAGGTGATAAATGCACCAGCCAATCTGCTCAATATGTAAATTAACATTTAGGAACAGATTGTCTGCTGCCTTTATTACCTTGCACATATCACTGGTTTTTCACTTCCTTATGCCTTCTACAGGTTAATACATCTGCCCCACAGTGTGTTACTTATGTGTTGCTGTATCTTAACATGAATCACGTTACTATATCTGTCTTTTAGGTGATGGAGGATATGGCTATTTCTCTTGGCTTCTAACTCCATTGTCCCGACCTGATACCCCTGCTGAACACAATTACAATAATGCACATGAGTCCATGCGGAATGTGATGTTTTGGTGTGCTGAAATCTAGGTTTCGGTGTCTGGATAAGTCTGGTGGCCTTTTGTTGTATAGTCCCTCCAAGGTGACTCAAATTGTGTTCTGCTGCTGCTTTCTTCATAACATGTGTTTGCAACAACATCTGCCACATGTTGAGGAGGAGGAAGAAAGCAGCCAGCAAGCAGAGGAATTAGAGACATCTGGTGATACTTGGAGTACTGATGTAGGGAGGCAGGTTAGGCAACAGATCATCAATCGCTATTTCTAAGGTAAGCTTGGTTTGCTTATTTCATTTGTATTCATAAATAGATGTTTTGCCTTTTTTACCAAAATCCAATACTCAGAATGTGTCTGTCTCCTTGACACATACAAACATACCCTCGCTATATGAAAAACAAATGTTGCATGTGTATTGTGTGTATTTTTAATCTCAAAACAACAGATTATGAGTGGCATGCATTAAGTCTGGATAAGTGATTGTAAACTTGCAGTGCTAATGTCTTACAAGCCCACATCATCCATTTAATATTTCACTTTATCATTGTGTGTAACGTCCTAATGCACAGGTTCACAAACTCGGCCCTCAGGACCACACACAGTGCATGTTTTTCTCGTAACCCAGTAGAAGCACAGGTGTATGAATTACTCACAGACATATGTTAAAAGGTTCACAGGTGGAGCTAATTATGTCACTTGTGATTCTGTGAGGAGACCTGCAAAACATGCACTGTGTGGGTTCCTGAGGGCCGAGTTTGAGAACCTGTGTTCCCAAAAAAACACTCCTCAACATATAATATGTTAGCCTTGAGGAATACATGTGTCCCTATGTGTGATGCACCATCATATTTAAGACTCACAAACTTACTGTAATCAGGAATAATTTATTTCCTAATGTTTGATGCTGTAAACTTGATGATGTGTAAGTAAATACACAGTTTGCCACACATATACATTATTATACACAGTTTTTTTTTGTAGTAAAAGTACATATTTGTTTGTTTCAGCATCATGTGTAAAAACATGCTTAATAATTTTTAACACACACAAACATGTCCCAACATTACTGACATTCATTTGGACAATGTTTTTCAAACAAAACAAAGGCAACATATTACAAGCTTTTTACGCAACTCAATTGTGTTCTTCTTGTAATGTTGTATAAATAAGATAGCTAAGATATGTATCACTAACATTGTAATTTGGATTGTCTGCAGGCAAAGAGAATGATTGGAATCTAGAAAGAGTAATGATTAGAAAAAAAAATCAAGTGGTCAGTTTACTTCCTGCTAAAGACATTCTGCCTGGCTGGCAATTATTGTATCTGCAGGCAAAGAGAATGATTGGAATCTAGAAAGAGTAATGATTAGAAAAAAATCAAGTGGTCAGTTTACTTCCTGTTAACATGTATGTGTGGCTCCATCAACATTTCCCTCCTCCAATACCCAAAAAAATGTTAATTAATAAATGTGCGTACTAAATTTATGTTTTCTTTTGGCCCACTTATAATTAATTATGTTGAAAAAAGGGTCAAGGAGCTAAGTGTTATATATTTTTAGCAACAAAAACACTTGCTAACTATTTTGAGTTACTTATCACAAATGTCTAACTTGTTTTTTTTTCACGTTTTTTGGGGTGGCTGCTTGTCCTGCCCTTTGCTTTTAGCACTGTCATGTTGTCGTGCTCTGATGGACCGTCTTGGTGGTGATGAGACTGGCGTGATATTTGGAGTAGTCGTACCAGAACTGCTGCTTGTTTGCTGTTGGTGCATGCATCTGAGTGTTTCATTCAGGTTAGTGAGGGTGGCATTGAGTTCACGTGTAGCAGCATTTTGATTGTCTACTATTTGGAATAAACTTTCATTAATCTTTTGATTGTTTTGAAAAATGCTCATATAGCTTTGCTGTTGTCTGTGCTGATCTTCCATTATGCGCTGTAAGTTGCCCATGACCTGTGTAATGTCTGTACGCATGAGTTCCATGGTATTGCCTATTCTGGTTGTTTGTTCATTTTGTCTACTCAGATTTCTTGATATTCTTCTGAGGTGAGATGGTAGGCTTGCAAACATTAGTGTCTGCTTACGCAGGCAATCTTCATTAGTGGCCTGCTGTCTAGCCCAAATAGTCCAAAACACCTGATCAAGGCCTTGTGTTCCTGGTGTTGTTGGGCTGTGTTGTGGTGCTGGTGTGCTTTGCTGTGGTGGTGTACTCACAGGTGCTTGGGGGCTCATTCCTTGCATTAATGGCTGCATTTCAAAGATATTTGTCTCCTCCATGTCACTGTGTTGGTGTTGTTGCGGAGGGATGCTGTTCCCAGGACTCGAAGCTGAAATGTTAAACAAATCTCCGTTAGCTATCCATATGTTTGTGAAATGTAAAAAAATCACTACACATGGAACACATGTCATTCACTGTTGCTTTCAACTATTCTGGCTAGCAACATCATCACTCATAGCTTAAATACATACATATGCCTGTTTGAGGCAAATGTGTCTGGTTACTTAATTGTGAAAGCAAACACTTTAGTTGTATTGTAGCTCACACATACTCCACCATAAAAACACATTGGAATACATAATGTGTTACCTTATAGCTTTGTTCAAACAAACATAGTAATGTTATTATATGTATTTTGCAATGTTACCTCAAGCACACATGTGAATTTTGGAAAAAACAACCTTACTTTTTGCTAACAAACCAACATGCTTTTTTGTTGCAGCATCTTACACCCAATGTCATACTGTATGGCTCAAGTGGACATACATATCTTTACTGGATGTGGACAAGGCCATTTAGCTTGGATTCCATTTCAGCTTTTACTTACTGCGGTAAGTATTTTAGTTTTGGATGTGTTTTGACTTAATGCGGTTATGACTGATTTTGATTATGTTCTGACATTTTACACATTTTTTTCAGTTTGATACTCACAATCAAGATGAGGGGAGTGTGGATGATGTCTTGGAGGTGTGTCCAAAATTTGGAGTGGGGGTACAGAACATACGGACGATAATCTTCGTGGCGGGGTAGCCTGCTGTGTTTGTGCCGGGACATACGACCTTTCTTTCTTTTCGGCCACAGGTTTTTTGTGGTGATGTCTTACAGAAGTGCCACTACTGCTGCTCCATACTTCTTTTGATGGACCTTTTAATGAAAGTGCAATTTTGTTATGCCCATTCCTTTACAAGCATACCCTATACTACAATGGACACTTTACCTGCTTCCGCAGCGTCATCATCATCAGATGTGATAGGAGTTACTGACCGACGAGTAGTACTGCTTTTTTCAGACACTGTATAAAATGAATTATATAAAAAAATCATGCTATTGTGTATACATCCACCCATTATGCTTATAAACATTTATTCTTTTAGAAATGCTTGGTTTTTATTTAAAACAAACATAAGGACCAGAAATTTAAAAAAAACAATGACCAAAACACATATGCACTATGGCAACATCAACAAAGGAAAACATGTACAGGACACTGACATAGGCCACAAGTTCTAGAAAAGATTACAAAAAAAAACACACACACAACTTCATTTTGTATTGGAAGGAAAAATATTACAGATGCAATATTTAATTTGCTCTGTGATGTGGCACTCCAAAGACACATTACCACTATATGAGCAAAAACAAAATGCAGCAATTTATAAAAAAATTACACTGCAGTGTGGTGTCACGGTAAAAATACAAGCAAAAAAAATAAAAATATTGTTTTTTAAATTAAATAATTAACATTATCTAAAGATGACATTACACATGTAAGTGGTTTCCAAAAAACTTTCCAGTACTCCAGCCTCTAACATGACAACCACTTCTTTTTAAAAATTGCACATGGATCACTTAAATATAAAACATAGTCACAATTTTTAAAAAAAAAAAAGCACAAAAGGAAAACATTATTGCAGGACAATTCAGAGACACACCAAGTCCAAACTACACATGCAAAATATCTGTCTGAAAAACACATGACATACAATAAAGTAAGATGTTACATTGGCTTTTATTATTTTATATAAAACATTAACCAAAAC